>NC_138076.1:4032023-4314523 GCF_964212035.1 Myotis nattereri | reverse complement strand
GAACTTGAGTATCTAAATATTGTTATGAATATTTTAAAAATATAACAAAATCATGAGAAAGATTGTTTACTCTATTAAAGGTCATTGAAGGTGTTATTGAAAATGTTCTCTCTAAAATGTGGTAAATTATCAAGGGATAAATATTAAATTGGCATTTAATTTTTAAAAAATCAGGGCCATAGTTTTATGTGTACCATTATTACTTGATGAACTAACTCTAACTTTCTTTCCTGTTCTGTAAAATTAGATTAATAATGTTTCACCATACATTTATTGGAGAAATAAAGTTTGAAAAAATTAAATTAGAAAATGCCACCCAAATATTAAGGGGTATTACCTGGGTTTAGTGACAGAACTCCCATTGAATTAATTTAATTACTGTGGTCTGTATATTCAATCTATATTTTAAAAATACAATTCCAAAATTGTTAAAATTATGTTTATTATAATTGACTATATATTTTTATTCAGTCATATTTCTGACTGTCTTGAGGGAAATGAGAGGGAAATCATATGAAGACAAAATTTCATGGATTAATTTTCTATATTGTATTTACTGAAATTGAGTTCCTTTATAATATTTTAAAAACTAATAATATTGCTATTCAATATGTAAGATTATTGGTTGAACATTATTAAAATTAATGATCATGTTTTATTTTTAAACATCATTTCTAATAAGTCATATAAAAAATAAAACTCCATTTAGTAACACTTAAATATAGGTGTTATTTTATATATATATATATACATATATATGGTTTAATAATGCTTATTAATCAAAAGATTAAAAATGTATGGCATCAGGATTTTAATAAATTCCTTTAGTAGCGACTTTAGTCTTAATTCCAAAAGCATTTGTTTAGTACATGTTGATAGAAATTAGCTTGACATTTAGACATTTCCCATTAGCCTTAGTGGAATCAGATGAAACTGTTATGTCTATGTACTGTTGTGGGCAGGGTGGGAATGAATCTTTACTCATTCTTCATGTATATTTTCAGTTGTAAATTTTATTTGCATTTTGGTTTAGTGGTAATCACAGGCTCACGGCTAGAGTTGCAATAGGAAATCTGCAAGAATTTTAATAGATTAGAAAAAAGTGGAAAGCGCAAAGATGGCTGAGTTTCCCCCTAGCAATTTGTGACATTTACACACTGACAAGACTGGTTCTTTTTGACCACACGGATACAGTTGTTTGCAGCACACAATAGACAATACTTATTTTGTATTCTGAGAAACCATGATAAAGGCTATTGGGGACCTTCCTGGAAAGAAAATTCTCAGGGTGAGCAAAAAGACAGCCAACCATGGATTAAATATTTGTTTATCTGAATATAAGTTAGAATGTATCAAGGCACTTTTTTTTTAGTGAAGATAACTTACTTTTACTTTTCAATGTGTTCAGTGATAACTTGAGGTAAATTACAAGTGTGAGGAGTTTATTTGAGGAAACATTTAGTCAGATCAGGCTGCAGCAAACCCAAACTGGTTATGAGCGCTTCCCTGACAGGCGCTGGGAAAGTCTCTCATAGAGTAGGTGGGAAGCTCTGGCTTCATTGGCCGCCTTATCTGGGAAGACCTGGTTAACTGCCATTAGGTGGCTTAACTTTACTCAGACTTCAGGGCATTGCCTCTGGGTTGGGTTTATGTTAACTTACATCAACCAAGGCATTAGAGATGCCTTAGTCTGATGGCTAATTTATGTTACCAAGTGAATTGTTTTCAAGTACACTGATATTGTGGGAGTCATTAGTCACTCTGAATTATGCTAGACTGCATGTTTCTACTATATGCAAAAGCAGTTAAGATTGCATACAATGCTGGAAAATGTTGGGGGGAGGGGAATCATGGATCCATATAACCGAATCCTCAAAGTAAAATTTAAGTAAAACCTTAGCTTTTGCCTGAACCCAGAGAAACATATCATTTTACTTTGTCAGTCTGGCAAAGGCATGAATATAAATTTGCACAATATGTATTACTTAGAAATTTGTTTTAATAACTTAAATTTGAAAATTAATACATATGCCTATTATATCCTGGGCATTTGTTCTTTGAGCTTGACTTTTAATTTAACATTATATAAGTTTTTTTGTAGAGCAACTGTGAAATAAGTTTGGTTTAGGTTTATCATACTTGACCTTGATGCACTATTAGAAGAAATGCCTTAAAAAAGCATAATTGCAATATAATTTCAGTGCTGTATTGCAATGAGATGCTCAAGGCAATTGGAGAACAGGGCACTCACATTCAAACACAGAGGTCGAGCCAGGGAAGATTTCTTGGGGGTGAAACTTTTTATAGGAGTTAATTAGGTGCAAAACAGAGAAAGGAGAAAAGAGCTCAATCATTTTAAAGAAATACAAGGAGACAAGCCCATTAGCTCAAAGATAGGCCTCCCCGTTGAACTTTTCTCCATCTTCTCAATTAGTCCGAGAGTCAGTTTCGGCCCGATCTCTGCAGGCCAGGCCGAGGGACCCCACCGGTGCATGATTCCGTGCACTGGGCCTCTAGTTTAATAACAAAGATAACAAAATTAAAGTTTAATCATTACATATATTGGAAGGCGTAATGCTCTATTTGTCCTATCAGGCCAGAGAATTTATTGGCCACTGTATACATAATGACGATTGCCTGGAGCCAAATGACAGTCTTGGTCAGCAGAATAGTAATGCTAATTTAAAACCTTGGGTCTTGGGGAGGACTACACCTTCTGACTGTGCAATCACAGTGGATGGGATGAAGATCAACCAACTGAACCACACTGGCTGGGCCACATGGAATCCAACTTAGATTGATGGAGCATAGATACCTTATCAAAAGTCAGTGCATTAAAGTAGAAACAGTGTTTAGTAGAAATTAAAGAATTTGCTGGTGAAAGGAAATTAACTATAGGGAAGAAGAGGAGAAAAGGTTGTAAGAACAAAAATGTTTATATTGTGTAAAAATTGGTTACCTTACCTCAAAAAGGAATAGAGCAAATGGGGTATGCAGGCACTACAGAAAAGCACAATTCTTTTACATTTACATGTAGGAAAGGGACCCCACCAGAGCACAATTGGGGTTGGGGAGCGTCTGTGGAATGCCTCCAAGGTGTATCCGGCCCATCTGGCCCAGTCCCAACTGGCCAGACCTCAGCAGGAAGCTAACCTACTGGTTGGAGAATCTACCCCCTGGTGGTCAGTGCACATCATAACGACTGGTCAAACGGTCAAAGGAACAGTCGGACATTTAGCATATTAAGCTTTTATTTTATAGGATTCATTAGATGAGCATAACATATGAAAATACATTTATCCCCGTTCTTTTCTCGGGAACTAAGGAAAACAATCCTATACATTATACTACCCAAACACACAAGGTCAAGAGAGAGATTAACTAAAAGTTCTGTCTATTTAATTCTGGGAATATCATGTTTCTCACAATATAGCCTATCCCAACAAATTCTGAAAAGCCAAACATTATTCTCAGATTTTTTCTTTCTATATTAAAACACTTACTAGTAGATAATTAAGAGAGAATTTGTATTAGGATAAAGGATGCCTCAGATTATATATTTTCTGGAACATTTTTCTAAGTAAGAAGTACATTCTTATGAGGGAACAAAATTAGTGAGTATGTAATGTTGTATTTACGTCATATTGTTACATTAAAATAATAGAGGATAATGAAGATCTTTGCTGCTTTGTGTTATGTGATTTTATTACCAAGTCAGTTTTAGAAAGGCTTTATAGGAGAATTTTGCTACTTTATTTCAGGTAGGCAGGTTTTGGGCACTCATTCAAAGAATTATAATCAGCATCTCATTAATGTTGCATTAAACGTATGGATTCTGGGCACATTTTAATTCCCAATAAATTGAAAGGTAAATTCTAGTATTTGAAGATATTTCTGACAGCATTTTTTATTTAAGCAGGCCTGTCAGACTGCCTTAAAATCGAGAGGTTGATTTTCTTGGCATAAATAATTATGTTTCTACATATGATGGGTGATTGCCCCCCTTTTGTCCATCATAGGACATGATTTCAAGTAGGATTCAAATGAATCACTAAAATTACAGGGATGTTGTGCTCCTAACAGTTAAGGTACTGTCTTACTTCTACTTCCTAGTTGCCACAGCTGCTCACCAGGAGTAACTTATCAGGTCCTTTAAAAAAATAATAATGCAGCAAATTTGATTGCACAGTACATAAATAAAAAAATAAATGGATTTATAGATATAAAGAAAAATTTAACCCAATATAATATTTCTGTCCAAAAATTATACCACCAAAAAAATCAATAAATAAAAATAAGATTCAGGATATAAATGAGTATCTTAGAAGTCCAGACACCATATTGTGAGGTCATATTTTTATCCAACTGATACTTTCTGCCTTTAAGAAGTTCACTACCAATATTGTTTGGAAAAATCAAAATATAGATTATTGAAAAGTGAAGGGAAAATATAAGGTACCAAGAGTAACAACAACAACTTCTGTTGTTATGCATTGGGGGATTCAAAGTGATAGGTATTGTATTCGAGTGGAAATAATGTCATGGCCAGTTACTCTCTAGTAAGCATTCCATATGTTTTTATTTTCATACAATGATCTCTTACGTAGGATCTGGTATTTTCAGTTGTGAGTGAAACTCTACTGTAGACCACAGGGAAGACAGTCAAAGGATTAAGAAGTTCTGTTATACATGGAATGGGTTGATAGCACAGGGAAAATGGACACCAAGAAATAATAGCAAATTCTTAATATTCTTGTCTGAAATATTCACTTTCTTTAATTATCCTTTTATTTTCATTTATATGCATAGAAGCGTTATTTTAAACTTTTGACTCTTGTGGGCAAATAAATACTTCCTTTCTGATTAGTTTATATTTTTGTATGTTTCTTTTCTTTCGTTTTTTTTTTTAATATATTTTATTGATTTTTTACAGAGAGGAAGGGAGAGAGATAGAGAGTTAGAAACATCGATGAGAGAGAAACATCGATCAGCTGCCTCCCGCACATCTCCTACTGGGGATGTGCCCGCAACCCAGGTACATGCCCCTGACCGGAATCGACCCTGGGACCTTTCAGTCCGCAGGCCGACGCTCTATCCACTGAGCCAAACCGGTTTTGGCTATTTTTGTATGTTTCTATGAGACATGAATAAACACCACCACTAATCTCCAGTAAGAGCTCTTGGTGCAACGTTGCCTTGAGTTTAGGGGTTTGAGAACCAGGAATACATATAATAAATAATTTATATTAAGGTGAAGAGAATTAAAAAAGATATGTCCTTTTAAATACAGGTTACTATAAATTATTCAGTTAACTGATGTTTGGTGATAGGTTAAATTTAATGATAAAATGCACTTTGTTATTTTTCAGTTTATTATAGCCTTCATGTTTATTTAAATATATATTGTATGCAATGATAAATATGAATGCTAACCACTTACATTATATATATATATAATTTTAGAGAGAGAGGAAGGGAAAGGGAGAGAGAGATAGAAACATCAATGATGAGCGTCATTGATGGGCTGCCTCCTGCATGCCCCTTACTGGGGATCAAACCTACAACTTGGGCATGTGCCCTGACCAGGAATTGAACCATCACCTCTTGGCTCATGTCTTGACACTCAACCAGTGAGCATCACTATCCAGGCCACGCATATGACATTTTTTTATTAAAGTTATTGGACAAGATTATTTCTTCAATTTATTCACTAACGTGGCTATATTCAATTTACAGAATTTGTGTCATAATTGCAGAAATTTTACTTAGGGCAGCCATAGCTTGCTATGTACGATGCACAAAATAAGTTTAAACTATTTTTTTAAATATAATGTATAAAAGTGATTGCACAAAAAGGAAAAGTTCACAAATTGTACATGAACAGAGCTTAATATATGTTTACAATTGAATATTCCCAGCGTTCAGAAACTCATTCCTCCCTGTTTTCAGGGACTGCACCTGAAGAGTGACTGCTATCCCACTTCTTCAGTGTGAATTAGTTTGTTCATTTTTGAATTTTTAATATTAATGAGATAATAAGGTATTTACTCCTTTTCAGGCTTCCTTTGGTCAACATTATGGCTTAGAGAGTCATTTATTCATTTTGTTTATTATAATCATAGTAGTTTATTATCATTGCTGCACTGTAGAAAAATTTGTGAATATGAACAATTACTTATCCATTGGGTTGAAAGTCATTTGTGTAGTTTGGGGGGGTCACAGAAAATAGCTCTGCCATGAGCATTTTTTTTTGTCTTTTTGTGAAAATATGTACAAAGTTCTCTTGAATGCATACCTAGGGGAAAAATGTTCGAGTCATATGTTAGATATGTTTTACTTAGAAACACTGCCAAGCTTCTACATGCCCACCACAGTGTACAAAAGACCCATTGCTCCACAATTTTTCCAGCACTTGGTATGTCTGTCATTTCCATGTTCATTTGTATGAAGCTATATTTCATTGTGGTTTCATTTAGTCATTTCCTGGTAGCTAATGAGAAGGAAGATGTTCCATGTCTAATCGACCTTCAGGTGTCTTTTTATGTTATTTGACTAATTATTGCTTTGGTATAGTTATTTTATTTTTAATATTCTTATTAAGGTTTAGTCAAGCAAACACCTATATTGAAAGTAACCAGTATCATCAGGTAATATTGTGGTAATGATAATGCTGATAAGCGATGCACATATTCTTATACATTTGTAAAGAAACATTTATATGTCCAGCTTCATGCTTAGTCTTTTGAACTATAGTTACCTGAACATTTCTTTTATATACACATAAAAGTGATTTTTTTCCCAGTCGACTGGGTTTAAATGCCCTCCATATCCTGATCCATAATTCTGTTTCCCCAGTTTTGACTTCTCTTTTAAATGGACTTTAAGGCTATCTACATATATGGCATCTTTAACTTATGGCAAAACAAAACAAAAACACCCAGCATTATTGTGGTGGTTTTTACTATAAACATACAACTAACTCCTCAAGTCTTCCTCATGACTCCAAATGAGGCTACTATTTAGATAACTACTAAGGCCAGAAACCCAAGTGCCATTCTTTTTCGTTGTGTTAATCCTTGCCTGAGGATATTTTTCCATTGACGTTCTCCCCACCATGCCTCCCCCTCCCCCGCTCCCGGCCCAAGGATTTTTTTTCCATTGATTTTTTTTTTTTTTTTTGAGAGAATGAAAGAGACACAGAGAGAGAGAAACTTTGATGTGAGAGAGACACATCGATTGGTTGCCTCCCACACCAGCCGGACGGAGGCTGGGGATCCAGCTCACACCTGAGGTACATACCCTTGACCAGAATAGAACCCGTGACCCTTCAGTCTAGGAGGGCCGATGCTCTATCCACTGAGCAAAACTGGCTAGGACCCAAGTGCCATTCTTAATTCCTCTCTGGTATCCATTAACAATCTCTGTCAGCTCTGTCTTCAAAACAAATCTGGATGTGGATAATGCCTCACCCACTTCACTACTGAAATCTAATTCAAATAATAATCGACTTCCCCTGGACTTAGAAATAGTGTATTTGTTGCTTCCAATCCCATTGCTGCATCCCCCACAGTCTATTGTCACTGGGAAGACAGAATCGGTAACCTACCTACTAGGCTTATTCAAGGCCTTATAAACAGCTTGGCAGGGACGGGGGTGGGGGGCGGGGGGACCAGTAAGAAGGACAGGAAAGTGAGGCTCATTAAAGATGGGGTCCTTTTACTTTAGAATAAAATTTCAAATCTGTATAATATACTATTTTGCCCTTTATTACCTTGTTCTCCTCTAACTCCTATAACTTTGAGTACTCAAAGGTAGAGATCATTGTCTGTCTAGGTGTGAACTGGTATCCCATGACTAATCATAAATGTTTCTTAGCTGATTTAATAATTGAGCTACTTCTGCAATCTTATTTACTACTAGAGGCCTGGTGCATGAAATGCATGCACTGGGGGGTGGGTCCCTCAGCCAGGCCTGCGCCCTCTCGTAGTCCAGGACCCATCAGGGGATGTCCGCCTGCCAGCAGTTGGACATTCCTCTCACAGTCCGGAACCCCTTGCTGCTCCTTAGTCCTGCCGCTGCCGCTGTGCTCCCCAGCTGTGAGCCCAGCTTTTGTCTGAGTGACGCGACCTCTGCGGGAGCACACTGACCACAAGGGGCAGCTCCTGCATTGAGCGTCTGCCCCCTGGTGGTTAGTGCACATCATAGCTACCGTTTATTCTGGTTGTTCTGCCGTAATGATCACTTAGGCTTTTATTATACAGACTAGAGGCCTGGTGCACAAAATTTGTGTAATGGGGGGGGGGGCATCCGCTCAGCCCAGCCTGCACCCTCTCCAATCTCGGACATTTCTCTCACAATCCAGGG
Organism: Myotis nattereri; assembly: GCF_964212035.1. Taxonomy (NCBI): domain Eukaryota; kingdom Metazoa; phylum Chordata; class Mammalia; order Chiroptera; family Vespertilionidae; genus Myotis; species Myotis nattereri. The sequence continues at coordinate 4,306,159 of NC_138076.1, read as the reverse complement.
CTGCTGGCTCCTAACTGCTCACCTGCTTGCCTACCTGCCTGATCCCCCTAACTGCCGCCCTGCCAGCCTGATCACCCCTAACTGCCTCTGCCTGCTGGCCTGGTCTCCTCCAACTGCCCCCCCTGCCGGTCTGGTCACCCCCAACTGCCCCTCCCCACTGGCCTGGTCATCCCTTGCTGCCCCCCATGCAGGCCTGGTTACCCCCAACTTCCCCCCTGCTGGCCTGGTCCCCCGACACAGCCTGCAGTTCAGTTGTTCGGTCGCCCTCACTAACCCCCCTGCTGGCCTTGTTGCCCCATGCAGCCTGCTGTTTGGTTGTCTGTCCGGTTGTTCTGTCGTGACGGCCCCTGGCCTTTTATATATTAGGATTAGTGGTTTACTTATTACTTAGTCAGGTAACCCCTCAATCGTTGATGATTTTTTGGTTAAAAACCTATTTTTTTTCACTAGATATAGACTTTGTTAGTTACTTAAGAAAAAATTAATAAGGAAATTTTTCCAAGCTGGTTTAGCAATGTTTAAATGGAATCAATTTCATTTATTTCAATCTATATTTTTTGTTTTTCATAAAATTTTATTAAAATATATCAAATGCTATGATTTTTTCTTTGTCATAATCTTTTATTTACAAGAATAATTTTTCAAAAAAAATTAACTTTGATTTTTGTTGAATTTATTGGAGTGATACTGGTCAATAAAATTATATAGGTTTCAGGTGTACAATTCTATAAAATGTCATCTGTATACTGTATTTTGTGTTTATCACCCCAAGTCAAGTTCCTTTCCATCACCATTTATCTCCCCTTTACCCTCTTCTACCTTCCCGCATCTTCTCTTCCCTCTGGCATTCACCATAATGTTGTCTGTTGTCTATGAGTCTTTCTTTGTTCGTTGCTTAATCCCTATGCCCTCCAAGCCCCCAACCCTCTCCTCACTGACAGCTGTCAGTCTGTTCTCTGTATCCATGAGTCTGTCTCCACTTTGTTGCTTATGTTGTTCATTAGATTTCTATATGATGTATACTATATGATTTATATATAATCCTGGTTTAGGGCTGCTGTGTGAAACATTCTAGGACTTTTTGTCTTTACACACCTAAAACAACGAGTGTACTCATTTCCTATTGTTGTGTTGCAAATTTAGTGTGTGAAAACAGAAAACATATTAATTCATAGATTCTGGGGGGTCAGAAGTCAGATATGGATTATCTGAGTCCCCTTCCCAGGTCTCACAGACTGAAATCACAGTGTCCACTTGGTCCTGTTTCTCTCTGGAGCTTGTGTGCTCTTTCAAAGTCATATGCCTTTGATAGAATTCAGTCCCTTGTGGCTATAGGACTGAGGCCTCTATTTTCTAGGCTGAGGGCTCGAGGCCATTTTCCACTCCCAGAGGCCATTGTCAGTCTCTTGCTATTATCTTTATAGCCTGCTCAAACTTTGAATCACTTTCATTTCATGAAGGACCCCCTCCCTTTTAAAGGCTCACCCAGTCAAGCTAGGACCACTGTTTTAGTTAACCCAAATCAACTCATGGAAGGAATGGTACCCCAACACACCACAGGTTCTGCCCACACTCAGAGAGGGACATTGCATGAGGTGTGCACACCAGGAGCCAGGAAGTTGTGGCTGATTTTACAATTCAGCCTACTAGAGTGGGAAAGGGATTCCATCTCTGGAAACTGCAGATGGGTGCTTGATATCTCTGACACAAAAACTGGTATGTTTACTTCCTTAGATATTTGGTAGGATCCACAAGTGAAACATTCATGGCCTGATGCTTTCTTTTGTGTAAAGTTATTAACTATTTATTAAATGTCTTTAATAGATATAGATCTATTCCCAATATCTATTTCTACTTGTGTGGTATTTCTCTCAAGGAAATTTTTTTCATTTCATCCAGGTTATCCAATAGATGGGCATAAAGTTGTTTATAATAGTTTTTATTATCCATTTTATGGTCATGAGATCACTAGTAAATGGCCCTTCTTTCAGTTCTTTATATATTAATAATTCATATCTTTTTTCCTTTTTTCATGGTTAGCCTGGCTTGATATTTAAAAGTTATTCACCTTTTCAAAGAATAGCTTTTGGTTTCATTGATTTTCTTTATTTATGCCCACTTTTCCAATTACATTTTTTCTGCTCTAGATTTTATTCCTTTTTGTCCTGCATATTTAATTTTATCTTATTCTAATTTTCTAAGTTGGAAATTTTTAGTATTGATTTTAGATCTTTTTTCTAGTATATTCATTCAAAGCTATGAATTTCCATCTAACCACTGATCATATAGCATATCACAAAGTTTAAGTTGTAATTCCATTTTCATTTCCATATTTTTTTTTATTCTCAGATAGATTAGAAGTTAACTAAGCACCTCATACTATATTAGTTATCTCTTGCTTCATTTCAAATCACTTAAAACTTAGCACTTCAATAGTTAACATTAATTTTCATGCAGCTTCTCAGGGTTAGGGAACTGGGGCTGGCTCAGCTAAATGATTCTGTCTCCAGATCTCTCAAAATATGTCAGTCTGGATTGCAGTCATCTCCAGGCTCAACTGGACCTAGAGAATCCTCTTACAAAGTCTGTTGCTAGGCTTTAGTTTCCTAATGGGTACAGTATTGATCTGAGGCTTCCCTAGGCCACCCAGGTCCTTGCCATGTGGACAACTCCATAAGGATTCTCACAAAATGACAAATTGATGTTCTCCTCGCAAGTCATTCCACAGGCTTCATGAGCTAAGGAGAGAGCTCCCACATGGAACTTCAGTTTCTTATGACTAAATCTCAGAAGTGACATCCCATTACTTTTGCCATATGCTATTAGTCACAGAGAGCAATCCTGCCTGGTACAATGTAGAAGGATGTGAACACAGGGAAGTAGAGATTACTGTGGGCTGGTTTGGAGGCTGGGTACATTAGGGATTGTAGTTTGTTTTGGTCACTTTGGTGACCAAAGGAAGTTGCATGGGTATTTTCTTGCATTGGAAAACCACCCCAGCTGACTGATAATTGCATTAGAGACTGTGCAGTTCATAGGGGAAGAGAATCCAGTGACAGCCAAAACACAGGGACAATGAGTCAGAGTTAAATCATTGTATGGACTGACATCCGGTAGCTTCCTAATGAGCCACAGTTGAACGTATTTTATATATTTACACAAATATGTTTATGCATCGGTGACTCCCTGCCAATCCCTTTTATAAGGCCATGAATGCCAGCAGAACCCTGCATAAGCCCAGTAGGTTTAAGGACTCTGGCTTCTCTGTGGCAATGGTCTGTGGGGGATGTATCCATGGGATTGGAAAGGGAGGAGTTAATTAGGTCACTGCCGGGGTCCAACCCCAGCAGGTCCAGGGGTTCCCAAAGGCGTAGACGGAGTCGGCGAAGAAGGAATGACACAGAGACAGCGTTCAGTTGATCAGCAGCCTAGCCAGGATCTCCAGCCAAGTTCTGGTCTCCATCTCTAGAGAGGTTCTGCTGTTTATTGTCTTGTTACATCCGTATTTATCCCAGTTGATTTTAATCCTGTCAATTTCTATTACAAAGGTTAGGGCGTTTCTTATCTCCATTCCAGGGAGTAAAGATTATGTAGCTTAAGCATGATTATTTGTAGTGATTAAATACCCGCCTGGCACTTAGTTAAGGAGTTTCATCCCCTCCCTGACTTCAGGGAAAAATTCCTACCTGGGGAAACAACCTTTCTAGGAGAGGCATCCCCTCCCTGACTTCAGGGAAAAATTCCTACCTGGGGAAACAACCTTTCTCGGAGAGGTGACTTTGGTTAAAACACACAGCGCTAAGGGGAGCAAACATATTAAGAACAGTATGCTATATACGCCAGGTCCCTTGAAACATATGCTGTGCAGATGTTTTTTCCCTGCAGCGACTGTGTCAAGCAGCAAGGATGGACCGGCTTCCGGCAGGTCACCAGGACACATCCTTCAAAAATGGGATCAGTGCCCTTTAAACGGGACCCCAAAGAGCTGTTTCACTCTCTTTTCACAGTGAGGCCACAATGAGAAGTCAGGTGTCTGCAACCTGGAAGAGGACTTTCACTAAACCCAGCCATGCTGGCACCCTGATATCAAACCTCTAGCCTCCAGAACTGTGAGTAATATGTTTCTGTAGTTTACAAGCCATCAATTTATGGTTTATAACTTCGTTATAGTGGCCTGAGTAAACTAAGATAGAAATTGGTACCGAGAAGTGGGAGCAATGCTATGACAAATACCTAAACATGTGGAAGCGGTGTTAGAACTGGGTAATGGATTGAGGCTAGAAGAATTTGAGGTGCACATTATTAAAAACCTAGATGGTTGTGATGAGTTTTAAAGTTAATTCTATGAGAGTTCAGAACACAAAGTGGAGAGATCTAAAAAAAGGTTACCTCTTAGAGAATACCTAATTGATCATGAAGAGAATGTTGGTAGATATATGAACACGTAAGGCCATTCTGATATAATCTGAGAAGGAAATGAGGACAATGGAGAAAAGGTGATTGTTGTAAGTGAAGAACTTGGTTGAAATGGGCTTATGTTCTTGTGTTTTGTGGTCAGTGTAACTTGCAAGTGATGTAGTTACATAGGTAGCTGAGGAGATTCTAAACAAAGTGTTGACTGATGACTTGGTTTCTCCTCAATGTATATAGTAGAACTAGTGATCCGGTGCATGGATTCGTGCACATTAAAAGGAAATTAATTAGAAGGTGGCTGGCAGGGTGGGACTGGGCGAGATGGGCTGGACACGTCCTGGGACCAACCTCCCGTGGACCCTCCCCAGCTTCTGCGGAGTAAGCGGGAACCTCCCGCAGGTGTGGTCCCTTGGCTGGGCCTGTGGGAATTAGGCTGAAACCGGTTTTCCCACATCCCCCAAGTGTCGGGGTCCTACTCCAGCAGGTCCAGGGGTTCCCAAAGGTGTGGACGGAGTCGGTGAAGAAGAAATGATACGGAGACAGCGTTCAGTTAATCAACAGCCTAGCCAGGTTCTCTAGTCAGGTTCTCCAGCCAGGTTCTGTAGCCAGGTTCTGTCTTTATTTTCCTGTTACATCTGTATTTATACCATTTGATTTTAATCCTATCCGTTCTATTCCAAAGGTTAGGGCATTTGTTATCTCCATTCCAAGATCACTACTCTATTGTTCTGTTAAGCTACAAGGAAGTAACTGAAGGAGATTATCCTAAGTAAAGATTATATAGCTTAAGCATGATTGTTCGTAGTTAAAGTGATTAATTACCCACCTGGAACTTAGTTAACGGGTTTTACTGATTTATTCCCTTCCTTAGTCCTTTTAATCCCTAACTCCAGGGAAAAATCCCCACCTGGGGAAACAACCTTCCTGGGAGAGGTGACCTTGGTTAAAACACATAGCGCTAAGAAGGGGAGCAAACATATTAAGAACAGTATGCCATATACCCCAGGTCCCTTGAAACATATGCTGTGCAGATGTTTCTTCCCTGCAGCGACTGTGTCAAGCAGCAAGGATGGACCGGCTTCCGGCACCCAAGGGGTTCTGGAGTGCGAGAGGGCACTCTGCAAAGTTGCTGTTGTACAGGGTGTGTAACACAAATGCAAGTGTGCAGTAAGCCAGATTAGGAGTGGAAAGCGCCCCAGCAACAACATAACCCACAGTTGAAGGTGGAATCATGTGGCCCTGTGAGGAATTGGGCTCCCTCATCTCTGGTTTTGGGGTGCATCACCTGAGAACCACTGCTGCCAAGTCACTACAACTCGGCAGCTCCTGTGTTGAGTGACTGACCCCAGTGGTCATAGTGACCAGTCAGATGGTCGAACACTTAGCATATTAGCCTTTTATATATATAGATGTGAGAAGAGAGAAAACACCTGACAGAGTTATTAAGCAAAAATGAGCTAGAACTTAAAGTTTTGGAAATTTCACCCTTCCCATATTGAAAAAAAAAATGAGAAAGCATGTTTGGAAGAAAATACAAAGGATCATGTAGGGGAAGTGAGAATGGGAAATCTAGAAAAGTCTTCTTATAAACACAGCGCCCATCATCTCTACATAATTGACTGTCTGTCACTTTTTCTAAAGCATTCCAACACCCTGCTTTTGTTATAGTAGCATGTCTACCTCTGGCCTGTCATGATATTTTTAAATCAAATTTTAGCTCAAACATTCACTTTAAACTCTATGTTTCAGTTTAGTATTTGTTAAGATATGGTTGACATATAACATTATATTAGCCTAAAGCCTACATCATAATGATTAGTATATGTATATATTGTAAAATGCTCACCGTAATAAGTCTAATTAACATTTATTACCCCACATTACCACTGATGTGAACACTTATTAACAAGAGTTTCTACAGGTGAAAGGACTGTATAAAAATGTGTCCTTTATTTTGTTAATTTTTTAATTGAGGTATAATTTATATAATAAATCTAACCATGTTAAAGTGAATGATTCAGTGACATTCTGTACATTCACCATGTTGTGTAAACATCATTCTATTTAGTTCTAAAGCATTGTCACCATGCCATGGGAAACCCTGTACGCACTGAGCAGTTACTCCCCATTCCCTCTACCCCTAGCCTCTGGAAACTACCAATCTGCTTTCTGTCTGTGTTGACTTACCTATTTTGGGTATTTCATATAAATGTAACCATGCAATATGTGACCTTCTGTGTCTAGCTTTTTAAAATTTACTGTAATGTTTTGAGGGTTCATCTGCTATCTGGTCCAGTACTGCATTTGAAGTTTAGGGAAAAAACAATGAGTAAAGAAGATAAAAATTCATGTCCGCAGAGTTTGCATTATAGTAACTAGAGAAAGTCAAGAATAATAAGTACACTATATAATAATTTAAATTTATATGATAGGAGGTGATGTTTGATATATAGATAAAGTAAAAGTATAGTCAGGTAGGAAATATTTTGAGAGATTGAGTAGTTGGTTGCAACAGGGATGACTCAGTAATAAGTAACTGGCCAAGTCAGGATGTGAAGGTTGTAGAATTATACCAAAAATGAGAAAGAGGTGAGGCCATTGGTTAAGTGGAGGTGTTGGGGAAGAGCATTAGATTCGGAAAATTTAAGTTCAGCTCTGACCAGTTTGGCTCAGTGGATGGAGTGTCGGCCTGAAGACTCAAGGGTCCCAGGTTCGATTCCGGTCAAGGGCATGTACCTTGGTTGCGGGCACATCCCCAGTAGGAGGTGTGCAGGAGGCAGTTAATCAATGTTTCTCTCTCATCAGTGTTTCTAACTCTCCCTCTCCCTTCCTCTCTGTAAAAAATCGATAAAATATATTTAAAAAGAAAAGAAAAATTAAGCTCAGTAAATGCTTTAGTTTGGAACTACGCCTTGTGTGGTCAAGAAATAGCAAGGAGTCTAGGGTGGCTGGTTCTAGGATTGGTAGAAGGTTAGAGGCATAGTGGTGGGAGGAGGCATCAATCATGTACAGGGGGGTATGCTTGCTATTGGAAGGACCTTGTTTTTTACTCTGCTCAACATGGGGACTCATGGGAAGATCTTGATGTGATCATACTCATGCTCCAATTATGTGTTTGCTCTATGAAAAATAGATTGGGTGACATGGTAGATTAATATTCAGAGGAGAGATGATGAGGTAGCACAAGGATGATGAGGAGTGCATGTGTTTTCAAGGAAAGTTAACACAATTTGCTGCCAAATTGGATGTAGTGGGAAATGAATGAAAAATGAGCCTGGTATTTTTGGCCTGAACAACTGAGAAATCTAACTTATGAGGAGGAGTATTTGAATATCCAATAACTGGAGATAGAATTTGAACTGAGTATTCAGTCTCTTTGAAGTCCTGTGGTGGGAAAGCTTAGGGTTTGCTGTAAAGTATGAGAAATGGAAAGTCTCTAAGCAAGAGCTTAGGCCTGGGATTCAATACTGAGATAGGAGTTTATGATACACATTAACCAGGTTGCACAAGGAAATTGCCTGGTGCTGGTGTTCCAGGCGCTAGCACAACACCCAGAGGAAATATAGACTCTTCTAGATTTGGAGTTTAATTCTCTTTTTGGGAATGATCAGTCCCTCAGAGAGTCCCCACAGGGAGGGATTTCTGAGAGTGTGTGAGCAAGAAGCCAGGCAGGCATGGGTAGGTCTTGGCACTGAAGGGGACCAAAGTTTTGCCACCCCAAAATGGTGCCCTTGGGGATATTGATTGTAGGCTGGTTCTTAAGAAACAAACAGCAGAAAGAACATTTGACCCTTCTGTATCATCATTATTAGCTAGTTATTAATATTATTAATAAAAAGTGAGCAAAGGGGAGGTCAAGCATTATAAACATGATCACCTGGCAGCTGCACCAGGAGGCTACAGATACATGATCCCCAGGGAATCATTGGTCCATTCCCTGGAGATCATTGGGTGAAGGGGTCAAACAAAGGGGGAGATGGGTGCATGGACAGTGAAGCCAGGGTGATGTAGGGAAGATGCTTGTCTGTCAGTCTAGCCGGGCAGAAGACCATTGGCTAGGAGTGTGGGACCACTGCAAACAGGAACTCTTGGCAGGGTAAAATCCCCAAGGAGGTCTTTCTCTTGCCCCCTTCTTCCCTCCTGCTCTCTTGCTCCATGATCTGCACTCATGTATCCTCTCTTCATAGCCATGTGGCCTTAAGCGGCAACATGGTCCATGGCCATGCAGACCCCACAGGGAATGGACTGCAGCTGAAAACACAAGCTGAGCTAGCCAGCTGCTGGGTTGGATTGCGCTTCAATGTGGAGCAGAAGCTCTGTACAGAAGCCTTAATCCTGGCCTTAGGGAGGGCCAGATTGGGCTTTTTCCATGGTGCAATGGACACAGATATGACATTGGAGGGGAACTCCCTTAATTTAACATCATTGATAAAGCTTTCCACAAAACCACATCCTCCCATGGGGGCCTCAGGACATTCTTTTCCTTGTGGCACCCCAGGAACGCCACTTGCACTAATAACACCACTCCCCCTTTTCTGCTCATAGATTCAGATGGAGAGGCCTGTGCAGGAAGGGACTCGTTTTTGTTTTTGTTTTTCTTTTTAATATATTTTTATTGATCTCAGAGAGGAAGTGGGGCGGGGGTGGGGGGGAGGAGAGAAACATCAGTGATGAGAGAGAATCATTGATTGGCTGCCTCCTGCATGCCCCCTACTGGGAGCAAGCCTGCAATCAAGGCATGTGCCCTTGACCAGATTCAAACCTGGGACCCTTCAGTCCACAGGCCAAGGCTCTATCCACTGAGACAAACCAGCCAGGGCCAGGAAGGGAATCTTAACATGGGCCCCTTAGTGTGGCTATAGAAAGGCTTCAAGCAGGGCCTGTTAACTAGATGCCTCCTTGTCCCGTTGTTTCCGGGTGGCCTTGCAGGCATGTGCAGGCCATGTATTTCCCTGTTCTCCAGTTACCTGTAAATTGCCTATATCTTTTGAAATCTCAGGCCCCTGCCCCTCTTTCTTCTTTGTGTCTCATGGCATCAAAACCTCAAATGCCTGATGTGTTTTAGGTCTCATATCATATGACACCCTCAGAACGTATATTGGTAATAAACTTCGTGCATTTTCTCTGTACAGTGCTGCCCAGGTGATCATGTTTATAATGTTTGACCTCCTCTTTGCTTGCTTTTTATTAATATCAATAACTAGCTAATAATGATGATAACAGAAGGGTCAAATGTTCTTTCTGCTGTTTGTTTCTTAAGAACCAGCCTACAGCCTGTCTGCTAATCTGATTACTAGCCCAGCTAGAAGAGTTTACAAGTCAGTGAGGGGGGTGAGGTTATTTTTTTAAACCCCACAGAACTCATTTTCCTAGAACAGGAGTTGGTAAATGATGGTCTGTAGGCAACGTTCAGTCTTCCTTGCATGTTTGTAATAAAGCCTTAGTGTAACAGAGTCACACACATTTGTATACATTTTGCCTGTGAATGCTTTTTAGTACAGTGGCCAAGTTCAGTAGCTACAATGGAGATATATGGTAAGCGAAACCTAAAATACTTACTGTCTGGCCCTTTGCAGAAAATGCTTGCTGACTACTACCCTTGAGGGATAAAGAAATCAGTTCATCCTCTTAAACAGTTGCTACAGATAACATGGTGTAAACGCTTATATTTTCACATTCTTCTCCTTTATTTGTAGCACTTGTCAAACAAATCCAAGGTAAAATTACAGTTTATGACAGAAACCAGTCCCAATAACACTTACACAAATAGGAGTTGTAACCAAGTTTATAGATGATGCAGCTCCATTAATAACTCATAATTAATTATTGAAGTAGTAATCTAGTCAACGTAGTCCAGGCTCATGGATTAATTTTATACAAATTCCATACAGATTTATTTTGTTAATGAGGTTGGTATAAGGATAAAGGGATACTTTTTTGGTCATTTGTTTCCCTTCCCTTTATTTTCGGATGTGAAGAAAAAATCTAAGTATGAACATCTACCTCCCATTATGACTCATGACCCTGACAGCAATGCTCACACTAATAGGAGGACAGTAGAGTCACAGACGGCGATTCCTTTATTACACCCAGTTGCTCAGGCAATATGTCATGTAGGAGAGTGTGAGCTTGATGAAAATGAAGTGTTCCTGAACTCAGGAAGCGGGTACAAACCCTCACACACATGCTGAAGTACCAAATAAATCCTAGAACGGGGGAAGTCAGAGGCACAGACATGTTCTAATTACTGCAGCATGGCATCTGAAATGTCTTTGCACAGAAGATCCTGGCCAGCTGTTCATCTCCAGGGAGAGCAGAGCGGCCACAGACAGCAGTCAGGCGACAGCAAGGAGCCAGAGGGAAAGCATCGCAAGCATATTGAGGGATCTTCTCTGAGCCCTTCCCGACATGGACGGATTCTCACAGGTCGGGAAGGTAACCATGTGGCCCAGGGAGGAGGTTCAGAGAGGACCAGATGTACTTTCCTGCCACTCACATTCTGGCGGAGACATTCACATTAACAATATATTTCTCAACACCTGCAACATATGGCAGCGAGTTCATGTAAGGCGTTTCATAAATCATGAGTTTTAACGTAGGATCAAAAGATACTTTCTGTTCATGAGAAGTGACCGGGAAACTAAAAATACTTTAAAGACACATGAGTAGATAGTAATTATTGTATATTTTCTATTAAATAATAAAAAAAACAAGTGGTGAATAAGTATTGAAAGTAGCTTTAATGGTTGCAGTCATTTGAGAAAATAAATTCAAAGTTTTTAAGTCCCATTTCAAATAAAAAAAAATCCTAGTGAGAAAACTAAAACATATAAGTAATTTCCTAGATAAATTTTATACAGATATATATCTTTATATATGTGGCACGAATTTGGGAGTTAACATATAAAGATTTAATTGCCTGTGGAATAACATTTTATCTAGATAGGCTATTTGGGTGAGCTATTTAAATAGGGTCCCAAACAAGGACATAATTATATACATTATGAAAGTAGAAATAAAATAACAAGGGAAGCACTTCCAAAATTAGGTAACAAAATGTTCAAATCAACGAGGAGGAAGGTAAAGAAAAATAAAAGGCAAAAAATATCCATTGCAATTATTAATCTTGTTTCTGATGCTTTTTTTGTTTGAAAGGCATTGCCCTTGTGGTAAATGAGTGCAGTATATCCCTGGAGTAGACACATTGGATTTCACATTTTGGCTCTACCACAGAAAACATTTGTGAATGGGGGAAGATAGTAATTGTCCTGAGCCTTTGAAGTTTCATATTGTAATTATAAGAATTGAAATAATTAATAAACATAAAGCAAATATGATAGTGTTGATCATATGGAAAACACTCAGTAAATGTGGGTTATGAGAGTATGAGTAAAAGCAATAGTAAATAGTAATAGTAGCTATGATAGTAGCGTCAGTAGTAGTTATTATAGTGCATTTTACTAATAATGCAGTAATATTATTACACTGGGGGCCCAGTGCACAAATTCGTGCACCTTGAAAGGAACTGTGGGCTGCGAGGCTGCGGTGGGCACAGGGGTGGGTCTCGGCCCATCCTCTGCGCCCCCGCCCGACCCCCTCCCACCACAGCCCCTGGTCCCCTGTCGGCCAGCAGTCCAGATCCCATTGCTGCCGCTCCCACGCACTGATGGTACTGACCCTGCTCACACCCACTGACTGAGTGCAGTGATTAAGGCCGGCATCAGCAGTGGGTGCGAGCAGTGTTTACTGTCCTGATTGCCCTTTAGGAGCAGGGGGCGGTGGAGAAGCCCTCAGAGGTGATCTGGGCTGGCAGCTGACACTTGCACCCACTGACGGTGCTGAGCAATTGGGACTGGTGCTGGGTGCTAGCTATGGATGCGAGCAGGGCCAGCGCCCGTAGTGGGTGCAAGTGGTGGCTCCAGCAGTGGGTGCAAGCAGTGACTGCTGCCCCCATCACCCCTCAGGAGCAGGGGAAGGTAGAGAAGCCCTGAGGGGCAACTGGGGCAGGCAGCTGCTGCTCACACCTGCTGGCTGCGCTGAGAAATTGGGGCCAGCGCTGGGCCCTGGCAGTGGGTGCGAGCAGCTGCTCAGGTGCCGGCAGCGAGTGTGAGCACCCAGCAGGACCACGGTGTGCAGGAGCAAAGACTTTTCAGTAACGACCAGAGGCTCGCCTCAATGACAGTGACCAGCGCCTCGCCTTGGTCTGGCGCCCCTGCTCACCTGCTCCATCATCGTGCCACAGCTGGTGCCCACCATCTTCCACGCTCTGCCACCTGCTGCCGACACCCGCCATGTTCTGCGTGCACCCCCTGGTGGTCAGCACAGGCCATAGCAACCAGTTCGGATGTTCTGCCATTCGGTCTATTTGCATATTAGGGTTTTATATATATAGATGTGGTTTTATTTGACTATGATTACTAATTTTAAGCTAAATAACATAATGAAATATTACACCAACATTATAGTGTCTATATTAGACAATAGAATGGCAATCAATGATGAGTAATAATATGAATCATGGTTATATTATGGGCAATATTAATAGCAGGATTTTTCAGGATTTGGATATCATTTGTTATGAATAATACAATTATTCAGGAAAATCATATTAATGTTCTTTCTATCCATCCAAAGAAAGCTAAAATAAAATAAAGCAAAAGATCACTTAAATAATTAAAAATGTTAAAATAGTGACCAGAATGTAAATTTAAAAAAAAAAACTAAGGGCAGAGCCCAGCCGTCATTGCTGTTGTTGAGCGTCAACCTATGAACCAGGAGGTCATGGTTCGATTCCTGGTCAGGGTACATGCCTGGGTTGTGGGCTTGATCCCCAATGTGGGACGTGCAGTAGGCAACTGGTCAATGATTCTCACATCATTGATGTTTCTATCCCTCTATCCCTTTCCTTTCTTCTCTGAAATCTATAAAATATATTTTTAAAAAACAAAAACAAAGGGCAGAAAAGTAAATGCTAGTTATCCAAAAATATTTTACATAATTGAAAAGATCTAGTTAACAATAGCCACCTAGTAAGTGGTGGAGCCAGGATTTGAACCAGGAAGTATAGCTTCATAATAGATACTATTCATTACTAAAATACAATGTAGGACTCCTACCTAAGGGTCCAGAAGAGAGGAATTGCACAGTTTCTGCAGTGTTATGTTACTCATCCCAGGACAGCAGAATACTCTACAGTGGGGCCTTGACTTAGGAGTGTCCCGACTAACGAGTTTTTAGAGATCCAAGCCATCTCTCGGCTGATTTTTTGCTTTGAGTTGCGAGCTAAAATTCGGGTTACGAGCCAGCTTCAGATACCCCACTGCTAGTTGGCGCAGCAAATGTCACAGTGAATGCCACAGCATCAGCCCAGCATCACGTGTCTCACTCGTTCACTGTTGATTTGACATACGAGTAATTTGAGTTACGAGCTCCGTCACGGAACAAATGTAAGTCAAGGCCCCACTGTATCTACAAAATGAATTATAGAATGTATGTAACCTGTAATAATAGACTTGTAAATGCCTGTATTTTATTTTAATATTATGTTAGATTATTCTATTTTTATAAAATAAAGATAAATTATATATAAAGTTTGTTTATTCCTTACAAAACTGAAACTGAAACAAAATCATCTATTTAGATTACTGATCAGAATAATATGACTTTGGAGCATCTGTTACATGAGAAGTTTGTCAGAATTTTCTTAAAAAATAATATGTAAATTTGTCATAGAAATGGCTAAATTTGAAACAATAACATATGCAGAGATTATGGGAGATAGTCTTTGTATCTTTTGAATAAATTTTCCCTCCTAAGAACTGTAAAACCTCCACATTAGTACCTTTAGCAACAATTTATTAACAATTTATTTACAAGTTCACGAAATGCTGTAACTTGAAACCAGATTAATTTATCTTTAGCCATTTTCTTTCTTCCTTGTTTTATTTTGGTTTGTTTTGTTTGTTTTTTTACCTTGGGAATATCTCTAAGTTATTGATTTATCCTGTGAATCATTATGGTTCCAATTTCCAATTATAATTCCAATTTCAATGCAGAGATCCACACAATATTTTTCCTACTATATTATGAGGGTGTTGTCTTTTTCCAGATTATTTTAAATTTGCCAAATGCTGAACAATAGGAATTTCTCTAGTATAAACTCTCAGACATTCTCCTTAAGGTTTACTTTTTAATGTCTGTTATTCATTTAGTCAAATAAATTTTTATTTTATTCTAGGCTATCTGATAATTTGGATAATAATCATAAATTAGGTGGTTAAAGCATCAAAACCTACTTTTAGTATTAATTTCTTATCTAAATCTTCAGTTTAAAAAACACACACACAGAAATACATATTACATTCCATGTTGAAAAATTATCAGGTCTACACCCCCTGTCCACTTGGTATTGGTGGGGTGACCTCCATGTACCCACCAATTGCTAGAGGGTATGGTCTCTTGGGGGGCCGCAGGAACAGGAATTCCAGAGGCCCCCATGGGAGCATGAGGTATCCCGAAAGCTTTATCTCTGTGGAATTAAACCGCTGGTTTCCAAGGTCCCGTCTCTGTCCTTCCTGCCATGGGAAAGGTCCCATTTTGTCTTGAGCAGGTCTAAGATCAAAGCCATTGCCCAGAGTTTCTGGCTTGGCGTGTGTCCCCTGCTCATGGCCTCTAGAGTCCGCGTGGCCTTGTGCCATGTGGGACAGGCTAATGCAGGTCACAGAACAAGCGAAGGAAGCAGGAGCGAAGCAGGTGGAATGGGAGAGAGAAAGAGAAAATTTTTTTGTCTAGGGATTATGTCTTCGCAAATTTTCACGGGCTAGCATTTGGGATCACCTTCCTAGCCAATGATATTTGTTCTGGGTTAGATTGACAGGCAAGTACCCGTATGTCACCCCCACTTCACTGTGCATGCGCCCATCACCACCTTTGTTGGGTCCCTTCCCCCAGTGACCTGCAGGGGATGGACTGGTGGCTCCCTGGGGTGTGTGATACTGCAGCTTCCTGATGAAGCTTCCCAGATGCTTATAATGTCTGGCTTCCCCTTTGCTTTCTTCCTATTATTAATATTAATAGCTAGCTAGTAATTATGCTAACTGTTCTGACGGTTCTTATCAAGCTACTACTGTGACAAGAGCATTTATTTATTTAAAAAAACAATAATTTCTGGAAAATTTTCTTATTTGCATCATGGCATTGAAAGTTTTTTTTGTTTTGTTTTGTTTGTAATATTCTGGGATCTAAATATGACTGTCTCTTCCATGCAGTCCTCACCTTGCCTTTTAGAAATGAAAAGAGGTTGTCTCAGAGGAGACTTTGGTCTGAAAATGTGCTTGACTTTTGCTTAATTTGAAAAGACACACAGATGTGAGCATTGGTATTTAAGCTATTCTTAAATTTGGAAAACACTGAGTTTTGCAAGTGCCATTACATTGGCCTACTTTTAACAGTTGAAGTAAATAATTTCATTACATATGTATTTCTATATATATATTTGGGCTTACAGATATGGGTAAGTGGGATTTTATGATTCTGCAGTGATGTGCAAATATTTTACCATTCTTCTCATGATGGCTGGGCAGCTATAAGCAGCCACATTGGAGCAGTGTCATTGTATAACATGCCGATGTTTATGGAGGCCCTTCAGACCTCAGAGCTGTTAGGCAGGAGGAGACAGGGAAAACTCAGCCAGCACTGCCTGCAGCAATTCCTCTGGCCCTTTTAGACCTGGAGCTGATGGGTTCCGGAGGGAGCCACATTCATATGCCCTTGGGCAGAAGCACATCCTCTCTTCCCAGGGATGTAAAGACTGGATGCCTTAAAGCTGACATCTCAGATCTTTCTTAAAAGTACCAATTTTAAATTTTTTTCCTCCCCAAACTATTAATATGAAAATTGAGACAACTTTCCTTTAATCTGCACTTCATGTATTAACATGAAAGACATTTTTAATCTTGACTTTATTAATTCTCCGAATATAAGCACCTAATGTAAAAAGTGAACTTTCTAAAGGCTTAATACAGAATTCATTACTCAATTCTTCTTTCCCCTCAGAGTGACTCCCATTTTTTAAAAAAGTCAGTGGAAGTACTATATCCCTTGCTTCCGCACCTTGATATGCACTCCTCAGAGATGCGTCTTGGATCCTGTGATGCAATGTGAATCTGTACCACCATTTCCCTTCACCTGCATGACACTTGCATAATATACATGAATTCAAATTTGCTTAAGAAAAATAGTCTTTCTCTTTCATAAAGAGGAAATACAAACTGGTAAATAAAGCTCAACCTAACAATATATATGATATTTTAAATTAAAGATAAAAGTAGTTATTGGTTATTTTCTATTAGTTTAGGAAAGGGATAAAGAGATGAAAAACAGCCATTCACATTTATTACTTATGTGGGTACAATTTATCAAAACCTTTTCAGAGATCATTTAAGAAGAATAATCAAAATTACAAAGTATATTAAAGTCCAACATTTCATCCCCAAAGGAATAATTGCATTAACTGTGAGTATTGTTCACTCAAACCTTTCTTATAGTAATAAAAATAATAAAATAAAATAAAAAATACTAAAAATTTAGAAAAAATAAATGGTCATGTTTAGGAGAGTAAAAAATAAGTTATGCTACTCCCATGCAATTAACTACTGAGCATATTTTTTAAAAGAAGGACATGCTGTCTATATTCCCTGATTAAAAAAAAAATCAATGTGTCTAGAGACGTATATGATGGCAAAAATGCAAGTTTGGGATAAAGATACCATATCTTCTGGAGTTTTTCAGCCACTCCCCTGATTTAAAAAAAGCAATTTTGAAAATATTTGTTTTATGCAAGTACAACATTTGTAAGTAAATTGAGCATATATTAAACTCAGACTGAGAAGATTATTTTGTCATACTTAATATTCATATAAAGACAACAGAATTCTTTAAGCCACTAACCTGCCTGTCAGAACTACAAATTAACTATGTCATATTACCTGCTATCTGCTCCTATTGAAATGTAACATGATGATAATTCCTAAAAATTTTGGCAAAATGAAGTACAAATTCTACACTTAAATTATAATTTTCTGGTTTTGACAGTAAGGCTAAAGATTTTATATGACAACTAGGGGCCCAGTGCATGAATTTGTGCACCTTGAAAGGAACTGGGCTGTGAGGCTTCAGTGGACACATGGGAAGGACTCGGCTCATCCGCCACACCCCTGCCCAGCCCGTCCTGCAGTGGCTGTTGGTCCCCTGTGTGCTGGCAGCCCTGTTCCTGCCACTGCCTCTCCCACGCACTGATAGCACCAGCCCCGCTCACACCCGCTGACAGCGTGGAGTGATTGGGGCCAGCGCCATCAGCAGGTGTGAGCAGTGGCTGCTGCCCTGATCACCCCGCAGGAGCAGGAGGAGGTGGAGAAGCCCTGAGGGGCAATCAGGGCTGGCAGCCACTGCTCACACCTACTGATGGTGCCCAGTGATCAGGGCTGGTGCTGGGCACTGGAAGCAGGTGTGAGCAGCGGCTCCAGCACCGTCAGCGTGCCCAAGCATGGCCAGCAGTGGCAGTAGGTGCAAGCACCGGGCAGGACCATGGTGCATGGGAGCAAAGAATTTTCAGTAACAACCAGAGGCTCTCCCCGATGACAGCGACTGGCACCTTGCCTTGGTCTGGCGCCCCCACTCACCTGTTCTACCATCCTGCCATGGCCGACACCCACCATGTTTCATATTCTACCACCTGCTGCTGACGCTTGCCATGTTCCATGTGCACCCTCTGGTGGTCAGCACATGTTATAGCGACCGGTTGTTCGGTTGTTCCACTGTTTGGTCTATTTCCATATTAGGCTTTCATTATATAGGATTATTATATAGGATATATTTCTAATTTACACACTAGTTTTTAAAGTTTATAGATCGATATATCCTAATATTTTTAAAACCTAAACTCACTAGAGGACCAGTGCATGGATTCATGCACTAGTGGGGTCCTTCAGCCTGGCCTGTGGGGATCAGGCTGAAACCAGCTTTCCGGCATCCCCAAGGGGTCCCAGATTGTGAGAGGGCGGTTCTCAGGTGACGCACCCCGGAATCAGGCTCCCTCCTCTCTGGTTCCGGGTGTACCTGAGAACCACTGCTGCCAAGTCACCACAGCTCTGCAACTCCAGCATTGAGCGTCTGCCCCCTGTTGGTCAGTGCGCATCATATCTACCAGTTGGAGTGTCTCCCTTTTGGTGGTCATTGCACATCATAGCTACCGGCTGGTTGGTTGGCCAGTCAGCCTGTCTGCTGGTCACTTAGGCTTTTTTATATATAGATTATATTATGTTAAAATGTTCTTCTAATGATATATAATTTCATTTTGTAAATACCTCAAGCTTTTACACTGACTATCCACAGATTTAAGTTTTAATTATCCTGAAGTAATATTCTTCATGAATCAAATGGTAGTCCTATTTTTTAATGTGTACATCCTTTGTTAATGTAAAGACTTCTTTTATTCCATAGTAAACATTTATTTCTAGCTTAAATATTTTTACTGGTTTCTTTTCAACATCTAGTCACATAATAAAGTCAATCTTAGAACCTTACGTAACTTTATGTGAAATTAGGTCTGTAACACATTTTTTCTTGTTCAAAAAGCAAAACTATCCTGGCAGGATTCTCAGTATATTAGTAAAGCACAACCTCCCACACTTTGACATAATGGTTTAGACTTCCCAGCAATACTTTTGAACTTGTGTAGTTATAGTCTAAAAATGCCATTTGTAAATAAGTTCACACAGATGGCTCCTTGTCAATGTTACAGAAAAGGAGAAAATACCAACAAACCTAAAAAAAGGAAGCACTTAACATTATACATTTTATGCATTGATGGTAAATAAGCCAAGATGATTATAAAAATAAGTAAAAGCATTTTGGAGTTTTTCCTTAAGGAAAAAAAAAAGCAGTCATGTGGATGCCTTAAGATCTGTTTTGTATCCTTAAGATCTGTGTTTGCAGGGAAGCCGAATCAAGATATCGAATGGTAGGAAGGCCTTATTGACAGATTCTGTACTAAGTAGACACCAAAAGATCTATAGAAACCCGAGGCTTAAATTATCTAGAATTCTTTTATTTCCTACTGGTGAAAATCAAGTGAAATGTGGAAATATTTGTTAAAATATATCCTTTTTTTGCTTGAAATTTTTGAAGCATGAATTTAATTGATACTTAATATCTTCTTTGCTTTATTTATTCAAATAAAACTAATTCTGAAAATACATTTCCTGCTTAATTTTCTTAAAGACCCACCATTATTGGGCATTAGCATTTTGAATATATTCTATTTGGAGCCAAGGGCTAACACAAGTAGTGTATTTTATCAGATTTCAAGAAGCTTAAATTGTATAGGGGAAAAGAGCACAGACTTAAAAGGGTACTGGGCACTAATGGAGGGGGAGATGTGTTTGAAAGTCCAGTCGGCATTGGATAGGAGTGCCTGGTGCTATGAGAAGCAAGAGCAATAGCAGAAAATGTGGAACCATGTGATAGAAAGGCATCTCTGAGGAAAAAGGAAATTCCGAAGAGCAGAAGATAGATCACGGAAGCATACCAATATTAAGCAGAGTAAATGGTTGAAAGGAGACCTAGCAAGGACTGGAGTTGGTAAAAATAATGACTGCAAGAAAAAGAGAAATTAAGAAAGAAAAAAATAATAGAGAGACATAGAAGAATATCTTAGTAGCCCTGAAAAAAAGTAGTCAACAGTGTCAAGTTCTGATGAAAGGTCATGTGAAATGACTAAGAAAAGGTTATGCAGATATCATTCCTACAGGCTCACAGCTATTGGCATAGCAGGCTATGATTTTGAGTAACTTTGTCATTAAGAAGCACAAATAAGAATGGACAAGCTGGAGAGTTGGAGAAGAATTTGGATATAAAGGAGTAACTTTTACAGATGGAATAAACATATGACCATGTCAGTATTGAGGAAATGGTCTGAAAAATGTGGAGGCAAAGGCGATCATTATATCTACCTAGCAAGAATCAAAGAAACATCAACATATATTTTTACCTGAGAAGTAAAGTTAGATCACTCCAGGTGAGCCATTTGTTCTGGTAGATATTTTCCTTTTGTCCAGCAGATATTTCTGATTTTGAAGATTTCAGCCTAGCTTTACTTTAAAAACATTGATTGCTGTACAGAATTTGGAAGAAAGAACTAAATCCTAGGATATGCATAAAGAGTTAAAATAAATGATTACGGTAAATAAAAACACTGGGAACTATAAGAGCAATTTTCTGTCTTGAATTTGTCACTGGATGGAGGAGTTTATGTTTACTCTGAGAATTTGTAGCCATAGTTAGTCCTCATGAAATTTTTGGGGCAAATTCATATGACTAATATGGCCCATTAAATCTCAGCCAAGGATTTATTATCATATTTTTCTAGACTGGGAATATTCTTGTGGAGAAATGCAGTTAGACTATTTTCTCAAAAATAAAATTATATAAAGAAACCACCATGGTTATGAAACATATACACCTCAGAAAAAAATAGCTGCATCTAATTTTTAAAACATTATAGAATTTTAGGGGATATTATAAAGGTATAAAAACCATCTGTATGTAAACAAACAAATGTATGTTTTAGGAAAAAGAAAATTTCATTGACATTGAAAATACAGTTACACTTTAAACTGCATATTACATAGTGTGGAAAATGAAATTGTAGGCTAGTAAATGAGCCCAAACAAATGATCTAGATAGAGTAGTAATCCACAAATGTTTTTGTAGTCAGATAGTACTTAGTTCAAGATTTGTACATCACATATTGTTTGTTCTCATTTTCTTTTTCCATTTCCTTCTTTCCTCCCCTCCTCTTCCTCCTTCTCTCTTCTCGGCTCCTTTCTCTCCTCTCTTTTCCTCTATCCCAAACTCCCTTCGTTGGTTTTGAAAATAAAATATAATGTAGAAGTAATTCTCTGTAGCAAATATTAAGATATTGTATGTATATTGAGCATGTTTATAAGTGAAGTAAACTCAAGTATTTGGGTCACTTTTTATATAGGACAGAGTTGACATGCACTCTGTCTCTTGTGCATGGGGAAAGGATGGACTATTAAATGAATGTTTTTAGAAGATTTGTCATCCATGAGGAATGAAAATGATAAACACTACAAATAACACTAAATAAACTATTAGAAATTCTGTTCACCAAAACTTTGGTAAATTATTTGAAAATACAACATGCTGATAGGAGAAAATTGGCACCCTAATAATTCTAATATTTTTATGCATTGATATTTAAAACATTAAAAACTACATGCCAATAGCAATTAGAATGAAAGAGAAAAACTAAACCTCATTAATAATAAAATAAAGAATAAAAACTCAGTGAGATACAATTAATTGTGTAGCTATTGGATTTACATAAATTTAACAGTATCAAGCATTGGAAAATATGTAAATAAATGATCATTCCTTACCATCTGCCCATTGTCTTACAAATTGTCACTTTAGAAAATGAACTGGCTTTACCTGGTGCATTTGAAATTTCTTACTCGTGAGTTAAGGTCACCCTAAGGAGATAAACTGGATCTACTATTAAAAAGAGCCATGAAATTTCAGAATGTTTATTGACTGGCTTCAGGGTGCACTCAGTTATTGAAATTTATAGCCAGGAATTGGAAACTTGAGGTAGAAGGGTTCTGGCCCTTGGCTCTGGTGGTAACATCACACCAAGATTAAGGTACCAAGGAGTGGTCCCACTTTTGTGTGCCTGAGCCATGTTATTTCCCTATTTACCACCTCAGCCCTAGAGGTGGAAATAGCTTCTCATTGTTCTTAGATGCGGCAGGTCATAACCTCCCTATTCACTTAAACATGCCCACTTAACTATGAATTCAAGAGTGTCTATCATTTTTATGTATTTATAGTATTATTATGTATCTGGGATCGATTGACATGAAGGACCTGTATCATCTGAGATTGAGCTAATTTCAAATTATGTACCTAAAGACTCAGAGACATTATTCTCATGGAACCAGAATTGAAAAGTTGCTATATTAATGCTGCTAGGTATTTTTAAACTTGTGCCAGGTAGAAAATGTCTTTTAAAGAACCCCTACATCTGGCTGATTAGTATATTGATGGACACTGTTTGCTATAAGTTGTTCCTATTGAAAATCGCTATGTTGAAAATGACATTTTGCTTTTCAAATATAGTGATAAATTGGGGGGGGGGGGAGAAATGTGAACATAGAATCAAATTCTTACCAAAAGAACATGAGTCCTCAAAGCAAACATCAGCCCTGGTGGCTCTTAGCTGCCGGGGTTATGTTGTTCTCTCTTTACTTTAGTGCTTATAGATAATTTATATTTAGTTATCACAGTTATGGTATTTAGGGCTACATGTTATCCATTATTTAATATTTTCAATTTGGAAAGTCTTTTAATTATGCCAGCTGCCCTGCTTCTAGAAACAGAAATGGTAACTATTAGTTTTTCACCTTTATATTTCCTGGGGAAAGCGTATAATCTATAATAAAAGTATAATATGCTAATTAGACTGGATGTCCTTCCAGACGTCCTGCCTTTAGGACAAAGCCACTGCGGGTGGGGGCTGAGGCAGAGATGGCAGCTGTGTTGGTGAGGGCCAAGGCCCTAGCACAAAATTCGTGCATCATGCCGAAACCGGTTTGGCTCAGTGGATAGAGCGTCGGCCTGCGGACTGAAGGGTCCCAGGTTCGATTCCGGTCAAGGGCATGTACCTGGGTTGCGGGCATATCCCCAGTGGGAGATGTGCAGGAGGCAGCTGATCGATGTTTCTCTCTCATTGATGTTTCTAACTCTCTATCTCTCTCCCTTTCTCTCTGTAAAAAATCAATAAAATATATTTAAAAAAAAAATTCGTGCATCAGCCCTCTAGTAAACAATAAAAACTCAATAGATATGCTTTGTTAATGCCTGTGTAGGATCCTGTATGTGGCTAATCTCTTAACCCTTAGCTATAATTAAATTATCTTATGATATTCTGCATCTTTGCCTATATGTAATACACACACTATGAGATAAGATAGTACTAAGATTTCTGAGCCTTTGTCAATTTGCCCTTACAGATTTTGTAGTCACAGTAGGAATTGGATAGCTCACAGAACTCTAAAAAATCTTCATACAAGTAGCTACAATTTTAAGAGGATAAAAAAAAATATTTTTTATGGGTTTCTAAATCTCATTATGTACATCTCATTATGCAAAAAATAAGATTTCAAGTAGATATGCTTTCTATTTCTTTTTCTTTTTTTTTGCTAATCCTTACCTGAGGATATTTTTTCATTGATTTTTAGAGAGTGGAAAGGAGAGGAAGAGACAGAGAGAAACTGGTTGCCACCTGCAAACACCCCATACAGGGTCTGGGAACTGCAACCAAGGTATGTGCCCTTGACCAGAATCAAACCTGGGACCCTTCACTTTATAGGCCAACACTCTATCCACTGAGCCTGCTAGGGCTACGATGTTTTTAAATAGGAAGGGAGAAATAATAATTTCCACAACTGCATACCCTGAAGCTCAATGTCTAGGCCAGGCTCTCAGTGAAGCTACTAAGTTTTGGACAAAAATAGAAAAACAGTGAATTATGTCAAAGGATGATCTTTCTTTCTCTGACATTAAGTAAATATGAAGGCCTGATGAACTTTTTAAGACTTCTAATGCCAACTCACAGCATGATTTTCTCTTTTTATTTTAAATAATTGTCACATTTTTAAGTTGATTGTAAATCACATCTCGGATATGATTATTATCCTTATTTTTGTGGAAAACGTTTTGTCCATATTGAATATTTTATATTTCAATTTTCTATTTGGTTAAGAATATATTTTCTGAATATTTGCTAAAGGAAACAAATGCCCCTTTGCCACTCATGATAACTTTCAAAAAGTTAAATAAAATAAAGCTTCTGTCCTGAGGCAAATTTCCAGATGAAAGGTGAAATTCCTTGTTCTGAGAACATGGAAATAGAGATATAAAAGATCCGTCTGAGCCAAAACTACACCTGTCACTGCTCGTGACAGCTGTAATGAGTGCGGGTCCCCTGAGTTCCCGGGAAAATGAAATAGGAACCTCAGGAGAGCTTATCATTTACAGGAAACTTAAAAGGCTGACAGGTGTTTTTATTGGATGTGTGTAATTTCTGAATTGCTCCACTATGATTTTCCGTTCAACACTGTTATCGTTAATAATGACTGTTATTGTAAACAGAGCTCAGGATCAGTGTATATATTTGGAGTAGAACAGGAACTACACAGTAGTCCTATATGTCATTTTCAATTTTCCAATAGCCACATTAACAGATTACAAAGAAACAGAAAACTAACTTGCTAATATATACACACTAGAGGCCCGGTGCATGAATTTGTACACCAGTGGAGTTCCTTGGCCTGGCCTGCAGGATTGGGCCTAAACCGGCAGTCAGACATCCCTCTTGCAATCTGAGACCACTGGCTCCTAACCATTTATCTGCCTGTCTGCCTTATCACCCCTAACTGCCTCTGCTTGCCTGCCTCATCACCCCTAACCACTCTATCTGTCTGCCTGATGCCCCTAACTGCTTGCCTGCCTGCCTGATCGCCCCTAACTGCCTCTGCCCTGGCCCCTGCTATGGTGGCTTCATCCAGAAGGATGTCCGGAATGACATCTGGAAGGTTGTTTGGCTGTCTGGTCTAATTAGCATATTAGGCTTTTATTATTATAGTTATTACATAATGTCATTCTTTACCTGATATCATTACAGATATTTCTGCCATTTTGGTGGGACATTAAGAAAATAGGGGTGGGGCCCTGACTGGTTTTGCTCAGTGGATAGAGCATCAGCCTGCGGACTCAAGGGTCCCAGGTTTGATTCCGGTCAAGGGCATGTACCTTGGTTGCAGGCACATCCCCAGTAGTGGGTGTGCACGAGGCAGCTGATCAATGCTTCTCTCTCATCGATGTTTCTAACTCTATATCCCTCTTCCTTCCTCTCTGTAAATAATCAATAAAATATATTTTTTTTTAAAAAAAAGAAAACAGGGGTGGGTTCATTAAGAAAATAGTGTCCCAAATATTAACAGCATGTGAAGAGTAAACTGAACTGACTTTAAAAAGATTTTAAAAAAACATACTTAAGTCACATTCATCATTTTTCAGTAACTGTGGGAATATAATGTAAATTAGAAAAATAAATAAGTGCCTAGAAGAATGAATAATTGTTCCTGTGAATATGCATATTTAATTATCATGGATAATTTTTCATGATTTTATATTCCAGAAAATAATATCATCTATTCATGCGTCAATTCAATTTCAAAAAGAGGTTATGTAACCCATGGATTTCATTGGCTCAAGAAAGAAATGTTCCAACCTTAACTCTTAGGGTAATTCAATTGGAGGAAACCTGGGAAAACTCTATTTGTCTTACTTTTCCACTTTACGAGATATATTTTCTTTGCTACAGCTTCAATTTCACTACAATTAAAGGTTTTAAGAATTCAGATTATTCCAGGTTATTTTTATGAGGGATCTGAATTTTGTAGTGTTTGTTTAAATATGGGTTTTGGTGTGTGTAACTGAGATATTTGCCCAATTTGGTGCTCTTTGTTTAAATAACCACGTAAAGGGAAAAGGGAACTGTTGATAAATACAAGTAAAATTAA
The DNA here is from genome assembly GCF_964212035.1 of Myotis nattereri. Lineage (NCBI taxonomy): Eukaryota > Metazoa > Chordata > Mammalia > Chiroptera > Vespertilionidae > Myotis > Myotis nattereri. The sequence goes on along the minus strand of NC_138076.1, from coordinate 4,280,078 downwards.
CCAAAATTTCAAAGTCAATTTTGTGTCATCCCTTTCACAGAATTAGTCAGACAGAGAAGAGTTAAAACATTCTAACCAGATGGGTGTGATAGAGACAGGAAACCACTCACAGGAGCCCTAGCTGACAAGCAGGAAGAAATCAGTAAACCTTCACGCCACATAATCTTAACCATTATTGATCATAAACCTGCCATTAAATGAAAGATTGCAAGACACTGTCAAAACATGTCATTCAGATAGTTAAATGAAACTTTACCCATTTGAACAGGAAGCCCGTGGAATCACATATTTAAAACGAAAAAAAATTTAGTGCAGAATTCCAAAGTTTTGATAAACATGGTAGAGACTGAGTACTCTTGCCATTGTTAAATATCAAGATAAGATGTGCCTTAGAAAAGTACTACCGACCAGAGCCTTTATCTATTTTCTCCTTTGGGAAGCTGGGGTATTCCGTGAAGCAGCTAAACAAGCATGCAGATTTTCAGGGAGAAAAGTAAAGGCACGGTTTTGATTTAGTATATAATAAAATACTTACAAAATAATATATTTATAATTTAGATTTTTTAAAATTAATATATCTAATAAAGTCATGTTAGGGCAATCAATATAAGGAGACCACTAATTTCAAATGCCAAATAAGCTACAAAAAGCCCACAACTTTGATGCTATATTTAAACTACACATATGTTCCCAGTGAAGTAATGTGTTTGAAGTGCTGTTGAAAAAACGTGTTTATGAACCTGGGAAACATATAGTTAGGTAAAATAAAAATAGAGTACTTTTTTAGGCCTCAAACAAAGATGTTTTTCAAATTAAAATATGGTAAGCTCAATACTTTCAACTTTCTCTCAAAAACTTTAAAAAAAATGAGTCAGTATTGAACTTTCTCATAGCATAATTTATATTGGCTGAATAAAATAGTATTTGGAAAAACTATATGCTTATATGGTATTTGCCTGTCCGAATTAATAGATTTGATTTAATATATCAGTGCTTAACTCTGCCATTCAATTTTTATTGTGAGAATTAAAATATAATATATGACCATCACCCTAAAGAATAGTTTGATTTGTTTGGTTTTTATGACCTATGTTATGGAGTATTGAAAAACATTGAAAATATTTTATCTTTTTATGTATTTACAAGAGGCCTGGTGCACACATTCATGCATGGGTGGGGTCCGGCCAGCCTGCCCCGATCAGGGCCTATCAGACCTGGCCGTCCAGGGGGAGGGACCAAGGTTGGTTGGCCTGCCGGCCCTGCCCCCTGGTCGAACTCCTAGTCGAACTCCAGGTCAAGGGGACAATTCGCATACTCGCCTTTTATTATATAGGAAGATGAGGAACTATTACTAAGTGTACTGGAATGGCACCTTACAGGATTTATATTATGTGATTAGATTTAATTAGTTTTATAAATAATAACTACTACCTTTGAACCAAATTATGATTGATTTTGTTGTTTAATTTGTAACGAATTTGATCCTTGATCATATTCAGGAGTGTCCCCATCTTTTTCCCTAATGTTTTCATATCTGTTTTTATTGTGTTTTCTCATGGTTTCTCCTAACTACCTGTGTCTGGTAATCTGGATTGATGTAAAAAATGGAGAATATTGAGCTTACTGTATTGATTATCACTGCATTCAATAACAACTTGCTGAAGCCTAGCCATAGCATTTTGGAAAATATAAGTGAATGAAATTAATGTCAGTAATTTGGGGAGCTCATAGGTTCTCGGAGGAATTCTTTGATAGAGGGTGAGGATTGTACTGTGTTATCACATGATGCAAACACAGACTCTGACACTAGAAAATATTTGAATATTTTCTCTTTATTTAGAAAATAATATGAAAACAATGGAATATTCTTAAATTTAGTTTCACTTATAAAATGTTTTGTTGTCATTGTCATAAACTAATAAAACAGATGATGGAAATATAGGGTGTCCCCAAAAATATACTCAATTTTTTTGATAGCTCAATTGACGTTTCATTCCTTTTAGATTTAACCCATTGGTATTAATAATTATTCAAAGTGTGTATACCTTCTCTTGGACACCTGTATATACCTGCCACTCAGCCATCCTTCATTTAGGCTTCAGGCCCATTCTTCCTCCCATCCCGTCCTGTCAAGGTCACCAGTGATTTCCACATGGCTAAGTACGGTGTCAAGTCTTGGTTCTCACCTGCTTGGCCTGCCACCGACACTCAATGTTGCATTGCTCTCTGCCTCCACACACCTCCTTCACCGGGTTGCCAGGATCCACATCCTCCGGGTTTTCCTTGTATTTTATCAGTTGCTTGTTTCCCCTTTTCTCTCCTGGTTTCTCCTTTTATGTACAAAGCTTACTTCCACGTAGTCTTCTGTTTCTCTGTCTATACTGATTCCCTTGGGAAACTGTTCAGGTGTACAGGTTCTGATACAATGTGCAGTATGACAACTCCCCATTGAATAACTGCAGGGTGCATCCGTTTCTCAAATTCTGGGCTCATATATCTAGCTGCACTATTAATATTGCCAGTTGGTTGCCAGAAAGGGAACCAAGCCTTAGGATGGAGATTTTTGTCCCATGACTATGGTGATGGACACAGGAACTTACACTCGAGATAAAACTGCAGTGAACTAAATGCATGCACAGATAAGTGCCTTCAAGGCTGCTGAAATTTGAATAAATTCTCTGAATTGCATCAAAAAATAAAAAGTAAAAGCAAGTTAAACAGATGGAAACAGAAAAATTATTGATTGAACTTCCATTTTTTCCCCAAACGACTCACAATTTTACCAAGTTAATGAATGGGAAGCCATGTTTCAGTCATTCAAACCAGTGATTTGGCGGAGTCCCCTGACTGCTCTCAGCCCGCAGTCTGTCTCATGCCCTTCCTTTTGTAATTCCCAGAGCCCAACCACTGCTCTCCACCTCCACCCCTGCGGCAGTCACCCTGTGAGCTGCCATCATCTGTTGCCTCAATTGCTGTCACAGCCTTTAACTGTGCTAACAGTTCTGCCCTTCCCTTCCTCTGGTCTATTCTCAAGACAGCAGCCAGAGTGTTCTTTGTAAAACAGTCCTCAGAGACATCATTCCTGTGCCTTAAACCTTGCAAATTCACTCTGTGCTAACGCCAGTGTTGAACCATTGGTCAACAGGCCCTTGGGGCGCCATCACCCTGTCACTGGTCTGGTATTCCACCTCCCACTTTGATCGTTCAGCCCAGCTGCGTTGGTCTCCTTGTTCTTCCTGGAGGATTTCAGGCATGTTTCACCTCACCACCTCTGAGTGCTGTTCTGTCTTTGATAATTATCCCCCCCACCCCCGGCCAGGCTCTTTGTGTAAATCACTTCCTCATATCCTTCAGGATTTGCTCCAGGACCACCTGAGTACAGAACCCCCTTCAACTTTCCTGTAATCCTCTCTTTCTCCATAAGATTTATCCTTTCCAATATACTAATCATTTACTTATATGTTGTGTTTTTTACTGATTCTTTAACTTGTGAGCTGCAGGAAAGCAGGAATCTTTGTATGTTTTGTTCTCCCCTATATCACCTCATGTTCTAGTTTAGACAGTGACTAGCACATCATACTGGCTTCGTGATTAATTAGTAATGAATATGTGATGAAACAAAGAATAAATACAAAAAGTGAATTCAAGTCAGTTGATATTTTAAATTTTTTTCTTTACTTACATTCAACACATGTAGGCATATTTTATTGAATTCTATGTACATTAAAATATGAAATGTATTAGTGGGGTCTCCAGAGAAACAGAACTGATAGGACATAAGTCTATGGTAAGACAAACATTGGAAAGAATTGGCTCACACAGTCATGGAGGCTGAGAAGCCCTGAGAGCTGCAGTCAGCAAGGTTGACAGCCAGGCAAGGTGATGGTATAGTGTTATGCCCAGAGTTCGGGGTCCCCAATAATCCACCACCAGGGAGCCTTTTCCGATGCAAAAGCAAAGAGTTTTTATTCAAACCCGGGTTTGGCTCCCAGCCTCCTTCTGATGCAGCAGCGAGACGAGAGAGTGTGTCCCAGGAGAACAAAGGTTATATAGGGCTAGTTCTTTGGGTGGGCTTAGGGGGTGACGTGGGTTACAGAGATTGGTCATTTAGGTCAGGGTTTTTCAGAAGGGTTTTTACGGCACAAAGGGTCAGGAAGTGACCAACACATTCTGAGGTTAGAGCTGTCCCCCACTATAGCCATATTAGGACCTTGGCTGTGTTCCTGGAGCTTCATTGGTCCACTCAAGCGGTGGTTGGGGGAGTTAGGATATTACTGGAATTCCTGTGGTCACTCTCAGAAGAGGGAAGGGGTTTGGGCTGAGGGCCCAGCCTTACAAGACAAGATGGAGGAGGGGAGGAGAGTCTGTTTCTGCTTTATCCTTTCAATAGCTCCAGTCACAGTCCTCAGGGCTGAGAACCTGAGAGCCTCATAGCAATAGATTTGAGACCCAGGAAGAGCGGATGTTTCCGTTTGAGTCTGAAGGTAGGAAAAATAATCAGTGTTTCAGCTCGAGGCATTCAGGCAGAAAACATTCTCTCTTTCTTGGCTTTCATGTTCTATGCAGGCCTTCAACTGATCCAGTGAGGCCAGCTCACATTAGGGAAGGCACTACTCAGTCTACTGATTCAAGTAATTATCTCATCTAACACTTTCTCAGAGACACACTCAGAGTAATGTTTGACCGAATATCTGGGAACCCCATGGTCCAGTCATGTTGACACATATAAGTAACCATGGCGAGGAGCTTAAAAATAATCAGTGATTCTTCTTTCTACTTTCCCTGAGTAGCTTTTCCTCAGAGTGGTCACACTTGCTCCATATAAATATAGGAATAGTCTAATATCATATTAAATTGTCATATTTCAAAAATGAATGTGATAGAGATATAAATATAAGTTATAGAGAGCTTGAATAATTAATTGAGAATATACAGATAAATCTGTGGTTTGATTATATGTTCTATAACAAATACCTTAGCTTACTTAATTGCTAGTTATAGAATGAGATGAGTTTTCTTTGACTACTTGTTTTAGTGTCCCAAAAACGCATTAACCTTCAATTAAGAGCTTTGAGTTATTCCACTTAAAACATAAAAATCTACTCAATTGTTTCATCTCTAACCTAACAGTAGCAACACCTAAGTAGCAAAGTATCTAAATATGAATAAATTACAAATGATAATTTTAATCTAGTTGCTGCTTCTATATAAACACTTGGATTAACATATCAGGTGACAAATACTAAACAATAAATCATTTTCTCAATGATAAGTTGATAGACTAATTGAATCAAATAAATAACTATTTCTTTGTACCCTATAAACTTGCCTAAATTTTCCAAAAAGTCAAGTGAATCTCTTCCTTCAAAATACAGATTTATTAGATAATGAAGTAAACTTACTTCTAAACTAAATTAAAAAAACAAATGTGGTATTGCTTGATGCATTAAACAATTAAGCAAATGAGTATACATTATTATAATATCTTGAAACTTTTCCAGAATTTTTAAGTTAAGATACTCTTATTGCTGCTCAAGTTATATATGGGCTCCTAAAATCATCATATACGTGAAAATAATTCAAGTGTACTGGAATCTTATGTCATTAACAGCATGTGTTTTTTTTTCTGTTTGATTTTATAGTTAAATGTTTGATTTTGAATGTGTTTTGAGACGTCCTTATATGTTGGAATATTCTGGTCTAAAATCTAAAGAGTTTCTCTAAATTAAATAATAGAAATATATACAGTGGCCTATGTTTCACAAAGTCAGGTGTTTATGTTGAATGAGAAATCAAATAAAGCAGTATAGCGCACCGATCAGTGGAGCAGTGGAGGGAAGAATAGCTTTGCTTAAGAAATGTCATGTTGGTAGTGGATGAAAGAGCAATTAGAAATGACGGTGATTACAAACACTGACATCAGCTCTCAGTAAGCAACTGCAGGAGTACAAATCAGAAGAGATAAGGGCCCTTTTAAAATGCAAACATTAGACTGGGGATGTGCAAGGCCATGTTTAAGGGATCAGGCATAACCATGATAATATGATATTCTATAATATTGTAGAAAATGCATATTCTATAACCAAGGTCTTGTTAAACATTTACCATATTAGACAGGAAGAAGAAATTAGACTGCCATAGAATCTGCTATCTTGGAACTTTTCATCATGAGGAAAACAGCTAAAATCACAGTTATCCAGGATAATATATGCCTTCTTGGGTAGTATCTATATTTGGAGTTTGGTGAACTAGATTTTAATGTAACTTAAATATTCTAATATCATATTAAATTGTCATATTTCAACAAAATGAAAACTAACATGTAATTTTTGTTGCTTCTTCATTTGTTCAATTTTTTACTTTTGCATTTTTTAATTTTAATTTTTGCAAAAAGACACACTATATGCATTAAGTCATTAAGTGTGATAGAGCTATGGACACTAGTAAAAATAATAGTGCATATTCTCAATTAATTATTCAAGTTCTCCACTTATTTTTCTGAGGTATATTGCTTGGAAACTTGGTAGAATAATGCTTAATATATCTCATTGCTTAAACATAGTTAAATGATGTATTTCTCAGAAATATATTTTTAATTTTTTTCTTTAATCCTCAGCTGAAGACATGCTTATTGATTTTAGAGAGAAGGTGAGGGAGTGAGAAAGAAAGAAACATCAATCAATTGCCTCCCTTACATGCCCCAACTGGGGATAGACCAGGGATCAAACCTGCCACCTAGATATGTGCCCCGACTGGGAATCAAACCGTAACCTTTGGTATGAAGCTCAAACCAGCTGAGCCACACTAACCAGGGCTATTTTTAATGTTTGAAAATCTTCTAAGAAAATGTTTAAATTTTCTTCTAAGGGTTCAGGTTAGCATAAAAACTTAAGGTTATGAAACAGATAGCTAAAATCATAACAATATTTAAAATCCATAGACAAAGTTATTCTGAGAAACATCACACATTTCTTGGTTGGTGTGCACTAACTTGTGAATTGTATGTGCTTTGAGGTTTATAGAGATGGACAGTCAATCAATTGATCAATTGCACATATTGAGTAGTTATCACTGCAGACTAGTACTTAATTGCTATGAAGATTTACAAATGAAGTTAAAGATTTTTGTCCTTTCTCAAGTAATTTCAAAATGAACAAGAAAGAATGGTAAACCAAATACAATTGAAAAATAGAAAGGAATATAACAACCAAACTGTAAGATTATAAGGTTTATACACATATCTAACAGTAGTGCATAGAAATGGATGTATTTGTGTTTCAGGTGAGGCACATAATTATATTCACTAAACATGTATTATTTATAAGCTACAAGTCCTGAGAAAGGACTTGAGGGCACTTAATTAATTCAATGCAATTCTTACCTAAGCTATTGAAGGAGAAAGGCATGTAAACATTTCATTGTAATTCTTTTTTTACCATCAGCCAGTTTTTTGGTTTTTTTTTCATCAACCATATGCAGGACAGTCTGTTGATATATACTGGGGATTTACAAATGTCTGAGATTGTTTTTGTCACCAATGGACTTGTAATCTAATTATAGAAACAGAAGATACACATGCAATACCTGAAAACATGCTAAGGGATACAGTGATTATATATGAAAGTGATTATAAGAATTGAAGTCAACATTGTGGCTATAGTAGGTTAATGGTCTCTTTATATCCTAGGAACTCCATGTGGATTGAGGCATAAATATGGGCCTACACTTAGCACTTAATAAATGTAGAGATCATGCCTCATCTTCCCTCCCCCTTGCCAGTGAGGGAAGCATAATAGAGAATCCAGAACCATTCATCGGGTGAATGAGAATTAAGACATTGATTCATTTTTAAAAGGAATTTGCCGAATGAGGGATGGGAAAAGGGATAGTTCCATCACAATTGCATGGCAATTGACAAGAGATATTGGCAAGTGACGGATGAGCAAGAAGGACCTGATCTAGACGTCTGGTTGCCCCTCTGGATGATTTCATGAGCTTTGGCAAGCCCATGTAGTTCGTCATTCCATGTATGTTGTCACTCTAGTCAGCTATCGGAACTTATTAGAATAGCAAACCCCTTACAATTTATATTCTTTACATTTTTTGAAGATAATTGATACCCTATTATAAAAATGTGTATTTTGTGTTTAATTAATATTCAGTACTTTCATTTGTTACATCAATTTTTCCAGAAAAATCTTACAGCTGTGAGGTATACCAAAAGAATCATTTTAAATTTAATTAAACACATTTCTCATTCACACTTTACAGCAGTATGTCACACACTGTTGTCTTCTGTATTTTAACCAACTCCAGACTGACGGACAGTTGGCAGAAGAGAGGTTGTTGATCAGACACTAACATCTCCCACTTCAAAATCAAGAAAGAAAACATGCCCTGACTGATTTGGCTCAGTGGATAGAGCATCAGCCTGCGGACTCAAGGGTCCCAGGTTCGATTCCAGTCAAGGGCATGTACTTTGGCTGCGGGCACATCCCCAGTAGGAGATGTGCAGGAGGCAGCTGATCGATGTTTCTCTCTCATCGATGCTTCTAACTCTCTATCTCTCTCTTTTCCTCTCTGTAAAAAAAAATCAATAAAATATATTAAAAAGAAAGAAAACAGAAAACAATCACAAGGTTTAGGTCTGCACTAAAGGAGGATATCTTCTTTTTCTTTCTGTTTATTTTTCCAGGAATCAGAGTGGATGTTTTGCATGAAGATGTGTTAGAATGAAAAGGCTGGGCTTGAATCCCAAAATTATTACGTACTTGTTTATATGACATTGGGCAATTCACTTAAAGTTTCTGAGTCACATTTTAACCTGGGAAAGGGGAATGTTTTCTAGTTACCTATTGCTATGTACAAGCCACCCCAAAAGTTTAGTACTTGAAACAACAATGTATTACAATCTCTTACGGTTCTGGGGATTAACCGGGCTCGGCTGGAGGGTTGTCACCTGTGGTGGTGATGGTAAAATAGTGGGCGGGGCTGAGGTCAGCTGCAGGCGTTTTTATTCATCACCGAGCTGGTGGCTGAACACTTTCATGGTGAGTCAGCCATCTCTCTGAACATGGCTCGGCCTCAGAGCTCGCTTGGACCTCAGGGATCTGGACTTCCTTCGCGGCAGCTGGTTTCTCAAGAGCAGACTTTCCAAAAGACCCAGGTGGATGCTGCCTTGTTATTCCCCGAACCGCAATTTACCAATAATGAATATTAGCATGTTATTACAAGATCATTTAATTGTGTGAAAATGTCAATAATATTGTTGCCATCAGTATTCTGTCTTTTTGTAAACAGTGCTGTTCCTTGTTTCTCAATTCTTTACCTCTTTTGTCTCATTAAGAGCAATTTTATAATTTATTTTTCAGGTAGAACACACTTTGGGGGTTTCTAATGTCTCCTTCTATTTTGATTTATTCAGCCAATAAATAGGTCAAAATTTGTCTTAGTCAATTTTCTTTCTATGTTCTTCTCTTCAGTGGAAGGTTAATGAAAGTAGAGTCAGAAATGAAAATCATTTCACAAGTGAGACATAGAGAGGAGACAGTTCAAGAAAGTGTGAGTTGAAGGGAAATCATGAGGAATAATTACGTGTGCACAAAATTTTAACTATTTTCCAATTAAAAGAATAAAAGATAATATGAAATTTCATACTGCATTTAATGTAATTAAAATACCCACACTTTCCAACTCTCTCTCACCTCTTTGACACTGAAATGAATTTGCCCACAGAGATTGATTTGCTGCATGGACCAAACGCAGACGTGTTTAGCAACTTCAGTTTATGCTTCTTCGTAATGATGAGTTATATAAGGGTGAAGGAGGAGGCTCAAAATGGCCACCCAGAGATTCAGGTCCTAATCCCTGGAACCTGTAAATGTTACCTTACAAGGATAAAAGTCTTTGCAATGTGATCAAGTTCAGGATCTTGATTTATGGGGATTATTCACGTAGCCCTAAAATCTACCACAAGTGTCCTTATCAGAGAAAAGCAGAAGAGCAGGGCACTGGCCGGTGTTGCTCAGTGGATGGAGTGTCAGCCCATACCCTGAAGTGTCTTGGGTTCAGTTCCTGGTAAAGGCCATGTACCTGGGTTGCAGGTTGGTTCCCTGGTGCTGGTCAGGGTGCCTGTAGGAGGCAACCAATGGATATGTCTCTCTCCTCTCCCACCTCTCTCTCTCTCTCTCTCTCTCTCTCTCTCTCTCTCTCTCTCTCTCTCACCTCCCCTGCTCTCCCCTTCCACTCTCCCTAAAAATCAAATGTCACATAATCTCATCATATGTGGAATCTAATGAACAAAATAAACTGTTGAACAAAATATATCCAGAGGCACAGAGGCATGGAACAGACTGTGGAATCTCAGAGGGCAGGCCGGAGTGGGTGGGTGAGTGCAAAGAGATCAGCCAACTGATCGCCCCCAGCTGACCTCCTCTGCAGGTCTGGTCCCCGCAACTGCCCTTAAAAACTTGTATGCATATATGCATAACCCATGGATACAGACAATAGGGTCGTGAAGGCCTGGGGTGGGAGGTGGGGGCAGACTATAAGAGGTCAATGGGAGGAAAAAAAGGGGACATATGTAATACTTTCTACAATAGAAAAATTTTAAAAATCATTGGGAAAAAATATCCTCTAGTGATGACTAGCATCACTTGGACACAGGGACTCATGTAAGTGAAGGTTATGTGAAGACAGAGGCAAAGATGGGAGAGATGCAGCCACCAGAAGCTCCGGGAGGCAAGGGGCAGAGTTACCTTGATTGAAGACTGCTACCCTCCAGACTATGAAAGAATAATTTTTTGTTGTTTTAAGCCACCAAGTTTGTAATAATTTGGCACAGCAACCATAAGAACCTTATATAAGAAGAAAACAAGCTAACATGGAACAAATTAAAATAGAAGAAACTTTTAAATTCCTGCATTTGCAAAATTATTGAGACTTCCCATCCCATTAAATCCTGCTAAAGTTCTGAATCATGATTTCTTATTTCCTTTGGATCCATCTTTATCCACCCTGCTATAACAACCAGCCTATCTAATAAAAGAGTATTATGCAAATTGACTATCACTCCAACACAGAATATGGCCGCCCCCATGTGGACACAAGATGGCTGGCAGGGGAGGGCAGTTGGGGGACCAGGCCTGCAGGGGAAGGCAGTTGGGGGTGACCAGGCCTGTAGGGGAGAGCAGTTGGGGGGAACCAGGCCTGCAGGGGAGAGCAGTTGGGGGGAACCGGGCCTGCAGGGGAGAGCAGTTGGGGGGAACCGGGCCTGCAGGGGAAGGAGGTTGGGGGGAACCAGGCCAAAAAGGGAGGGCAGTTGGGGGCAATCATGCCAGCAGGAGAGCAGTTAGGTGTCGATCTGGCTGGCAGGGGAGTGGTTAGGGGGTGATCAGGCTGGCAGGCAGAAGCAGTTAGGGGCAATCAGGCAGGCAGGCAGGTGAGCGGTTGGGAGCCAGCAGTCCTGAATTGTGAGAGGGATGTCACAGATTGGAGAAGGTCCAGGCTGGGCTGAGGGACACCCCCCACCCCGTGCACAAACTTTGTGCACCGGGCCTCTAGTTCATTTATACAGCAAGTACTTATCAAGAGAAAACACAGGGCTAGATCCTGGGGAATAGAAAGTGTCCATGGAACTTATATTCCACAAGAGCACACAGACATTAAATAACAATTTGACTTAATTATTGATTGAATTGAATTGCTTTAAGTGAATGGCACAAAATTGGAATGTTGAGCAACTTACTAAGTTCCTGAAGCTTTGTCTTGTCCTGTTCTGTTTTGTTTTGACTTGCTTGGCAAGGTTTGTAAGATATGTAAATGAAATATTGTGTCTGGCATGTAGTAGCTTATTTAAAAAGAAACTCCCAGTACATTATTTATTTTTCCATATTGTCTAGACTGTTTTTCCCCTAATAGGACAGAGAATAGAGCCATGGTATTAGAATCCTCACCCTCTTCACAACTAGGCTTGTTTCTGTATTGTTGACCAATGGTGGTTGGCAGCAATTTAATGCCAGTGGGAATTCTTCTTAGTATGTGTCTTCTTTATCAGGGTTCACAGTATTATACTTAATTCAGTCAGAAAACTTACAAACTTCTCCCCAGCTTATCTACACTACGTCTAGGGCTGCTTTAGGTGTTAAAATAGTACATTATGACGCCAATTAATATTTAATTATTATCTTTCAGTATAATTAGATGCCATCCATTTCCTAAATAACTTACATAAGCAAAAAGTGAAAAACTTTTATTTGAAGGTTAAATGAGAATTACCTTAGATGTTTACCAGTAGCTGCAGTCATCAAGGAGAAAATGATGCTTTTAGCTTGAAAAAATATATATGTAAAAGAAATACAGAGTAAGACCATAAAAAATATTTAGCTTTTGATATGGGAATTGAAGAAATAGAAAGTAGAAATATTTCAAATAGAGAAAAGTCTCTATGTAGCTGTTAACTTAATAACAATAGATTTGTTATCTTTCTTACAGTAGAGCACAAGTATCTCACAGGCTTATAATAAAAGGCAAGCTATTAAACATGAAGAAAAATAGTTCAGCTTCTTTAAAATATCATGGAGAATGCGTTCCTTGGCATTGTATATGCCTATTACTACAACCTGGAGGGGAAAAAATAAAGAGTCATTTCAGAGCTCGGTCCCTGGGTAATAAGTAATTGAAAGTACTCATCTTTACAGGTGTGAAAAAGGTTTTCTGGTCCAGCCAGCTACAGAGCGAACAGAGTGGATCTATTCTTTAGTTCACATGTCTTCTGAGCGGGAGTAGTGTGCTAATGCATTCTTAGGGTGGAAAAACAAAACGGGAAGGAAATGAGAAGTATTCAGCTTGGCTGTGGCCCTGCAATGCTTTCCTCTCTGCAGCATATCAATGAGTTTAAGAAAGAAACACAGAGTTTTAGCTTCCAGAACTCTAATAGCATCTGTGATAGACAGTGGTGGTGGCAGAACAAAATAAACATTAAGTTCATTAGTAAAAAGATGAATTGTTTTTCAAACTTCTTAGAAAAATTAATATAGAATTCCTAAGACAGACCTTTGCCACTTTGTACCTGATGGAAAAAGCTATATTATGCAAACATCAATACAAACACAAACAACTGCACACTATCTGAACTAGTACTAAACCTCTCTTTATCCCCTTTTGTAAAAAATGAACTATACAATTCCATAACCATGCTATATTTCAATTGATAATACTTAGAGGGAAAATGGAAGGAATTTCTGGAGAATATATTTTAGTAAAATAATTGAAATTGGGCAAAATGCATTTTAACTTGAAATATTAGTTGTATTAAAGTAAACAAACATTTTTCTAGTGATTGTGAGTAGTTTATGGTCTAGGCGAGGGAAGGCTGATTACATCAGAGACATGATAGCATAAGATATTGTGTGCTATATCATGAGAGATTGGTAATTTAGACAATAAATGGCAGAGCCCTGAGCTATTGAGTTAGGAAGGATCTAACCAGGATGAGTGTAGGAGATGATTAGAATGATATAGGAATTAAACAGGGAAGCAGTACCGTTTAGTGTACATTTGAAACTATAACCCTAATTCTTGTGGACAGTGATTCTGAAAGGGAAACTTATTGTGTATGGTGTTAGGCAGAGTTCCTCAGAAAAACGGAATCAATGCATCAGTGCAGTGGTGTGGTGAGAGAGAGAGAGATTTTAAGAAGTTGTCCCATGTGATTACAGAGGCTGGCAAATTCAAAATCTGTAGAATGGGCCCTCTGCTGGAGGTCCAGGAGAACTGCTGGGGCAGTTCCCTCTGCTCAGGGAAGGTCAGTCTTTTGTTTTATTCATGCCTCAAGGGATTGCGTGGGTCCCACCCACATTATGGAGGGCGGTCTGCTTTCCTGCAGTGACCACTGATGATTTACCTGTCAATCTTAGCCCGTCTATGCTCACAGAAACTTCCAGAATAATACTTGAGTTCCTATCTTGGCACCATAGTCCAGCAAAGGTGATGCATAAGCCTAACATCACAGTCATTATCACAGCCATCTTTACAGTGTCTTTAAAACTGGTAATGCATACACTTAGGGTGTAAGAGGGGATGGGGAGTTTGAAAGCAATAATTTTCCAGATCTTGAACTGCCTCATTTACTCTTTCTTGAAAGTGATCTGTCTGGAGTGGAGTCTGGGACCTGTCCCTCTACTTTGCACCTTTCCCTTAGTTAATAGCCTCTCCTCCACTTCCCAAAACATACACTTCTGTTGCCACCCCCAAAATGACTGTGGGGCAGGGTCCAAGAATGTAGTATCTCTGCTGACCTAAAGTTACACAGGCCAGGAAAGAAAAGATAGTTACTTTTAAAAATAGGAAAGATTGTTGTTTTACTTATGTATCTTTCCCATCATTTTTGCATTATGTTTCAAAGTGAGATGGATGCATATGATGCCTATTTCGATCAGTAAATGAAGTCAGGCGGTTTCTGACAGGACATAAATTTGACTGATTAGTTTGGCAGTAAAGACTGACTTCAGCAATTACGTTCTATGGTGGGCAGTTCCCATTAAACGGAATGGACTAATATGGAAAACCAAGTTTGGCAAACATATATGGAATGGGCATATCCAGTAATTAATATGCTAGAAATTACATTTATCGCTGCTAATATTACTGTTACAATTATCTCTCAATGTAAACATTGAGGTCAATTATTTTAGATGTCAATTTTTTGGGGTTATGTGAGCCAAAAATATAGAGACTGTTGGTAGCTTTGATAATGCGAGCTTTTTACTATGATGGAAACTTCCAGAATAATACTTGAGTTCATATCTTGTTGCCATTTGGGCTGGCTGAAAAAAAAGCATATATATTTGAGAGAAAAGTGTATTAGTTTATATTTTCTTAGGAAGTTTAAATTTATGATGATTCGTTGAATAAAATTTGCCTGAAATATTAATTCAGGTATTTAAAGATATAAGTTTAGAGTAATAGGTGACAATAAAAATGAACGAACAAATAATGGCAGGTTGTACCTGTTCAAAGTGGTCAAGCAGAGAAAAAAAATGAGGAAAATAAAAGGGATGTCAGAGCCTCTACCTAAAATGATACTCCTTTGAACATAAAAAAATTATCTTTACAATGAAATGCGCTGAATAAATATTCTTGGAGTGTAACAGTGACTGCTTTTCAAGACACTCCCAGAGCCAGTGTGTCTGGGTCTCCTGAAAGCGGTTATGTCTTCTGTGTATTTCAGGGTTTCTTTTCTTACTTGGGAATCGAGCCTTTTTATGCTAATTCATGAGCACAACTTAATTTTTGTGGAATGAAGAGTTAGACAATTTTAAGTATGTGACTTTCCAGCTTTCTCAAGTGCTGTCTTCCTGGAGAGATGGGAGGGGAAAAACCCTTTTCTGGTGACATAACTAATGATTTCTAGAGCAGGTTCCTGAGGGTGGTCATTCTATGCATAGGAGTAAACAAGGTGTTAATATTTTATTCACTTTGCCTATCAATATAAATAGAAAAGCTTATTTCCTGGGGGCATAGCCCACCCATTTAATGCCTTCACTTCAGTGATTAAGGATGAAAGAATACTCTCTGGTCTTCTTTGGCCAACCAGCGGGACGTCTGCAGCAAGTCTAGACCCCAGAGACCTGACCGAATAGCACAATTAATATGGGAAATCTCTATCTGTGCTATCAGAAGGCAGCCTGGCTCAAGTTGACCTAAAACAATGTATGTAATACAAAGAAAACATAGCGTTAGGGAGTCGTTGGCACTTTTTTTTCCACTGAGTCTTAAAAGTCTCGTAATTGTTATTCTTGCATGTCTCATGTTCATTGGAGAATTGATGCTTTGGTGCAGCCATTACCCCTATACGGTTGAATAAATTATTCAAAGAAAAAGTCAGCATGCCATCAGGCTGATCAACCCTTCAACTGAAAATTGGACCTTCTCAAAAGAAATCTTTATCTTCTGATAGAATCAGCCAAACTGCTGAGCTTCTGCACACAGCCTGGTCATATCTCCTTCAGCTGTGGCCAGGGAGGACCGGAGAGGTGGACTGAGTATAAAAATCCCCCAACCCGCCAGGAAAGCACTGATGTTGTCAGCTCTGGTAGCAGCTAACCTCCAGCGCTGCCTGGAAGTAGTGCTAAATGATCCATGACAAGTCGGCATCAGTAGGCAGGCTTCTGAGAGCCAGCCCATTAGTTACAACCTTATGCTTCTGAAAGTCAGCCAATCCACAGAGCATCGCTCAACTCATTTTGAAATCTTTAGATTTTATACCTTGTCCACCTTGTTTAGACAAACAGTGCCTTATGAGTGTGCCCTACAGCTCTCCCTTCATTATTGATTAATTAATTAATCTTTCTATTTTTTCTTTCTTTTTTTTTCCTACTGAAGTTTGATCTCTTTATCATCCATATTTAATTGTGCAACTTAGTTCATATCAGGCTATAGCCTCCCAAAACACTGGAATTATGTTACATAGTTCTTTATTTTACATTTATGTACCCACATACATATTCTAGGTATTTACATAAGCGATACAAATGTTAGTAGTTACACAATATATTTCATGCATGATATTTTGTTTAGCTTTCACAAATCCAAGAATTAGACATTATATTTCTGTTTCAAAAAAGTGCTATAAGTCAGCACTTTTGTGGATGTTCTAAGAGGGTCAGCAGTGTGGGGAGTATGAAAGAAAGGCTGTTTCATTTTGTCAACATTTGTCAACTTTGGCTACTGGAAATTTACAGAAAATATTAAAAAAGACAGGAAAAATTCATCATGGCTTTGACCTGTTTTAATATCTCATTGACATTTATTAATGTATACTTCCTTCCCTTTAGGGTTTTCTCAGAGGATCTATTTTTTCTCCTTAAATGAGAATATTCACCACCAAAAAATAAAGAGCAATAGATGAAATGTTTGAAAGCAGAGACATGCTTTAGTGGGTGGATGTGGTTTGGGTGGAGAACAGATATCTGGCAAGGACGTTGTTCATGTAATGTGTTTGCAAGTTTAAATATATCAAAGGAAATAGAATCTCCTCATCTTATCCTGGAGAGATGACAGTGACTGGGAAAGAAAACACTTGAGGGCTTTAGGAAAACTCACAGTATAGGTCAGTTAAATGCAAATTGTGAAACACACAGGTTGACTTTAATCCACTTTGCTTGCTTGGAAGAAAGCCTTAAGCCTCTCAAAATTCAGAGAGGCTCATATATTTAGAGCTAGTGGAAATCCTATTAAACCAAAGAGGGATTATGTAGATTAATAAAAGAGGGTGTTTATTTTGTCTGTTTGTTTTAATATAATAACCTCTGAACCATTCTTGATTATCCAGTATTCTGAGTTCCTCTCTGAAATTATTATTCATACAACCCTTATGAAATGGATGAGGGAGATTGATCGTTAATACCTTTCTATGTGACAAATTTCACTAGGAATGAGGTCATTATAACATAGTTTGCATATAGTTGCATATGATAGAAGAACATATTAAGATTAAAAATAACTTGTGCAGAAATAGCTGCATGGTTAGACCCACCAGAGCTCTTCATTTGCATGTAAGATGGGGAATTTTACCAGGTTCATTTAAACTTCCTGGTTTAGTTGCTATAGTGTTGTATTTTTTTTTGTTTATTTTGCTTTATGAAGCTTTTTGGGGGTCAATAGAGAGAGAGGTTTTATTTGTATATCTATTATCTCTATTCAAAACTTAATATATTAACAACACATTGGCACTTAAAATGTTTAATGGTTCCAAAGCACTATATGACTTGCTTTTTATAACAGTACTAGAGGCCCGGTATACGAAAATTGGTGCACTGGCAGGGGGTCCTTCAGCCTGGCCTGTGCCCACTCACAGTCCGGGAGTCCTCAGGGGATGTCCTATTTAGACGGGGAGCAGTCTAACCTCCCTCTGCAGAAGGCAACTGGATGGCCGATCAGGGGATGGTGCCACCCCCACCGCCACTTGCCCCTCCACCACCCCTTGTTGCCGCCCCCCCATTGCCATTCCCTCCTTCTGCCCACTGGCACACGCCTTGGCTGACCTGGTACCACCTGCTAGCTGGCCCCGCCCCCGCTGTATGGTTGTTTTGCCATTTGGTTGATTTGCATATTACACTTTTATTATATTGGATTATTTACAAGAGATAATAAATTATATATATATACATTTCTTCACATATTTACATAATATTTCAGTTCAAAGTAGATAATTACAATAGAAAACTCATATTTTGATTTTTATTAGGATACAGTATTGAAAGGTATAATCTAATTATTAATTAACTAGGGGCCTGGTGCACGAAATTCGTGCACTGGGGGGGGGGGGGGGAGAGTGTCCCTCAGCCCAGCCTGCCCCCTCTCACATACTGGGAGCCCTCAGGCGTTGACCCCCATCACCCTCCGATCGCCTGATCGGCCCCTTGCCCAGGCCTGACGCCTCCACCAGAGGTGTCAGGCTTGGACAGGGGATCCCCATCTCCCCTCGATCACTGGCTCTGGCCCCCGCCCAGGCCTGAGGCCTCTGGCCCAGGAATCATGCCTGGGCAGGGGACCCCCATCTCCCTCTGATTGCTTGCTCTACCCCCCGCCCAAGCCTGACGCCTCTGACCCAGGCTTCAGGCCTGGGCAAGGGGACCATCATATCCCCCCAATCCCCGGCTCCGCCCCCCGCCCAGACCTGATGCCTCGGCCAGAGGAGTTGACCCTCATCACCCTCCGATCACCAATCACCGGATCGGCCCCTTGACCAGGCCTGAGGCCTCCGGCAGAGGTGTCAGGCCTGGGCAGGGAACCCCCAGCTCCCTGTGGTTGCAGGCTCCGCCCCTGCCCAGGCCTAACGCCTCTGGCCGAGGCATCCGGCCCAGGCAGCGGGGACCTGCAGTGGCAGCGGGGGGCACCGCGATCGTGGGCTCCGCTTTAGGCCCAGGCAAGGGACCCCTAGCTCCTGGGACTGCCAGCTTCCACCGTGTCCAGCTCCCATTGCTGGCTCCACCCCTACTTCCTGCTATCACTGGCCAGGGCGGCAAAGGCGCCTGATTCTCCAGTCATGGCTCGGGGGCAGCTCTTAGCTCCCCCCTGGGTTTCAGATCACTGTCAGTGGCAGGGGGCTTCTTCCTGCTTTCCCTTTCGCCTCCCTGCATTGTGTCTACATATGCAAATTAGCCGCCATCTTGTTGGCAGTTAACTGCCAATCTTAGTTGGCAGTTAATTTGCATATAGCCCTGATTAGCCAATAAAAACGGTATCGCCGTACGCCAATTACCATTTTTCTCTTTTATTAGTGTAGATTTTTATGAATGTGTCAGGGATGGTGCTGTGTATCATGAATGAGTCTGGGCTGCCCTTGAGCCATCAACTAAGGAGGTTGGTCATTGATTTCTTTTTTCATTACATAAATAGGGTCACAACATAACATAAAGGTATAGAAGTATAAGAAAGTGGAAGTGAGTACCCATACTAACATACACTGTAGAAAATACTCAGAAACACAGAAATGCATACATAGATAAAACCATATTATATTGATACACTTAAGTATTTAAATTAAGTCAGTGTTTAAAGTAACATAGCCTCATCTCTTAGTCCCATCACTATTTGTATGATTTTTAAAGAGGAGGATGATTAAAAGCTTATTTTTAAAAATCTGCTAAAAAGAATTGTTATTTTTAAAAAATTGTTCTGTAGGCAAAGTGGGTAAAAATCATCAAGAGAAGAACCTTAGAGGACAGTTTTGTTGTACAACATTTGGCCTTAAATGAATGCATGGACCTGCTACTGAAAATGTATTACATATGTCAGAGGAGCAGTAATTAAAGGGCTCTCTCTCATCTTTTCTGATAGGCCATTTTCAGAATGAATGTTTGAGGCTGAGAAAGGCATGTGACATTTAAGATCCCTACCTTTACGATATTCTCCCTGATTTTTCTATACAGCATGATTTCATTTTTTCACTATCTTAGAAAACTGAGAAGGTTTTCTGCTATGTTAGTAAAAGATGATTTTAAAACCACATAGAAATCATAAGTTGTTCCTGAGGTGTATTGAATTAATGTGGTGTATTGAATTAATTTGGTCATTGAATAGAATGATTGATGATGAGGATGCATATAAATCCTAAAGAAGTATGGCAGATTTAACAGGTTGTCTTGGTAAAATGGCAAATGTTATAGTTTGACATTGACCAACAGAAATTCATATATATCATAGTCAGTCTTACAAAATGGTTTAAAAATATTATCTGTGTAAAATTGTGTGTATGTTATATAGAAATCTATATCATAGACATGCATATAGAAATGTGTGTGTGGATGAAAGTGTGCGAGTATGTGTGTATAATATATTATTTCTGATCACGACCTACAGTTCCTTTTTAAGACCAAGTAATTCCTGAACTAAATCCTTGCTAATCTCTAAGAGAACTGATAAAAGTTGAAGTAGTCATTTATTTAAAAGTAATTATTAATCACTTTCAAAACTCTCCTTATAAAAATTCTATTTAATTGGTGTTTTTCATGTACTCCAACTTTCTCTTCATTGTGTCTCAACATTCATTATTCATGTATCTAGTATGCCCAAAGCTTGCTGTACTAAGAGTGACACTTATATTTGTGATACTTATTCCTAAACCTATTAGCAGTGAACAGAAAAGGAAAAAGAGGCCCTTAAAATTGTGTATTAGGCTTCATAATTTTACCTCCATATAGTCCAACTACATTTTATTATTTTAAGTCCTGTTATTATGGTCTTAACTTTTCATGCTTTTCTAAAAATGCTTTCTATTTTGTTTCCATTTTCAGAACTATTGTCAGTCTACCTGTGTCTTTACCCCCCTCCTATACATTTACAAGTTATAAAGTAAATTTAAAAGAATAGCTCATGAGGATATCAGTCACACTAGCCAGGTGCCTAACAGTTCATCACACAAGGCTTCCTTCTGTTCTCTTTCTTTTAATTTTCTTTATTCAATTCTTGTATCCACTCATTCACTTTTCATTTTAAAGATGTTTATTAAGGACTTACTATGGGCTGATCATCTTGCTTCTTAGTAGGAAAACAGAGATGAATAACATCCTCCGTTCTCAAGGCACTAGTAGTCTAATGAGAGATGGAGAAGTATAGGTACATAATAATATAAAACACGAGAAATAAATGATGGAAATAACAAAGCTATGAAAAAAGAACTCCTAAGGAAGTAATAAAGAAAAGAGAGTAATTGTCATGAAAAGAATTAGAGAAGTTTCCATTCAAACTGAATCTTAATGGAAAACTGGTGAGTATAAATATAAAGGGGAATGTGTAAGAACAGTCATTTCCAGGCAGAGAAGGAAGACGTACAGGAAAGGAGGCTGAAAAATACACAACATTCCATGAATATTTTAGAGGAGGATGAATTAATAATGGGAAATGAATCTCTTGGTAATTGACATATATATATATATATATATATATATATATATATATATATATATGTGTGTATATATATATATATATATATATATATATATAGCTTCCTGAAATTCCAATAAAAACCATTAATTGTTTAATTAGTGGATATGAAATCCAAACAAGTCGAACACACTTCATTTAGACAATTCTCAGATTCTATATCTAAATGTCTTCACTAAAGGAACTCCCCTGCAATGTGATATCATAAGATGTATAAGATTCTAAAACATAGACTAGACTAGATGAAATCTTACAGAATATAAGCCCTACTTAAAAGTATGAACATCAGCGATGCCCTTACAATTATCATCTTTGTTTGTAATGTAGAAAAGCTTTATTTAACCAAACAATCATTATTTTAACATAAGATCCTTCCAAAGATATACCTACCTATTATGGGTAAATGGATGCAAGGGCCACTCGGTTACAGAGTATTTATTCACATAATTAGCTGTATATCTCCAAGAACAAATTATTAAGATGTTACTACCTGCTAAAGCCAAGACTTAAGAAAATTAGAGTACATGCCATCTTTTGTTGCTCAAATTGCATGAACTTATACCTAGATGAGTAGTTTTTTAATTTAATATATTTGTAGGTGATCTGGAGGTGGCAGGAAGACAAGAGTGCTACAATGAAATAACATGCAGAATCTCAAAACATAAAACACACAAAATTGGTACACCTACAGTTAACACAAGATTTTAACCTACTTGTCACAAATCATGACTTGAACTCATAGTCCATGGCAAAGACACTGAATTTCACAGCCGGGTACATGGCCTCACTATTTTAATTTTTTAAAAATCTTTTAGCACCAAAAATGTGATATTACAAGTAACCGTATTTTTTAATAATTTTCTCCTTGATAGTACAAATAAAATAAAACAAGGTACACACAGAAAAACTTTAAACTGTGGTACATCTACACAATGAAATACTACGCTGCTGTAAAAAAGAAGGAACTCTTGCCTTTTGCAACAGCATGGATGGAACTGGAGAGCATTATGCTAAGTGAAATAGCCAATCAGAGAAAGATAAATATCTCATGATCTCACTCATTTGTGGAATATAGAGAACAACATAAAAAATATTTTGTTAACAGACTCATTTTAATGTTTTAATATTTTATCAGCTACAACTGATTTAATGAAAAATGTTATTGTCAATTATTAATACTTCATATCAGAAACAATTATATCAAATTATATATGCATGCTATTTTAGGGCCATAATTTTATTTCTTTACTTTATTAAAATCTTATAACACTTTATAGATAGGCTCACTATATTTAGGGAATGTTTCCCAATATTTAGTCTTCATTTATCAATTGATTTTTAAAACAATGACAAAATTTCATTATTTCATCTTAGCATTAAATACTTAAACATGAGAATATGTACCTAAAATTTCCCCCAATGAACCACAATACTTCAGCAATGGTTACTTATTTTAATATAATTACTTTAACATGCAGTCAGATTTTAAAAAATATTCAATACTATTGCCCTAGCTGGCTTGGCTCAGTGGCTGGAGCATTGGCCTGCAGACGGAAATGTCCCAGGTTTGATTCCCATTAAAGGTACATGCCCTGGTTGCAGGCTTGATCCCCATTAGGGGGTGTGCAGAAGGCAGCCAGTCAATGATTCTCTCTCATAATTGATGGTCCTATCTCTCTCTCCCTCCCCCTTCCTCTTTGAAATCAATAAAAATATAAAAATAAATAATATTCAGTACTAGCTAGTCATCCTGATAACTAACTATACATAACAGGTAGTTGTAGGAAGTTTAAAAAGGAAGAGAATTGAAGTTATAATTACTGACTCCCAATGTAATTGAAGATGCTGAAAATAGAGTTCATTTGGAAATCATTGTATAAATTAATAAATTTCTTTAACAGAACACTTGGAATGTTGTCCATTTTCTCTTAGCAAAGAAGAGTTGCTAATAAAAAATTATCTTGCCTCAGTACTTGTCTGTAATCTGAAGTACATTGTACATGGTATCAGTTAGGGTTCATATCACAAGAGCGATTTTTCTATTTGAGGTAATTTTTAAGAAACGAATCATTGAACAGTTAAACATGATTTTAATTACATAAAAATCACATATTTGAGAAAAGACATTTAGGTGACAGTTTTTAAACGGATGAACCCATAAAGAGAATTTACTCTTCACTTATTGAGCCTTAGTAAAAGTCGGACTTGTCCAGGCAACGCATGCACGTTCTTTAATTAGAATGTCACCTTGTGATTTATACCCGGTAGTACGTATTTATTATAATGAAAAAAATCCAACTGAAATATAGGCAGGAGAGGAGAACTTATTATCTAGACACTGGTATCTCAGGATACTCAAAGACAAAAATATACCTGTATCTCAAATATAAGGTGAAGGGAGAAGATTTGACTTGGGTGGTGATCACAGTGCAATGTATAGATATTGGAACATAGAAACCCACACCTGACACCTGTATGATCATATTAACCAATGTCGCCCCAATAAATTTAATTAAAAAGGGAGGGAAAATCACTGGAACTAGGGACTGGCATGCCTTAGCTCCTCACTGTCTTCCTCCTAATTCTTTTAAAAAATTCTCTTTTTCCGTTTCAGTTTTTTACTCTTTTTTTTTTCATCTCTCCTAGTAATGATGGCTTCATCCACATAACAAAAACCATACCCGTGGATATATTTCAAATAAAATTGTAAATATACATTTACAATTAGGTAGTACCTTAGTACAACCTAAAAATACAGAGCATTTTTAACATAACATATGATAAATATGGACTGTCAAATCAATAGGGAAAGATGGATTAATCAATACATATTTTCAGATTGCTGACTCAACATTTGTTCTAAAGTACAGTAGGATCCATATCTACCACATTACATTCAAATACAACTAATTTCATTTGTGATTTATTTTGATGGACACTGTGCATCACAAAAGCATTTTACCATTTACCGAAGTGTTACCCAGTAAGTAATTTACTGAATCATGTGACTTTCTGTATACATGACTTTCTAACTCCGTGGTATATTTCTTGTCAAGCAATGTGATGATTGGATGGGAGTCATCTATTCATAGCCCTCCCTCCACCTTTTATATCCAAGTGACACTGATGCTAGACATCCACTTTGCCTCAGAGTTTGAATCGTTTCAAAACTGTTTTGTTCTATGGCAGATACCGCTGTGTGGTCATTGTAGATATGTTTTTCTTCAAAAAAGGTGATACTTAGAAAATGCTATTTTTGGTTTTTTTTGTCATTTTCCCCCCTATTTATTCTTAATTTCATTTTTCAACTTCACCTCAGCCAAGAATAGTGCTGGAATATCTTTTATTTTTTAATTTAATTAAGCTTACCTTATTGCCTATTTTGTAGTAGATAATGTTATTTACTATTAAATAAGGTTCTGTCACTGCCTTATAAAAACAATTATTATTGGCTATTTAATTGGACAATACTATATTCTTATTGCATTATAAACATAACTATATTTTTTTTTCTTGTTTGGTCTACAAATAACGAGAATACCAGGTTAATTTTTTCCTCTAAATTCATGTTCCCATTAATTTACCCTTATATCTTTAACAGTCCTATTTTGATTCTAAATTACTAAATGCATAAACGTTCATGACTATTGTGGCTTCATATTACTTCATTTTCTCTTGCAATTTTACCACCTTTCCTTTGATTGGTGGTTGTTTTCTGTACTGTATTCGTTCTAAATCCTGACAACTCTAGAATCAGGCAGGAATGTGAAATAAAAATATGGAAACCTAAAGTATATGCCGAGCCAAGGCTGGTTAAATTAGTGTCTCTGGAAAAGGGGCAGGGATGGCATTTTTTTCCAACCATCCACAGATATATCTGATATTTAGTGCTATGAGAATCCCTGAACAGATATATTCCTCCTCCTCCCCTCCTCCCCTTCTCCTCTTCCTCTTCCTCCTCTTCTTCTTCTTCCTTGGCACATTTTGTTTAATTGTGTGTTTTGTAAAGAGAACAACTGCTTTCAAAATTTATTATAAGATATTTTCTCTTTTATTTGGGAGGTAAATTTATTAAGTTTCGACTTCACAACTGCATCTACATTTTAAAAATTCATTTCTATGATTTCTTGTTTGCTTGTTTTTTCTTTCACTTTTCTTCCTATCCTTTTCTATTTTTAAGAGTGAAAAGCTATTCTAAAGGTGAATAGGCGCATTCATCATCTGGTGATCTTGTGAAGGTCCTTTTATTGCACCCCATTGTCTGAGTCTGACTCAGTGGATCCGAGATGGGTCCCACACCCGAACCTGTGGGGACTCTGATATCGATGCAGATCTGAGATGACCAACATCAGCGAAGGGAAAGTCTCCGCTCATCTTCTTTAATCAGTACTTCTAACTTCCACCTGTGAGCTCTGAAAAAGCTCTCAGTGGGAAGCCACTGCTTCCCAGGAAGTTGCTCTATCGACCAGGCCCTTCTCAGTTACCTTCTCTGGATGAAGATCGACCTCTTTTACACTCTATATCCAGGTGTTTTCTCTTAGAAAAGATGGAAACAGTTGGAGCAATCTACCTCCTGTATGAAACATGAAAACAGAACACAGGCTATGCAGCCATGTTTCCTGGTGGGAACACACTTCTCATTTATGCTTTGAAGTTGTTTCTCCCTGACCCCAGCACACATTGACTCTCTTCCATCCTGCATGTATGTAGGCCATATCCGTTCCCAGACTCTCATAAGTATCTTCCTTTTCAGGGGAATGTTTCCTAGCACAGAACTTTCATGATGGATGAGTAAGAAAATGTGCTATGTGAGGAGTGGATTGCCCCATAGTAAACCTTCTGCCAACAGTACTTCCTTCCCATACCCTATTAGTTTTAATAGGACTCTATTTATATCGTATATACTCCTGGAATTATGTGTTCAGCATTTTCTAGTCAAAATGGTATTTCATTTATGTCTTGTAGAATAAAAAATGTTCCCATTTTAACCTAAATATATATGTGGTCTTCAGTTACTGTCACTAAACAGGAAATAAATTGCCTTCACTTTTTATCTAGTCTATTATAATAAACACTAGAGGCCCGGTGCACAAAAATTTGTGCACTGGTGGGGGGGGGGGGTGTCCCTCAGCCCAGCCTGCGCCCATTTGCAGTCCAGGACCCCTTGGGGGATGTTCACCTGTTGACTTAGGCCCACTCCCCGGGGGATCAGGCTTAAGCTTGCAGTCAGAAATCCTTCTGGCAGCCAGGGAGCCCTCGGGGGATGTCCCACTAAAGGCTTAGGCCCCCAAGGGATTGGGCCTAAAATGTTAGTTGGACATTCTTAGTGCTGCCACGGAGTTGGGAGGGGCTCCTGCCACCACCACTGCCCTGGCCAGCCATGAGCCAGCTTCCGGCTGAGTGGCACTACTCCTCGGTCTGACCTAAACCCTAGAGATTAGTACTTCATTTTACAACTTTTTCTCGGTTTATAGGCAGCAGCAAACTCAGACTGCACAGTCAGGTGTGCGAGAAATGTTGCTTTCTTTATTGTTTAGTAACCAAACCTAACTTCAACTTCAGCCCCCATTCTGCCAAGTGAAAAAACGAAAACAAAATATTATTTAACTTAGGTTCCCCACCCCCTTCTCCGGAGCTGTGCTTCCATGTCAGACAGTTTCTATCGCAGGCAGAGGCGCCGAAGAACCGAGCAGGTCAGGACATCTGGAACTCAGTCTTCTGTCTGGGCTGCCCCACCAGCTGCCCTTGACCCTCACCTCAGAGCTCAGGTCCATGCTGATCCCGGGTATATTCTCCTCATCTGGGCCTTGAGGCCTCTTGAGTCCAATTTGCTGTCTCCCTCCCTCCCTCCCTGCCACCTTCTCTCTCACAAAGAGCTATTGGGCTTTCTGGGGTGAGGTCCTCTGACACCTCCTCAGCCCCATTGCACGGACACCATCTTGGTGCCTGGGTCACGGCCACAACGCTGGGTGGCTGCTCTCAGACCCTCCGTCTCCTGCTGCCTTAGGGAGTGACTCCATGGGAGGGGAGGGTCACAGTCCTTTCTACATGGCCGCCAACAAACACTCGGAGTTCCTTCCCTCTAGTTCTCCTTCCCCTCCTCACCCCAGTCCAGGCACGTCTATGTGCAGGGCAGGGGAGGGTGGGAGGCAGGCGTGTCTCTGACCCAGCACACAGGCTTCCAGATCCCCTGCTCCCCCAGGAGGTCTTCCAGGCTCTGGACCGCGACACCCAGAACCTGTCCCCTCTCAGCTGCAGGTCTTTGCCCGAAGTGGTCAAGTCTGTTTAGAGCAGTGGTTCTCAACCTTGGCTGCACATTGGAATCACCTGGGAATCTTTTTAAAATCCTGATTTCTGGGCCTCACCCTCTGGAAATTCTGTTTCTTTGTTACTAATGTTGTGGCCACACCCTATAACAAAGAAACAGAATTTCTGGAGGATGAGGCCCAGAAATAAGGATTTTAAAAAGATTCTCAGGTGATTCCAATGTGCAGCCAAGGTTGAGAACCACTGGTTTAGAGGCTTGAAGTCAAGAAGAAGTGCCTCTTTGTTCTCTGCTTTCTGGAGGCGGTCAGCGTGGAACATTCCTGCCTGGACTGGGGAGGGGTCTCTGGGTGTTAAGAATACCAGGAGGGGGAGCACAGACTCCTCCTAGAGCTCCAAGAGGGGAAAGGCAGCGCCCCCTCACCTCTAACCCCAGGACATTTCTTTAAAAGCAGAAGCGTCATCCCATGCAGGGGCCTGTGCTGGCTGCCTCAGTTTCTCAGAGACAAAGAATTTGATGAACGTCTTTTCCCCACTGCAGTAGCTGCTTCATTTGTTCGTTCTCCCATTTTTCATTAGCTGCTAAATCGCCCCTGTGTCTGCAAACCTGTTGTGCCTGACTCAGCCAGTGGGGAGCTATGGGAGCTGTGCAGGGACAGGGGAAGGGGGAGGGGGACCTGGCCTGCAGGGAGGGTCAGTGGTGCCTGCCGGGCTGTCTCAGAGGATGTGGCTTAAGTTAGGTCCTGTCCTTTGGCGACTTTAGGAGGGGAGGCCGTGTCCTCCGCTCCCCACTTTGACTCAGGGGCGGAAGTTCTCCTTGCTCTCTGGCCTCATAACTCAGTGGATCATGGTGGGATGCGACAGGCAGGTGGCTTCTGTGGCTGTACATGGGTGTGGGCAGGAGGCTTCTATGGCTGCTCACGGGCGCCGGCCTATGGCCCTGGACCCAATGGGGTCACGGGCGGCGGGCAGGCGGCTTCTGGGGCTGCCACATGGGGGCCTGGATGGTGGCTGGCAATGGCGGCTGGCACTGCCCCACCCTGCCTGCAGTATGCAAATTAGCTGCCATCTTTTTTAGTGGTTAATTTGCATATCGTGCTTATTAGCTGATGGGAGGTGTGTCGAAGGTACGGTCAATTACCGTGTTTGTCTATTATTAGATAGGATTATCAATGGCTATAGAGGGGCATATAGTTTAGTTCCACCACTAAAAATCTGATTGCTTGTATTATGAATGAAAATATACACATTTCTGATTATTCTATGTTGTCAATTTATATATTTATAGTTCTGAGTTACTTGTATTACTTTTTAACCGAAATGTATATTTTCTCAAATTATAAATACTTTGTAAGACTTTAGAAATTAGAGAAAGTATTTTCACTGGCTGTTAGTTTTCAAAAGGAGATTTTATTAGCATCCTTGATGAAAGTGCACACCAGGGGGTCATTGATTTTTATCTGCTAATTACATCCAGTACAAGCGCAGAGCTTTCAGCTCTTTGAAATATGTGTGTGTGTGTGTGCGTGTTTGTGTGTGTGTCCTGCTTTGTAGAGGTTGTTGAATAATATTTCTAACTGTAAAAAATGGAATTGGGCTCTCTCAGAGAATGGACAAAGTATAATTTGTCACAACAAACACTGAAATTAACCTCTGCTGCAATACCTAGTTTGCTGGATTTGTAGGAGTCAGTGCTGCTGCTGTAACATGAAAGGGTTCTATTTTATCTGTCCTTTAAGAAATCGTTTAGAAAAATTGCAGTGTTCTCAATCCTATATAATAAAGAGGGAATATGCAAATTAACCCTCACACCCTCATAAGGTGGCTGCCTAGGAGGCAGAGCTTTTAACTCTGACTGGCATAGAAACCAACCAATCAGAACCTAATCTGGGTGAACTGCGAAGGCAGAACCTAAGGTGGGGTCTGAGGAGGGGTTTTAAGGGCAACAGCTATTTGGTTGTAAGGTGTAAGAAAGTGGTTCAATTTTTTTAATGACCAGTTTGGCAGTATAGTGCATATGGCTGGCTATCAGTCCAGATATAAGGATTGTGTATTTTTGTCTGCCAAGAGCATCTCCTCCTGCTGAAAAAGGCTCCCCCCCCCACCCATTTAAGCAATCCTATCCTATATAATCTATCTGTACTAATAAAAGGGTAATATGCTAATTAGACTGGGTCAACCGGCCATCTTCTGGATATCCGACTTCCTTCCAGATAAAGCCATGGTGCTGGGGGCCAAGACAGAGGCAGTTGGGGCGATCAGGCCGGTAGGGGAGCGCAGTTGGGGGCAAGATCTGGCTGGCAGCGGGTTAGGGGCAATCAAGCCAGCAGGGGAGGGCAGTTGGGGGCGAGATCAGGCTGGCAGGGGAGGACAGTTAGGGGTGATCAGGCAGGCAGAGGCAGGTAGGGGTGATCAGGCCAGCAGGGGAGAGCAGTTAGGGGTGATCAGGCAGGCAGGCAAAGGAGTTAGGGATGATGAGGCAGAGGGGTTAGGGGCAATCAGGCAAGCAGAGGCAGTTGGGAGCTATCAGGCAGGCAGGCAGGTGAGTGGTTAGGAGTCAGTGGTTCCAGATTGCGAGAGGGATATCCGACTGTTGGGTTAGGCCTGATCCCACAGGGGGCCTAAACCGGCAGTCGGACATCCCCCAAGGGATCCCTGATTGGAGAGAGTGCAGGCTGGGCTGAGGGAACCCCCACCCTGTGCACAAATTTTGTGCACCAGGCCACTAGTTTGGTTATAAAAATATTTTAACAACTGATTAAATAAATGTCTGAAAAGTCAGAAAACCCAATAAAATAATCCCTTTATTTTTCATGCCAAATTACCACTTTGCCATAATAGTATAGGAATGTTTTGCTGGAAAACAGGACTCACAATTATGTATATTAAATAGAGAGAGAGACTTACTCTGTTCTACAGGGCAGTTACCAGCAATGATCTATAAAATACGTTTATTTCTGGATTAAATTATATACTTAGCCCAGTGATAAAATGTGCAATGATATTGTGTTGGGAAATGGAGAAAATATGTTGCATTGAATAAGTTAAGCGACATAGACTAAATTTTTAAAAATACGTTTTTGTTGATTTCAGAGAGAGAAGAAGGGAGAGAGAGAGAACCATCCATGCAAGAGATAAATAGCGATTGATTGTCTCCTGCATGCCAATCAACCCCTAACCTGGGCATGTGCCCTGACTTATAATTGAACTATCGACCTTTTAGTGCATGGGAAGATGCACAACCAACTGAGCAACACCAGCCAAGGCGACATAGGTTAAAATTTATAATATCAAAATTAATATAAAATTTGAGGTCTTGAATTCTTACCTGAAGCAAGAATTTAAATGAAGTAATTCACCAGGATGTACATCATGAATAAAATCTGTAAAATCTATAATTCTAGAACTTCACCCCATTCCATCTGTGATTCCATGCACTAACTAATATGTTCAGAATTATCTATGACAGGGTGGAGAAAGTCCATGCAGAGGTGACATGTCCATATATACTGATAATCAGATAGGTTTTTATAAATAAGAAACTGTATGATATGTATGATTAATCTGATGTAAACACATTAAAGGCAAATATCCTAATGCTAAAATCCATAACCTGTGAGCATGTAAAGAGTTTGACTAATATTAAACTTTCTTAGTTAATACGCAAATGGTGCTCATGAAAAGATTACACATAAAGTATATAATAAGCAAGTAAGAAGAGTGAAATAAAATAAAATTTAAAAGTCAGTTAATTCAAATGAAATCAAATAAGGATGAAAAAAATTAAAAATGGGGATGGATGCCAAATAAAATTCCATAATACAATGTTAGATTTAAGTCTACAAATAATAGTGATTATAGCAAAAGTAAATGGACTGAATTATGTGGTATGCTATAAAAATTATCTAATAAAATCTTGTGTGCATGAGAAACATCTAAAACATAAGGAGCTAGATTGAATTGGAAAATACATACTAGATGGTATTCAATTTTTAGAAAATCCTGGTATAGCTTTAGGAATATCAGACAATATAAATGCAAGGCCTGGGATATAATTTTCACTATTAATTGCAGTATAGTTTACTTATCATTTGTGTTTCTAAACCTGCAAAAACACAAAATCAATAATTGCTGAGATTCACAAGAAGGTAAACTGGCCTCCCGCCTGCACCTTTAAGGACCCTTCTCTGACCTTCCTCTAGACCTGACCTTTTCTCAATCAGTGAAGGCTCCACTGGGACAAAACAACATTTTATTGAACCTCCAAACATTGAATAATACTATTGATATTTACAGATAGAAAAAAACAACATACACGCTTTTAAAAAATATTTATGGAAGATAAAACTATAAATATAAAGCTAAAGCAAGGATCATCAGGTTGAGGATGGCAGGTACTCTGGGGCGGAGAGAGTGAGTGTGGTCAAGATGTGGGAGGATCTCAGGGCTTTGAGTATTCTGTCACTTAAGCTTCAGACTGTGTGTACAACATTTACTTTATTGTTATTCTCTAAACCCTGTATGCATTGTATACCATCTTTAGTGTGTAGTAAAGGCAGAAAGACATTTGAAAGTATGTAGATTACAAGGAACAAAAACAAAACTTACAAAAACTGAAAATAATTGAGTTCAGAAAGAGAAGTTCTGAGTTAAATGAAGCACAATGAATCCTGAGTAATTAAAATGGGAAGTAATTTTCAGATAAACAAAAAGGTAACATTGCCTTCCTCTATTTGGTAAGGCTTTATAATTTTAGGAGCAAACTTGGCAGCCTCCTCTGTACACGTTCTTAGGCTCTAAAAAATAAGGTAGGTGCTTCGTCCAGGGGTACTGCTTCTAGGGCACTGCCAAAGTTTTAATGACACCAGTACCGGTGCCAGTAATACTTTATACCAGCTGTGCTGCAATAATTATCCAGTTTCCTCAAATGTCTGTTTTTGAAATAATTATGGCTTTAGAACACATAATAGACATTATGCTTGGGATAGACAAGAATTCTGTTTAAATCACTTTAAAAATTTGGCAATCATTCCCATGTACTTATTTCAATGGACTATTGGCAATAATAGGCTTGATGTTGCCCAGCAATGTTGCCCTTATCATTACATGTGCAAATATTATTTTCAAATTTGCATACACCTAAGCTCACTGAAGGCACGGTTAGGCTAAGTACAGAATACGCATTCTCCTACTGCATAGTAATTAAAATATTATATAGAATCTCTCTTGATTAAACACAAAC
The DNA here is from genome assembly GCF_964212035.1 of Myotis nattereri. NCBI lineage: Eukaryota > Metazoa > Chordata > Mammalia > Chiroptera > Vespertilionidae > Myotis > Myotis nattereri. The sequence goes on along the minus strand of NC_138076.1, from coordinate 4,247,125 downwards.
ACACACACAATTTTGCTAAGAGGAATTTTGAGACTACAACCCATAATTGTAATATGTGATGGACTAGTGCGTTTTATCAGTCAATTATTATAACTATTTTTAATGTGAAATAAATTTGCCAAGCAAATTGAATGAAATGCTGATACTGAAGGCAGTTTGTACATACAATTGGCAAAATACACACACACACACACACACACACACAACACAAGGGATTGTTACTCTAGGCAATTAATCAATTGTGCAAATATAATGGTTTCATATCATCTCAAGTTCTATTTCGTAACCTCAAGAACATTGAATGTGAGAAGAACAACGCTACATAAATTAACACTTTTATTTTAGTCTCTAGACAACTTAATATTTTTGTATGATTTCAGTGTAGAATTCATTTTGATATATATTTCATCACAATTAATTATATATTTTTTGAAATATTGGCACTCAAAAGCCATTCAAAGTTTTCAAGCTTGGTTGCAAATGAAATCATACAGATCTTTTCAACTATCATCAAGGGAGAAACAGAATTCAATGCCTGAGGCATCATTCAATTATTTCTATCCCTTCATAGCTTCCAATATGATGGAAACCGCATGTATATCTTTATCAAGTCTAACCATTTTATTTTAATTTAAGATTGTGGTTAAAATATCAAGCATTTAGTCCTGTATTTCAACTGTCTATGTTCCTTGATAAACTGAATTTATTTATTCACAGGAGAATTTATTACAAATACAAATATAAATATGTAAAAAATATGCTTCACCTGCTCTACATCAAGCAGTGATTCTATTACCTTTTGACTTTATATTCTAGGTTCTTCTGTTAGTATTTTTTCCCAGACGTAATATAGTGTACTTAAAAAAATAACAGTCCCAAGATTGAGTAACTTAAACATGAGAAATAACTCCATGGAATTCTATTAGAGGAAATGCTATTAATAAACAGTTTATTTATTGGTAAAGAGATGGGTACATAATACAATAATTAGGTCATATACTAATTTTATTCTAATATTAATTAACCCAAGCTGGCACATGTTCATCATTAAAGTTTAAATTGGAATAGCTGAAAAAATACTGATAAAGAGCTGTAATTAAATTGTCTTATGAAGTAAGTATTTTTGCCAAATAAAAGCAACACCAAATGGGGGATCTCATGCAGTCTCTGCACAAAGAGGGACCGCATGTCAATCGTGCCACTAAAATTTGTGATCTTGAGTTTCTTCAGTTCTAAGTGATGATAGTGCCCCGCTGGTGTGCTCAGTGGTTGAGTGTCAACCATGAACCGGGCAGTCACGGTTCAATTCCCGGTCAGGGCACATGCCCTGTTGCAGGCTCAATCCCTAATAGTAGGTGTACAGGAGGCAGCCAATCAGTGATTCTCTCTCATCATTGATGTTTCTATTCCTCTGTCTCCCTCTCCCTTCCTCTCTCTGAAATCAGTAAAAACATTAAATAAATAAAGTGATGATTAGCTGAACTAGTTGACTTCTAATGCTTCTACCAGCCCAAAAAAGAGAAAGAAAAGCAGCCTTATTGTTCACTAAACCCCATTTTTCTGTTTTCAAATTTTACTTCAAAGATTTATTTTTCTACATTGTTCTCATCTATGATCTCATAGACTATGCAAATCACATTGATCCATTTTTCATGGAAGATAAAACTGTTTACTACTACAGTGAACTCAATATACTTTTTAAAAAAGTTATTATCTATATACATAAAAGCCTAAGCAACTGTTGTGACCAAACAACCAGAATGACCAGTCCACCAGTCGCTATGATGCACACTGACCACCTTGGGGCAGACACTCAATGTAGGAGATGCCCACTCGTGGTCAGTGCGCTCCCATAGCCAACTTCCCATGGTCACTCTCCCCAGCCAACCGGCCCCCTGATAGGTCTCAATCACCAGCCAGGCCGAGGGACCCCACCTGTGCACAAATTTGTGCACCTGGCCTCTAGTTAAGAATATATAAAATGGTATTTAATTGTACTGTTGTTTCTTCAGTATATATAAAAAGCACCTATACCTGATGATGAGTAGATGCTCAATAAATATTTGTTAGGTGAATATGTGAAGCTATAAATGAATGAATCATTCATTAAAATATTTAGGTAATTTGACTTAATGACTTCATTACATAAATAGAAGACCCAGATTATTCTTCCACAGTTTGTGAATAACATAGTATATTTGTAATAAAATTTGGAGGGTATATTATCCCTACTTAAAATTTATTTAACCAGCTACCTAAGTTTCTATCATGTCATTTCTAAACATATTTTGTTTTCCATTAAATTGATTTTGAGACAGCCAAATAACTCATTTTTATCTTCCTAAAATAGACTTTCAACTTTTTTAAAATGCCAGGAAAGCCCGACAAGTGGGGCTCAGTTGGTTGAGCATCTTTCCATGCACCAAAAGGATGCCAGTTCTGTTCCTAGTCAGGTTGCTTCTTGATCGCCAGTAGGGGGCATTCAGGAGGCCGCCATTTCATGTCTCCCCTCTCTATTCCTCACTCTCTAAACAACTTCTGTTTTCGATAAAAAACATATTTAAATGAATAGGAAAATACCAGGAAATTTTTCAGCAATAAAACTAGTAATAAAATTTGCCATTTTCTTACCAAATTAACATTGACTACTTCCAAGGTTAAATCAGAGTAGTGGAAAAATATAATTCAGCATATTGGAAACTCCAAAGCATTTACGGGTATCCAAAACAATTTTTGACAAATAATGTATTTCTTTAATTTGTTACTTTATTTTTCTTCCTGTTACATTTTCTAGTTTTATAAACTCACTATCAAATTGATAGGTTTTCCCCATAACCTTTATAAAACATTATCGAGTTATTGTTCATTCTGGTCATTTACAAAAAGGCATTTTTCCACATGTCACTCTATTTGTGTATCAAGCTTTTCCATGTTATGATGGAACCTTTTTTTTTCTCTCTACATGTCATTACACAAATAACACAATGAATATGAAAATGTTTTGCACTTACTTTCAAGTTCATAAGATGAACCATTTATTATTTACCAGTTTGTGGGGAAAATATTGTGAAAATTGTTAGGGCAGTAGTATTTTAAATTGATTCAAATACCAAAAAAACTCATGAAGTTGGCCAGATACTATCACTTTCACACTGAGTATTTGAAATCTAATGGCATTATGATAAGGTACTGAGACATGGAAGAAGGGGGAAATAAGAGGTAAATTAAGAATATCACAAAATCAAAAAATGATTAGGAGAAAAATTATAGATGTTTTATATTATACTATTTTGATTGTTGTGGTAAATTATATATATTTTATAAATTAAAGTTTTGAATGCAGTTGATAGACATAAATAATATTAGCACATAAAGCATACTACTTCTAGATTTACATATCTTTCACCTGTTAGTAGATTGATTTATTTAACAAATAGAAAACACGTATTACATGTGCAGGTTTTCCCCCAATTAAAAAATCCCGTGTGTGTATATTTATATTCTAATGTTAGTAAATTCAATAATATTCAGTATTGCAAACTGGATGATACAGATGTTTATTTTAAATTTATATGGCAATAATAATGTAAGTTAATGTGTCTTTATTTCTGGTTATTCCCTTGATATGATATGTTCCTATTAATTAGATTATCAGTCAAAGTTTATTTTACTATTTTTAGATTAAAAAATATGGACTATATGTTAATTGGACTCTGTAATCTTGTCGAATTACAATTATTGTTTTATCGCTGCAGTTCTTACTAGAAAAAAAAAAAGTTTTGCCCTATTCCAAAATGATAGGTATTAATCAAAAGCAGAGTCATTTAGGGGAATACATTATACTAAATAAATTAGGCATAGTATATGCTTTAAATAAATGATTGAACTAGCTTAATACTGCTAGACTTTCTATTGTTTATTTGAAGAATATTGTAGTAATGATAAAAGTGTTCTGTAATCTCATTTATGAAAAGGGTTATTTAGCTTAAAGGTTTTCTAAGTGATTCCCAAAACATTTGATCTCAGACAAAAAGAAACCCCAGATAACTGTCCTTGGACATAAATCAATTGAATTCTCAGACAAAACTTGATGGTAAAATCCAAAGCACAGGAGGCTGTTTAATCATGTTATGGATTTTCCCGTCTTTATCCAACCTAATTCAAATAATTGGCAAGGATCTGGTAATACTTATGACTCAGCCAGGCACAGAACGATTAATTTTGCCTGCCAGTCCTGTCTTGTGTCCATTTCCCAGCACATATTTATCACAGATCAGCCCTGTAGCACCAGCCATGAGCTCTTCAAATCAAAGACCTTGTCTTTATATTCTTTTATTACTTGCAAAATCAGATGAAGGGATTGAGGTGTTCTCAATATTCAGTTAACATATTCTTCTGCAGTTATTTCCTTTCACTGTACTTGGGGGTCAATAAAGCCCTATGTGCTAATAATTCCTTTAATAATAGAATCACCCTTCATGTAAAATTATTTTTTTAAAAAAAATCAGCAAGTATAACAGAAAACAGGTACTTTCCAAAAGAGGCTCTTTAAGGGTAATAGCAAAAAGGTTGCTCAAAACCTTTACTCAGCCCTAACTGGTTTGGCTCAGTGGATAGAGTGTCGGCCTGTGGACTGAAGGGTCCCAGGTTCGATTCCGGCCAAGGGCATGTACCTTGGTTGCAGGCACATCCCCAGAAGGAGATGTGCAGGAGGCAGCTGATCGATGTTTCTAACTCTCTATCCCTCTCCCTTCCTCTCTGTAAAAAATCAATAAAATATATATTTAAAAAAACACCTTTATTCATAGGGGAAATGTAAATTGATATTCAAATTAAATACCATTCAGGGTGACTACAGTCAAAAGATAGGTAGTGCTAAGTGTTGGTAAGACTGGAGAATGACTAGAATTTTTATATATTACTGTGGGTATTAAACTTGGTTTGACTACTTTGAAAAACTGTTTGGCAGTACATACTTAACCTTAAGTATATCTCTATCGTATGACTCAGCAATTCAATTTCTGGTATATGACCCACAGAAATGGGTAGTTATGTCACCAAAATATAAATATTTTGAAACATTCATAACAGTTTATTCATATAAACCCAGTGTTAATCTATAATGCTTATTAATTGCAATACAAAAGAATGAGTTATTCCTATATGCAGTAATATGTACCACTCAACATTAAATTCTTGAATAAGAATTATTCATCTACAAAACTTTACATATGGTATGCTTTCATTTTCATGAAAGTTAAGAACAAACAGAACTAATAATATTTGGTGATAGAAATCAGAGTGATTACCTTTGAAAGGTGTATTGACTATAATTTATGTTTACCACAACTTAGTTGCCCTGTTGACAGAATAAAATTAATTAACAAAGAAATTCTAAAGTGGTTATTCTTTGGAGAAAGCACCTAAAACCAATAGGCAAAGTGGACAAAGATATAGTAAGAGGGCATAATGACTACAACTTTATCATCAAAATAAAATAAAATGTTATTTTAATTTAATGAAGTTCAGTTCCGGTGGGTGTGTGTATTTATTAGTTTAAGCTCTATAATATTCTGATGTCTTCTTCAAAATATTTCAATATTATCTAAAGTTATATAGCGTTGCTTAGCATCTCAACATATTATCTCCTACTAAAATACTGTTTTACTACTTGGGTGTTTTTTGTTATTTTATGCAATGAAGCTTTATTTTCATAGTTCTTCAGAATATATTTCAGTTGTCCACCCACTATTTCAAGTGTGAAATGATATCAAATGTGGGGCGCAGCTACAGTGTTTTGGCCAGGTTCAAGCCTTGGACCTAATGAAAGGACAGGGTCCTCTCATTGCCACGTGCAAGTCCCAGCTGGAGGGCAGGGCCCTCCCAGCACAATCATAGCCAATGGCCGTGGTTGTGAGCTTGAACCTATGGTCCGAACACGTAGCCCCACGTGCCTTGTGATAGAGTTCGGGTGCATGTAGTTAAGTGAGGTTGAAACAGGAGAATGCTGTAAACAACGTGATCACGCCCCTACTTTGCCTCATGGCATCTGCTATAAAATAAAGACAGGGCTTGTGGGTGCTGTCTTTTTCTCATCAGGGAGGCAGCATCCCACGGAGACCCAGCTATTATTCTTTTGTCTGTCTTTCCTTAATCCTTTCACCCCCCCTCCCCCCCACTGGGGATCACCCTTGGTCATGCTGGCGTGGCACAAATAGTTTAAGTTTATTGGAAAGCATAAGAGAATAAATAATTCTATATATTAATATATACAATGTCATTCATGGTTATTATTTTTAGTTTTCTTTTGAGGATAATCCACTGAATTTCTTTGCCAGTGTAATTTCAGAGTGAAGTTGCCTTTGAGAGTAGATTTCCACAGAATCAAGAGTATAACAGTCCAGTTGATGGAATGCTAAAGCTAATTGATTTGGGGATCACAAACCAAAAGGAGCCAGATGCAAATATTATTAAAGAATCTTAGTTTGGTAGATAACTCTATGCCACCAGAATCAATAAGAAATATATCTCCCTCAAGAGAAAATGGGGAGCCAAATCAAAGATAAGCCCCTGAAGTCATGTGGTCCTCAGGATGCACTTTGTACTATATGAGTTATGGGGAAACACCATTTAAGCATGTAATGAATCAGATTTTTAAATTACATGTCATAGTTGACCCTCATCATGGAATTGAATCTCCTGACAGTCCAGAGGAAGATTTTAAAGATGTGTTCAAGTGCTGATTAATCAGGGACCTGCAGGGAGGACACCTATTGCCGAGCTTCTGCCGCACCCATATGCTCCAAGCCAAACTCATCCTGGTAGCCAGAGGGAACCTCTGAAGAAACAAAACATGTTCTGGGCCAACTTGCTGCTCTGCATTCTGCTAACTCCGTGTTGAAGGTCCTAAGACTGTATGTGGGTGCTATAGCCATCATGAAAGTCATGATTTCGCTTCATCATCCAAGGCTTTTAATACATGGATAAAAGATGATTTGCAGTTACTCAGAAACCATCAAATATCACCTGTATAATACATTGGGTTTTATTTTTAATCAGATTTTTTTTATTTTTAGAAATAGTCTGGTTATATCTAGAGAGATACTATCAACAGGGGCCTATGTCCCTTTCTTTCACACTAGGAATTTATTGTTTAACATTCAAAATAATATTGATTTTAGGAGTAAAGCAGAAGCAATGTAAAACAGAGCCTCAGGAGTCGTATAAGCAAACCTCAACTCCATGAGGAGAGAAAGGAGCTTGAGGGTGATCATAGATGTCGCCGAAAGATCTGTGTTCAGATCCACAGGTCTGTTTTGTTTGTGTTTGTCTGTTTGTGTTATTACTTTTGGATGCAGAGCTACAAACTGTCATCATCTCTAAACCAAGAACTTAACACATATGGCCAAGTGTCTGGGACACAGACCTCATTTTTGTCAGATGAAACAGTGCGGGCTAAGTTCTTCTCAGAGTTTCATTTCTCCTTCAAAGACTATGTGGCAAGTCACGAACCTGTCTTACACAAGTTTCTTGTTTTGTTTGTGATTCCAAATTTGGGGTGAAAGAAATGTTATCTGACGAAGGGGCATCTGGAAAGAGGATACCAATACCAGGAGAGAATGTTGAACCAAGATTCACTGTGAGCAGAGATGAATGATAAAGACACTATTTATAGTTTTTTTTCTTTTGATATTTGCTTATTGCATTATACATTGGATTTGTATTCATCTTAAGACTGCATTTTAAATCCAATGCAATGAGATAAAGGGATTTGAAAAATCAATATTATGCTTTTAATAGTATTTTGCATTTATTATTATATGGTCAGTTACATTAGACTTTAAATATTTGTAAGGTTTTATTTTCTATTTTAAATATTTCTCAATTTCCTTAGCACTTATTTTTATTTCTTTTTAGTGAATAAGTGGCATTTTCATGAGTCTTTAGGTTTGAAAACAATGTTTAATGTCTCAACTTCATTCCTCACACTTTCAAGCAGCCTTAATCCTTCCAAGTGTGTTAAAATCATGGATCTTTTTCTCAACTTGTTTTTCATAATTATTAAGCCCTTTCAATAATCTGATGACTGCTATATATATTTGCTAGTTCAGCAAATCAATTCTTCTTGGCTCTTTTCACTGCCCAGCTGTGCTATACAAGCTTGACACCCAGTGCTTTTCTGAATAAATCTCCACACAGGCTGGGTGAACAATGAACTATCTTCAAACCTGAAACTGGGAGCTCAATGATGCTGTCTCATTTTTCTCTGAAATCAATACACACTTTGAAGATGATATATCGCCTTCTAAAGTCTCTTAAAAATTATATGTAGTGTTTACATTATCTAAAATACTTTTTTTGAAAAAAGAGTACTAAAGTATTTAAAGATTCAATTATAAAAGTTAAAATTCCCAGATTTTTTTTAAGTCTAAAATTTTAGCTATCATACTATTTTAAGAGGAAGATACAGTAAGAAAAAGAACCTGAATAGTAGAAACTAGCTCAGGAAGCCTCCAAAACACTAATTAGAAATATTTGTTTTATTTTAATGGATGCAGGTATGGTGTGTGTGTGTGTGTGTGCGTGTGTGTGCGCGCGCACACACATATTTTTAGTTTAACCTCTATAAAGTCCTAATTTATTCAAAATAATATTCCAACCTTATCTAAATGTATGAAGCATTGGCTAGAACTTCAACATTTTTTCTCTATGAACACATTGTGCTTTACTACTTGGGTTTTATTTTTAAGATTCAGATTCTCTTATTTTTTGTTTTTATAATATTCTGGTTATATCAAGATAGATATCATGAACAAGGGCCCATTACCTTGTCATTCAAGAGGAATGTATTGCTTAACTTGCAAAATAATTTTGAGTTATGGCATGAAACAGATGCAATAGAAAACAACACCTTAGGAGTCTTATTTATAAGTATATCTCAACTCTTAAGAGAAGGATCACAGACAATAGTTGAGGAACATATCTTTTGACTAATGAGAAAGCTTAGCAGTAGCTCTGGTTATCTTCTGTCTTCTAGAACCTACCTTGATTTTATCATACCTCCCCTTCACTTTTCTTTTCTTTTTTTTTTTGTTCGATTAAGAAATTTATTGTTTTAATTTTTTTCCCTTTATTGAATAAGATATTACAAATGTGTCCTTATCCTCCCAATGTCCCCTCTTCCCCCCAATCCTTTATCACTACCTATATTAGCCAGGGTTCTCCAGAGAAAAGGAAGAGAGAGAGAGAGAGAGAGAGAGAGAGAGAGAGAGAGAGAGAGAGAGAGAAAGAGAGAGAGAGACCCCATGTGAAATTAGCTCACAGGAATATGGAATCTGAGAAGTCCCATGATCTGCCATCTGCAAGCTAGAGACTCAGGAAAAGTCAGTGATGCAATTCAGTCTGAGTCAGAATGCCAGGCAATGAAGGGATTTAATGGTTTAAATCTCAGTCCAAAGATAGCAAGGCAGGAGAAACTGTTATGAGCTTTCCTGGTTCTACAGGCGAGTGAAAAGCAAAAACAGGCACAAATTTATTTCCTCTGCCTTTTGGATGGTGCCCTTTAGTATTAAGAAGGGAGATTTACTCTAATGAGTCCACCAATTCAAATGCTAATAATATGTGGAAATACCATCACAGACACACCCATAAGTACTTTTTAATCTGTCACCCACGTCCAATCAAGTTTCCATCACACTATCATAGATGCAATCCTCTTATATTAATATTGACTCTAGTATAATCCAATCCAAATGGCAGTGATAAGAATAGGTTTGAGGTTGGGGTCTTACCCTTTCCAGAGACCAACATAAACCCTCTCCAATCATATATGAAATCTAAATACATGAGTCATATTTTTAAAAAGCAGTTTTCAGACCATTATTTTGTACCAGTCCTTAAAATTCACTTTTATACTCCTAAATATCTTCTATTGAAGATATTTACCCATTGAGTTTTCTGAAATTCAAGTTCTGTGATGGCAAAGACAGTGAAGATACCAGAAATCCTACTTAGAAATGGCTTTGAGTAGAGTGGTAAGAGAGAAAATAGAAAAGAGAATGGAAAGTAGTCAATTATATGTGGGGTACTTCTTCCTTCTACTCTACATAATATTGAGACAATATACATCTATATTATAGTATTAGGAAGAATGAAGGAAACTATCATTTGAGAGAGGAAAAAAAAGACAGACTCTCCTAGTCATGTTTGGTTCAGTCTTAGGCACACACCCTGGAAAGACTGTATTTTATCCATTATGTACTCTTTGTTCCTTTGTCAAAGATCGATTGACTATATCTCTGTGAATTTCTGTGCTTTTAATTACACTATGTTGGTCTATCACTTAGTTATTTTACCAATGCTACTTGTCTTAACAAAAGTAGCTTTATAGTAATTTTTGAAGTCAGATAGTATCAGTCCTCCAAATTTGTCCATCTCTTTCAGTTATGTGGAATATTTTGGGAGTTTTACCTCCTCATATAAACTTTATAATCTGTATTCTAATATCCTCAAAATAGCTTCCTAGGACTTTGATTGGCATTGCATTGAGACTGACGTCTCGATATTATTCAGCTTTCTTATCCATGAACATGGAATATCTTCCTATTTGTATAATTACTTGATTTTTTTCATCAAACATAGATTTTTAATGTATTTTATTAGATGTATACCTTCATATTTTGTTTTTTAGTAAAATTATTAATGTAAGTGGTTATTTTATTTTAAATTCCAAATTTCAATTAATCATTTTTGCTATATAGTAAAGTAATTGCTTTTTGTGTATTAACTGTGTAACCTCTAACATTGTTAAATTGTTTATTAGTTCCAGGAGAGTTTTTCAGCAATTCTTTCACATTTTCTACATAAATAATCATATATTTATTGATGTTACCCCCTTCTCTCCATTTCTCTCTCTCTCTCTCTCTCTCTCTCTCTCTCTCTCTCTCTCTCTCCCTCCCTCCCTCCCTCCCTCCCTCCCTCCCTCCCTCCCTCCCTTCTCTCTCTGCTCTTTCCTATTCAATATACTTCCCCATTCTACTTTTTCCTTGTCTTTTGTGGAATATTTTTTGGTGTATACAGCAAAAGTTGATAGTAAAAGACAATGCATGTCTATCAAAGGATTTTGATGCTTTCAAGAAAACTTGAGGAATGCTTTCAAATAAATTACTTCCAAATATAACACAAAGTAAATGATACATTTGTCACCCAAAAATATTTTTAAGAAGAAAGTTTTCTTTAGTTGCTCTTGTCCCAAAAGATATGTTAATTGGATATGAGTAAAACTTATCACTTCAAATGATAACTCAATTTTGTTAATGTTTATTTGAAAATGGAAAACAATATTTGGTGATAAATTACTTGTTACATATGGAGAATGCTCTCTTGTATAGAATCCTCCTTCTTGTTTAGTTTAAATAAAAAACAATCGTGTTAGTGTACATTTTTACCATGAGGCTTATTCAAAGTTATTTATTTTCTACACAGTTGAGAAAATGACCGCGGGAAGACCCAGTGGGGAATATGCATGATAGAAAAGAATCTGTTTTATGTATATATTTTTCTTAAAGGCCCATATCTGTCTGGAAATTCTCTGTGGAAGTATGTGCTATTTCTTCTAGTGATTTCCATTTATCATTGAGCTATGGGACACCTTTAGCAATTTAGAAAAGACTAATGCCCTATAGGTTAGAAACCAACCAGAGAAGCTTCTCCCATAAAGACAAATGTTCTAAAGATTTATCTGTTTACCTACATAATTTTTTCCTCTTTAGGATACCGGGGGATTTTTATGCATCATTTGGCACTGATTTGTGAGGTACTGTTGTCAGAAGAGGGGGGAAAAGAATGTTAAATTTCTCTCATTGGAAATAGCTCATTTTGTGGACATTTATAGAGTAGCAGAACCTATTTTTAAAAAATAGGCAGTGGATTTCAAAACTATACCACCAAAACATAATTATCTATGAGAATCTCAACACAGAAATGACTATTATGGATTTTCCACAGGAGAAAACATCATGCTTGATAGAATTTGTGTTCATTCAAAATTTTAAAAATATAGTTCGCTCTTTATAATTATAGAAAGTATAACCCATTTTGAAAAACATATTATATAAAATGAATATCTTTTGAAATTTAATTTCATAAATAGATATGACATACACCAGACCTGTTAAAGAATAACATGTTATAAATAATTAGTACTAAATTATAAATATGTCACACAGTTGTTTTCAAAGAGAATTACATAATTATCAAAAAAAAAGTTTAAGTAGTTTGTTAGGTACAGGCACTATTTTATACTATAACATCAATACTCACATTTTAATAAAATTCAAACTATTAATACTGACATTAGTCAAGTTTAATATGGAGATAATGGTAAGTGGCTCATTTACTCTCAATAGAAGTGATGTGAAAGTCATCTTTAATGCCACAGAGAAGGAAGTTGTGTTTATAGTTAATGTAGTTGTTTAAAAATCCTATATAATAAAAGCCTAATATGCTAAGTGGTCATTCAGTCAGCGGTTTAACCAATCAAAGCATAATATGCTAATGATATGCTAAGTCCGCTCAACCGCTCGTTATGACGTGCACTGACCACCAGGTGGCAGACAGTTGACTGGTTGACCAGTTGCTATGACATGCACTGACCACCAGGGGGAAGTCGCTCTGATCAGTAGGTGAGCTTGCTGCTGGGGTCCAGCTGATCAGGACTGAGCGAGACAGGCCGGACACGCCCTGAGCCCTCCCACGGTCACTCCCAGGCTGGCCAACCTCCCACATCCCTCCCCAGCCCCAATCATGCACCAGTGGGGTCCCTCGGCCTGGCCTGCGCCCTCTCGCAATCTGGGTCCCCTCAGGGGATGTTGGAGAGCCGGTTTTGGCCTTATCCTGCAGTCCAGGCCAAGGGACCCCACTCTTGCCTGAATTCGGGCACCAGGCCTCTAGTAATATGATAAAAAACCTACCACTCGATAGCTCCCTTCTTTTGAAAAAAAAAAAAAGGAAGAAGAAATTAACACTTTTATGTGGGTTTTCAGCAGGACCTGCCCAATATGCATGCCCAGTTTTGAGCCAGTTGAGGATTATCTCTATAGTAAAAAGTGATCTGTTCAATCATTCTTCCATGGAAGGTACAACAGAAAATAAAAAGTCCTCCTACAGGGACTAGCTGCTCTTTGCTTCTTCCATGTCACCCTCTGAGGATTTTATTCTGGAAGACATGATCGCTCCACACTAGAGTGGCATCCTTGCCCAGTGGGAAGCTGTTTACACGTCCACGTTCCTTGCGTTGATGGCATAGTGGAGGCGTTTTATGCTCCTAGGAAGAAGGGCCTGCTGTGACTGAAGGTAGCATTACTGTTATTGCACCCAGGGCACTTGTTTAAGGATCTGTCTTTAAACAACAACTACAAGGCCCAGTTAAAACTCACTTCGGCTTCAAACATGCTTGTGATTTAACTTGGGAATACCCACACCACCAGTGTACTATCTGCAGGATGTAGTTCTGACTCAGTCTGCACAGACCAGGGTGGACACCTAAAAATCCTTCAAAGGGATGTCAAATCGTGTGTGTGGAAGGTTAAATGAATCAAGAGAGACAATCATCAAATAAGGAGTCAGTCACTATGATTCCATAAAGTCCTTAAACACAAGGAACGTATACATTAAACCATTCGCTTTGTATACTGCAGCCACAACGCTTTTAAACAAAGGGAAAATATTTCCTCTCAGTCTTCAATGGGGGTTTTAAGTAGGAGTCAGAAAGTTCATGAACTGTCCCAATAATAGCAAACCATGAGCAAGATGCCTCTGTGCTTCTATGTATGTTTGTTTTATCTTCTGCAGGGGAAGATCTGCAGTTTTAATGGAATTATCATGAATGACCATGATCTTTTACATGTTTATAGTCATGAGTATAAGTGGAAGATTTCCCCACAGCAATCATTACAATTTCAAGAATAATAGGTGAAAGTTAAATCCCAAAAGATATCCAATTTGAAAATATTTTTGCATTCCTGGATTATTAAAAATTTTACCACATGTTTCTCCAACCACAGTTTACATTCATCAAATCACAATTTACAAAGGGAGCACATATGAATATTTAACATTTGTCCAGGTGTACTTTTGCAGCTCCATATGTGTCCTACATTATTTTATGAGTTTTTAAATTGTAGCTATTTGCAACTCTATCTCTTTTTTATGTAGAACACTGTGCACAACAAATATGTATTATCCGTTATGTGTCAGGTATCAAGGACACTGTTGTGGACTATAGAAGCATGGTCCGTGTTCACATTGAGATATAGCCTTGCAAGATGAATATTAAACAAATACTTGCACAAATAGTGTCTACTACAATTATAACTACTAATACAAAGTAGATACACAAATTTATGTGAATACATCATGGATCCTAACTAAGCAAGGAGCAGAATGATCTCAGACTTTGAGAATAAATTTAGAGGAGAAAGAGCGTGGCTTAATGGATGTTATGCTTAAGCTAAAGTATCTTGAAATTTTGCTCAAGTTCTCATTTCCTAATGTCCGATATCCTTATATTCATGTTTCAAATGGTTCTTCAATGTCACCTCATTTGGTGATCCTTTCTATGATACATTCATCAGTGTATTTTTATTTTTTTATTTCTATAATATTGGAGCTTATTATTAGTCTTTGACAACCACTTCCAATATTAATCTGTAAATATAGTTATCCATTTTATTTTTCTTTTTGAATATAATTTACTATCATTGTGGACTGTCACTGAGACTCCAGACAGAGTATATCATTCATAATTTTTATGTGCTTGAAGTCTCTCCAAGGCTTTGGTCCACTAGCCCAGAATGCAAAGTGAAACAGTACTATCTAGAAATGCAAAGTCTGTCACTCCATGTTTTTCAAATATTTAGAATTTGTATTTTATGTTACTAATGTTGTGTAACTAGTGTTTAGAAACTAATGAAGATTTTACTGTCTTTATACATGAATTCCATTGCAACAAAAGGCCACAGAATGGTATTATTTATCCCAAAGACTTTTACTCGGGTTTCATTTAAAGGCATGCACTTGCACCAACTCCTCTAAGAGCCCAAAGCATCCTGTGCAGTGTACATACCTTGGTATTGTGCATCTGTTATTACTTTACAACTTCTGAATGATGCAGACATGGGCAGTTTTTATGTTTCCAATGCACAGTTAACCAAGTAACTGAGGTTGAGCATTTGAAAATAATTATGCCAAACAAAAGACCGCTAAAGAGAAATAAAAACACACCATAATCTTGCAATGAAAAGAAATTTAGAGGTTATTAACTAAAAGAAATCCTTTTAAAGAAGTACTATTATTTTTCTATAGAAACAACCAAGAGGTATCGGCAGTTCTATGACTTGGATTTCAATGCATGATTATACACATACATTTTCCATTTGAATTTTGAGTCTATGATGACCTTATTTTAAACAAGCATGGTTTTCATTTTTATCCAATGAAAGATATGTTTGAGGTGATAGCATTGCCCTCTCTCAATGTTCTATCAAATGCATACTGTATTTTAAATGAAATACCATGGCATTTCTCAAGAAGAGTGAACTTAAGAAAGGTGAGAATTTTTTTAAAGTACAAAAGTTTTGTGTTGTTTTCCCTCCTTAGCTGACTCTGTGGGGATTTTTGACTGTTTTGAAAGTATATCATAAAATAATTGAGTCCTTATTTACTTGTGCTGGGGATTGTGTACATTCTGTGGACTTAACCACAGAGGGTGAGGCAGAACTCTGCTCAGTGTTATTGAAAAACATATTAGGCTATTACACTGGGGACTAAATGACAGGTTCAAAACAATTCTTTGTTTACCCTTTTTTAACTATAGTGTCCCACAGCTACGTAGATTCCCAGAATCTTTTTCTGCAAAGTGGGGATAATCATTGTGCTTATGTATCGGGTAGACATCAGGGTTAAATAAAGGAATCTATGTAAAACATACAGGAAATATAAAAACTAAGCTTTCCTTTGACATTTGGCAATGGCCTGCCTTGAAATCCATTTAACATTGTATATATAAAGTCAACTACATTTCATTTTAAGAATTATGTATGTTAAAGGTAAATCAAGCATTTTAGCTATATTATGTAACTATCAAATATAGTATACATCCCAGCCCATGCAGCTCAGTGATTGAGCATCGACCTCTGAAAAAGGAGATCACAATGTGATTCCCAGTTATGGCACATGCCTGGGTTGTGGGCTCAATCCCTAGTAGGTGGCATGTAGGAAGCATTCAATCAATGATTGTCTCTCATTATTGATGTTTCTATATCTCTCTCTTCTTCTTTTCTCTCTGAAATTTACAGAAAACATATTGTGAATTAAAAAACAGTCTTGATTTACTAATAAAAACCATTCATTAAGCATCTGCTAAGAAAACACACAAACATCAATATTAAGAAAACTATAGTGAAAATCCGGTACTTAGTCAATGACCCTAACAGGAGACATTCCAATGTGCTTCTTCAAAGCCTGCTAGTTCAAAAAAAAATAAAACCCAACCCCCCAATTCTGATTCTTATATCTAAGGTCTTATTTGGGCTTGCTCTGCAATATCCCCTCTGATCTCTCCCCCCCCCCCGCGTCCCATGGAACTGCAACAACATTGCCTTCCCTGCTCAATACAGCAGAGGACGTTCCTGCCTCCAAACCATGCTCTTGCATCCCTTTCTTCTGGAAGATATCTCTCAGCTGTAGTTTATTTTGTTTTTCCTTTAAGTCTCTGCTTAACTATTGCCTACATAAAGACTATAAGTGTATATTCTTTATATATCTGCATATGTATATATATATATATATATATGTGTGTGTGTGTGTGTGTGTGTGTGTGTGTGTGTGTGTGTATGTATATATATATATATATATATATATATATATATATACACACTTATGTCTATAAATATACTTATTTCGGGGACTTAGTTTATTTTGTTCAATTTGTTCAATTTGTTTTACCTCTAAAACCCAAGATAATTATTGCAAAGATTAGGCATTTCATAAATAAAGGAGTAATATAGAAAAAAAGGAAGGGAGGCAAAGGGAAGGAAGATTATATTTATATGTGTGTGTATTCACTCTATTTTTAAAATTTGTATCTGCTTTCAACCAGAGTTTGTATTCTACTTTCAAAATTAGTATTCTGCTTTCAACCCAAACCCTAACCCTACCCCTAACCCTACCCCAAGCCTAACCCCACCTGTTCCACTTTTCTCCATGGACCAGTTCCAGGTGAGTGTCAGGTGGCTCCTGAGTACTGAGTTATCGTGGAGAAGTGCCTTCCAGATTCCCCTGGTGCCCCACAGGACAGCTCTGCATGCCTGAGGAAGGCATCAGCCAAGGGGCTCAGGTGAAGAGGCCTCCACAGAGGACACCTGGGCTAGGACCATAGCTGTGGATAGGAGCACAGGCTGCTCACGAAGTCAGAGATCTTGACTGAACTCTCTCCAGATATTGCGCTCCCCACCACCCGCACTAGCTTCCAGGTAAAGAGTTTGTTACAGCCTGTGGCTGGGAAGGAAAAACCACACACAGGTTCCTGGCTAGGAGCTAGAGACCCTCAGACTTTTGATTAGATGCTGAGTTTAGATGGATTGTCAAAACTAAACGGTACTTTTTCTGGTAAATTTTTCAAGGTGATTTCATTTTAAAATATGGCCATTTAATCTTTACAATTAATTAAAGTATTTTTCTACTTATAAATTAATAAAATGCACTATAGAATTTTTGGAAACTTGGATGATTAATAAAAATCACTTAAGTTCAATAACCAAGAGATAACCTCCTTAGTGAGTGTGCATATGTGTGCTCAAGTGTGTGTGTGTGTGTAAAATATATGTCATATTGGAATCTGTTTCTCACAATTAATAACTAAGAGTATACATTGGACTTCATTTGATATGGATTTCTATACCACATTAATTTTAATTACTGCCTAGTATTCAATCATATGGATTTATCAAAACATGTAATCAATTAACTTTTTGATTTTTGGTTACTTTATGAGCAATTATTGTTAATAAAATCAGAGTGCATTTATCTTACCTATAATTTGCATGTCATATCCTATCTAATAAAAGAGAAACATGGTAATTGGCGTACGACTGCTACCCTTCCCATTGGCTAATCAGGGAGATATGCAAATTAACTGCAAGCCAAGATGGCGGCCGGCAGCCAGGCAGCTTGAAACTAACATGAGGCTTGCTTGCTTCAGTGACGGAGGACTCCAACATTCCCCGCCTGCCGCTGCAGGCCTCTGAGTTGCAACTCTAGCAACTATGTAACAAATATAGCTGCTAAACAAAACCCCAGAAACCTGCTTTAGTCCAGACTTCAGCCAGCAGAATCACAACATTGTAAGCAAAGGCCAGAAACTTACTTTCAGCAGCGGAGGCTTAAGGGCTGGAGCCAAGCCTCAAAGCTAAAGCTGGCCCAGAATAAAAAAAAAAGAAAGAAAGAAAGGAGCAGTTGGGAGCTTCAGTCACCCCCAGCCTGAAAACAGCCCTCAGCCCCTCACCCAGACTGGCCAGGCACCCCAGTGGGGACCCCCACCCTGAAGGGTGTGTGACCAGCTGCAAACAGCCATCATCCCCTCACCCAGGCTGGCCAGGCACCCCAGTGGGGGCCCCAACCCTGATCCAGGACACCCTTCAGGGCAAACCAGCCGGCACCCACCCGTGCACCAGGCCTCTACCCTATATAGTAAAAGGGTAATATGCCTCCCAGCACCGGGCTCAGCGGAGCCGCGAAGCCTCCTGGCATCAGCCTGACAGGGGGCAGTGCCCAAACCCCCTGATCGCCCTGCGGCTCTGTGTGTGACAGTGGGCAGGGCCACAACCCCCCTATCCACGCTGCTCTGTTTGTGACAGGGGAAGGCGCCCCAACCCCCTGATCAGCCCTGCTCTGTGCCTGATAGGGGGGAGCTCCCCAACCCCCTGATCACCCTGTGGCTCTGTGTGTGACAGGGTGCGATGCCCCAACCCCCTGGTCAGCCCTGCTCTGTATGTGACAGGGTGAGGCACTCCCCCTCCTCCCCCACGGGCCCTGCTCTGTGTGTGACAGGGTAGAGCCATAACCTCCCCATCGGCCATGCCCTGAGTGTGAGAGTGGTGGCGCCCCAACCCCCTGATCGGCCCTGCTCTGTGGGTGATAGAGGGTGGCGCCCCAACCCCCTGATGGGCCCTGCTCTGTGCGTGACAGGGGGCGTGCCCCAACCCCCAATTGGCCCTACCCTGAGCGTGACTGAGGGTGGCATCACAACATCCCGATCGCCCTGCTCTGTGTGTGACAGGGTACAGAGCCCCAACCCCCCTGATGGGCCCTGCTCTGAGCCCGACCAGGGACTGCACCTAGGGATTGGACCTTTCCTCTGCCACCTGGGAGCAGGCCTAAGCCAGCAGGTCGTTATCTCCTGAGGGGTCCCAGACTGTGAGAGGGTCACAGGCCGGGCTGAGGGACCCCCCTCCCCCCCGAGTGCACAAATTTTTGTGCACCAGGCCTCTAGTATATTTAATAAGTATATAACATCTACATAATATGTATCAACTATATAATATCCATCATTTATCTATCATTTAGTCACAGATACCATTTATGAGTAGTATGTTCAGCATTTTTATAGATATTAACTAATTGAATACTTAAACTAATCACTTCAAATAGGTACTGGTATTATTACTGACATTTTTAGATGAGAAAAAAACAAAAGTTAATAGTTATTAAGTGTTTTACACAAGGTTATGGGCTAACATAAGTTTTAGTAGGTATTCTAAAGTTAATGTTAATTTGTCTATAACCCAAATCTTGTGAAATAATAAATTAAATGACTAATTTTGTAAGGGTAGAGGCTATCTGCCAGGACAGAAACTGTTTAAAAATATAAAATTTTCAAATTTCCCTTCAAAGCTCTAAAATAGTGCGAATTGTTTAAATCATGTAAACTAAAGCAAGTTCAGAATTAAGTGTTTAAATCCTCCATTTTCTAGAATGTTAGATTCTACCCTCCCAACAGAAACTGCTCTTTGTGAAGCATAGCCTAGTGCCTTTGTGTTAAGTGTAGCCCATAGAAAATGAAACGGCCAGGAGCTCCATGCCACAGTGCAGCTCACATCTGCCACAGGATGTTAAAACGTGTTTGCATAGAGCTACTGATGTTCTAACATGTCATGAGATAATGTCCACCTCTGGTTTGCGATATAAAATATCGGCTTCTCCATAATTGTTGACAAAATGGTAACATTCCTTAATCTAGTTGAAGCCCAGTTAGGTGGCTCTGTTTTAAAAGCAGGTGATAATCTACATTCCTTGTCAGACTGAGCCTTAGGGAATGAGAGTAGAATAAACTATTCAACCAGGTCACTTAATTCCTCTCCTTATTGGGGAAAGGATGCATTCTGAGACTCCCGTCATTGTTTAGGGTCCTCTTTCATTATTTTGAAATATACCATTCAAATGCACTGAGTATTTTGAAAGATTTCCAGAAGACAATTAATGAAATTACAAACATTACTGATAATATACCATGATCTTTAAAAAAAAAAAAGGAAAAGGAAAGGTGACTTAAAGTCAGGAACAGTAACTAACACAGTCTTACCAGAAAAGCCATCCATCCATCCACTTTTTCATTTGTAAAGTGCTGGTGCCATGCTATTTTGTTGCTGTAATCAGAGGGCATATCATACTTCTTAAAGAACGTGGGTCCAGGAATGTCCCCGGGGGACTTCAGTAATGCAGAAAGGTTTTACATTTGAGGGCAGGACACCAGCATAGCCAGCAGGCATAGACTGAACATCCACTAATGGCCAGACTATAAAGTTTGCTCCTACTAGATGCTGTTATAGTATATTATAGAACCCAGTCTTTGGAACTCACTGCCAAGTGATAATGATAAATATGGAAACAAGTGGTGTAACCACTGTATGAATAAGAGGCCTAGGCAGTATTTAAGAGTTTCAAGACTAAGATATGAGAGAGATGCCTAGAGCAGGGATCCTTTATCCAGGTCCCCTGCTGAACGTGTCCATGCGGTTGGGACTTGGCCACAAAGTCAAGAATGGCCAGGTAGATTTCAGCCTAACTCTACTTTCAGTTCTCTATGGTTTTTCAATTTAACTCCACTTCACTTCTGTAGTAGGGTTTTTTCCCTGTCACCTAGCAGAAACAGACATGCTTTTGGGGAGGTTATATAAAATCATCTTTTAGATTTACATATTTGAATGAACATATATTAACAAGAACATCTACCTTAGAATGTAGGCTTAAATTAGTTGTGCATGATAGGTACTTAGAACAGTGTCTGAGACCTATTAAGAAATACATAAATATTATCTATCATCATCATTACCCTCACCATCATTACCAGAAGAGTAACTTGATTAGCAAGAGTGAATTATAGACATCTACTTTGCTTCAGGGATTAAAAAAAATGCTTTGAAATATAATCAAAGTAATGCAGTAACTTATCACCCAGTAGCTCAACGTGGAATTGAATTCCTGGGTGATCTGTGTCCTGGGTGTTTGCCTCTCCTCCTCAGTGGAATTGTTCCTTAGAGGACGTCCCAAAGAACCCTCTAGACTCCAGCTACCTTTTTCTTTGGGCTTAAGTTATCAGTGTCCCTATTAACATTGATAGTTACTTTAATAACCTTACCAGTCAAGGTAACTCTGGCTGTTGCCTCCTAGCTCAGCAAAGCTTATCTTCCTATGAAAAGAATCCATATGTGTACACCAGTGAAATAATCTGCACTTGAAGAACAAAAATTCAAAAAGATTCTTATTCTAGTGAACCATCAGATGTAAGAATGAAAGATGTAGTTTCTCTTCCAGCTGTTGATTTTATTTTTCTCTCTTATTTTAATTTCTGTGTGTGCTTTGTTTAATATCCGAGTCTTCTTCTGACTAAAGGTGAAGAAACACCATGTGCCTTGTTAGTTCATACCTGCAGTTCACCAATAACCTTTCAATATGTTATTACCTGGCTGGTCTCATTATTAAATGTTCAGTATGTCATTTCATATTATAAGGACTAATATTATGTTATTGCCATGTGATAGTCAGTGTCATAAGCTCAATGAAGGAGGTGGGTTTTTAAAAAAAGGTATTGTCATACTAATAGAAACATCTCTGAAGATTCTGAGAGACATGAGTGTAATGTTAATAAGTACACATGAAAACTGTTCTAATTCAGATGGGCCAGAGAAACCTGGATTTGAAGTTTGCACATCAATGAATGCATGCTACAGACCTCAACCCACCCAATTAAATGTATCTTTCTCCAGTGAATTATTTGCATAAAATCATCGCCATAATAGGGTTTCTCGGGATGTTATATAAGACATTAGCAAGCCCAAGTATGCTTGGACCAAAAGTAAGTAAGAGGGGAAAAAATCCACATCCCAAATAACTATATTTTCAAATAAGTTGATATGAAGACTATCCTAAATGTTATTAATCTGCCTTGACACATCTGCTTTGCCTGAGAGAGAGCAGTGGGGTGGGAATCTAAAAATCTGTCCTTGGCCTTAACTGGTTTGGCTCAGAAGGTAGAGCATCGGCCTATGGACTGAAGGGTCCCAGGTTCAATTTCGGTCAAAGGCACATGCCTGGGTTGTGGGCTCGATCCCCAGTAGGGGGCGTGCAGGAGGCAGCCGATCAATGATTCTCTCTCATCATTGATGTTTCTATCTCTCTCTCCCTCCCCCTTCCTCTCTGAAATCAATAAAAATACATTTAAAAAATAAATAAAAATCTGCCCTTGCTTTATTCCCAGTCAGTGGAGAATGGTCAGATCAGTCCAGCAAATGTGGGTTTTGTTGCTTTGAAGATTACTATAATGAATCACGTCTCTACTCATTTTGAAAATGGTTATTTTCCATGCCCTAGAGCTCTAGACAAATAGCAATTTCACTGAAATGGTCGACACCTATTTTTAAATGGAATTAATCTTCTACTTTATGCCTCAAATAATTCTTAACGACATATATCATACCTGATATTCTATGTTCTCTGAGGCCCGTTAGCAGAGCGATATAAGGAGTTTATGCCGTAATGCCCTATGGGATGTTAGACAATCAAGGCCCTTTTATTCTGTGTCATAGAATTAAAGGGGGACTTAAACTGGGCTGGAAATCCAACGCGAGAGAATGAAGATATATTGTTATCTCTGCCTTCTGTTCCTGGTTTTCTCTAACTATTGGAATAAGTGGGGGGAAACTGACATTTGACAGTTTAATTATTGTGCATCAAATTCTAGGGCTCTATTGATTTGGCCAAGTAAAGAAAGATTACACGTTAGGTTAAATCTCTGAATTTGAAATTGCCACTTAATAAAACTTGTTACACCACTGCCTTCCTCTGAAAACCATCTGACTTATTTTGAGGGCAAACATGGATTCTATTGGATGTCTTCGATGGCGATACTAATCTCTGTGATTTACCCCAAGTGAAGTAGTGTTGCTTGTGCTTTACTATTTGGGGGAAAAGATGTGTTGATTTAGCCCCTCATGCTCAAATGATCATATGAGGATTAGAGCCAATATGAGAATCCTGCCAAGTGCTATTACAAACATATCTTTAAAAACCAGGGAAATAATTGTAGATGGGATTAAAAGACTCACCAAGAAACAGGCATTCCTTGAAAAAGCAATTCTCCCCCAAAACATGATGAGCTCAGAGCCAGTGTCAAGTATTTTCTATGATGCTAATAATCTAGATATTTTTGAGTTTTCTTGCACTATTTATTCTGGGGGGGGGGGGGAAGAGCAGTGATTACATTTGAGTAATTCTAGGAGCAAGATTTATGGAGCATGCCTATGATATTTTTTGAAATGCTTTCTCAGACCTTGCTGTCTTGGGAATCCTGAGATTCCAATTGAAATCAGAAAGACCACTTAACTGAAGAATCTCCCTACAGGGAACAATTCATCTACAACCACTTTCTAAAGACCAGGATGGTCACTCTTCAGTGCACTTCTCAAAGCCTCGGTGCATGAATTGACCTCTGGGTCCATGCAGAGGGCACTGTTTGGGGGAAGAGAATAACTTTACACCTGATACATCTAAGCATTTTAATTTCTACATGTTTGTTAAGTCCGTTCACTCCATTCTAATCAGGAATTTCTGGCATCTTTGATTCACTTTCTATGGCCCACTCCTGAATCCAAATGTGTCCACTAATCAAGAAGAGTGATTATAAACACTCCCATCTGCTTGACCTTGAATGCTGGGTTCAGAATCTCTGGCAAGCGCACTCATATTCATAAATTTGGGCCAAACTAAAATTGTGTTCAAGCCTAATTTTGTGCAGCTTTCAGAAACCACTGACAGACACACTTCTGATTTTATCCTAAGTGATAAACGTAGAAAAATTTTACAGTCCTTACATGTAAATCTTCCGCTCCCTGTGTGGACTTTGTAATTGATCCACAGAGCATGATGGAGTCCGGTTCAGTCCGGAGAAATGAAGGCCCGTGAAGGTGAGCCTGAATAATGTTGCTTTCCTCTGGCAATGTGACTGTTAAGGAGAGGTTGTTGGAGAAACTTCAGAGAGGAGAGGGAGAAAGGAAATGTTTCTCCCTCCATTCCTCTCTTAAGTTGATGAAAAATATATTTAAAATAAACTAAACTAATTGAGTCATGAGCAAGCTCATCTGGTAGTAACTTTACATGGGTTTACTCAGCACATGCTCATAGGTTGTTAACTTGTTTTATTTTTTTAAATATATTTTTATTGATTTCAGAGAGGAATGGAGAGGGAGAGAGATATAGAAACATCAATGATGAGAGAGAATCGTTGATCATCTGCCTCCTGCACACCCCCTGCTGGGGATCAAGCCTGCAACCCAGGCATGTGCCCTGACTGGGAATCAAAAGATGACTTCCTGGTTCACAGGTCTACATACAACCACTCAGCCACGCCAGCTGGACACTTGTTTTGTGTTCATTTTTAAAGAAGATCTGCAAATGTACCTATTGGTAAGGAAAGAGAATTTTGAAACCTAGGACATTTTTACTTACACAGTAAGCTCCAATTACTTACAAATTAAATGACCTAATCAATAGAAAGTGTACTTGAGGAGAATTTTATTTTCCTTTATGGAATTTAAAATTTAACAAATCCCTGATGATGGTCTTTATAGGCTCTAAATTGTCAGTGTAATCATGAGGCAAATGTTTGCCCTGAGCTTTGAGGAAATTGGCTGAACGGCATCAACTTCTGTGTGAGAGGAGCAGGGCTAGGATCCCAGCTTTCACAATGAGGTTTTAACATCTTTTCCAGCATTTGTAAACTCTTATTAAGCCAATATTTTGAAAAGAAATGAGTATTATGGCATAGCTTATATTATTCTAAAAGTTGCAGTTCACATCTATTTCTATTGTCTTCTTTCTTCTCTTTTCTTTTCTGCTTCCTTTTGTTATATTGCCCATCAAAACAAAGTTAAGATGCAGACCAGTGATAGTAACACATTTATCCCAAACATTGATTTGTAATATTCATTATATTTCAAAGTTTTCATACATTAAGGGATTAAACAACACCAGCATTAGAAAAATGCCTATTGAGACTCCTCTGTTATGTCAAATAGCAGTCATGAGAGGAGACAATCTGCATTGTTTTTTATTTTATAAGAACATTCAGCCTTTTATCAGTTATAATGGTTGTTTTAGCTTTTTGGAGACTTTTTTTTATAAGTTGAGGAAATTCTCTTGTCTTTATGTTTCTGAAAAGTTTAATTATGAATTGGTGTTACAGTTTGTTGGATGCATATTTCTGCATAAACTAATCCAAACATTTTTTTTCTTATTTAGCTGTTATTATGGTAGATTGCATTGACTAGTTTTCTAATATTGAACCAGTCTTGCATGAAATTGATCATGATATACAATTCTTTGCAAATACTTCTGAATTCTATTGCTAATATTTTATTTGAAATTTTTACATTATATTCATATGATATTAATAACACTGTTAGTCTATAATTTCCTTCCTTCCTTCCTTCCTTCCTTCCTTCCTTCCTTCCTTCCTTCCTTCCTTCCTTCCTTCCTCTGCTTTCTTCTGACTTTTAGGTCACTGTAATACTGGTTTAGAGAATAAATTATGTGGTGTTCCCTCCACTTCTTTTTTTCTGGAAGAAAATGTGAAGAAATGATGTTAGTTCTTTAACATTCAGTAGAATTCTTCAATGAAAGCATCACTGAAGAATTATTTCTTTTTCCAGGGGTAACATAGAATTTAATATCTATACTAATAAAAGCCTAGATGGCCCTCGTGTGCGATGTCGTCACAAGATGGCTGCCACAAGATAGCTGCCACAAGATGACCACATGCACAGTGGAGGCGGGGCCTGGCAGTTGCTCTGCACAGTAAGGCTTAGGGGGGTCCGTGTGGAGGAGGTGGGTCACGGCATGGAAGGGCAGTTGTGGGCGATTGGTCCAGGAGGGGAGGGGAGTTGTGGGCAATCAGGCCAGCAAGGGAGCAGTTAGGTATCAATCAAGCTGGCAAGGGAGTGGTTAGGGGTGATCAGGCTGGCAGGCAGAAGTGGTTAAAGGCAATCAGGCAAGCAGGCAGGTGAGTGGTTAGGAGCCAGTGGTCCCAGATTGTGAGAGGGATGTCCGACTGTCGGTTTAGGCCCAATACCTATGGGGTCCCAGATTGGAGAGGGTGCAGACCAGGCTGAGGGACAACCCCTGCCCCTTATACACGAATTTCTTGCACCAGGCCACTAGTATTTAATAGTTACAGGTTATTCAAATTAGTGGTTTCATATTTAATATTGTATTAAATTTATTAGGGTGATGTCAATTAATAAAATTATACAAGTTTCAAGTGTACAATTCTATAATGCACCATCTGTACATTTTATTGAGCATTTACCTCACAAAGTCACATCTCCTTCATTAACTATTTATCCTCCATTTACCCTCTTCTACCTTCCCCAGCAGTCTTCTTTATTTTTTAATTGGTATATGTAGACCTTTAATATTGCATGCTACTATTTATGTGACATTTGTAGTTCTTGTCTGTCTATTAGCTCTGTCTTTTGTTTCTTTTGTCTTTTTCCTTTTTTTCTAGGGGTTACTTGAACATTTTTCAGAATTCCTTTTTTATTTATCTATAGTATTTTTGGATGTCTTTTTATATAAAACTAGAGGCCTGGTGCACAGATTCATGCAATGGTGGGGTCCCTTAGTTTGGCCTGCAGGGATGAGGCTGAAACTGGCTCTCTGACATCCCCCGAGGGGTCCCAGATTGTGAGAGGGCAGTTCTCAGGTGACACACCCCAGAATTGGGCCCCTTCCTCCCTGGTTCCAGGTGTGTCACCCTAGAACCGCAGCTTCTAATTTACTGCAGCTTGGAAGCTCCTGCATTGAGCATCTTCCCCCTGGTGGTCAATGCATGTCATAGCTACTGGTTGGAGTGTTTTCCCCCTGGTGGTCCTTGTGCATCATAGCTCCTTGTCGGACAGTCGAATGGTCAGATGGTCATTAGGCTTTTATATATATGGTATAGATGTTAGTGGCTCCTCAAGATATATACAGAGATAGATATATAGAGAGATACACAGATATAAACACATACATCCAGAGTGCTTTTGAGTGTCTTAATATGGTTTCAGTGGCTGATCTATAGAGGTAAATGGATATAGATAGATGGATTAATAGGTAGACAGCTACATAGATAGATATATAGGCATTGTGCATATACCTATACATGATTACAACTATGTGAAGATATATAAACATATGCAGGTATATATATCCATCTATAGCTATAGTATTTTTGAGTGTTTTGAGCTCTTCTGAGATGGTTTTGCACATTTAACTTTAATATTTTTGCTTTGTCTTCTCCTCCATTTAATTCAATAAATAATTTACATTAGTACATTTAATCTTCATTTTACAAATAATCCATTCAGTGAAGGCATTCCATATTATTGAGGATATGGATGTGAGCATTGGTTTCATTATTAGTGCAAAAGAAGGAGATAGTAATTTGGACATTTTAGGCTCTTGACATATAAGGTAGTGTTTGAGTGGAAGAATACATCCTAAGTCAGTGCTTCTCAAACATTAATATGGCGATATTGTTACAGACAAATTCTGATTCATTGGGCATGGCATAGGGCCTGGAACTTTAAATTTCTAGAAAACCAGTCAGTGTGATACAATTTGACTGGCAAAGCCTTTGGTAACTTCAACTAAATGTATTATCTTTGGGCATTCTATGCTAGTGGTGTGTTTGTTACATGATAACTTTAATAACATCCCTTGAAAATAATATAAGATGTGTACTCTGTGGAAGATGTGTACTCTGTATAAAAATGGATAAATATTTTTATTTTTATAATTGTATCACCACTATTATTATTATTATTATTATTATTATTATTATTATTATTTTTACTTTTCAATTAGTTCTACAAAATCCGAAGAGAGAATTTGTGGTTTTGCCGACTCCAAATGTTTTCAGAAAATGAATAATGAGAAACAGTTTGACTCTTTAAGTAGTACACATTCTCTTGAAGGTTTTCTCTAACATGTTTTATTTAAAATTAGAACAGATGTAGATATATTCTGATTTACCTGAAATATATATATGATGTGCATTAATTTTGTAAACGATGTCAGATTTGGTGTAAAGATAAATTATTGAAGTTCATTTTTCTTTAGGCCATTCAAGTATTCCTATTCTTACTTGTTTGATAATCTATTACTTTTATATCTTTTTATCATTATTTTAGAAATTTCTATAATTTTCTTTATAATATTTAATTGCATTACAAAACTATAATTCATTATCTGTATAACATTTAAAAAATATCTGTTGATCTCCTAATGGCTCTGCACCCCTAATTATACTTCAAAAATAACTACACCACTTAGAATACTAATAAAACATATGACTATGCTTTTCTAATTTATTGATCCAAAGGAGAAAATTGCTCTTTATATTCAGTAGCTCTGCATCTTGTTGAAAATGGAAAGAGAGCCATCTTTAAAAATTTTCTTTAAATAACAAAATACTTGAAGTTATTTTCAAGATACAAATAGTATAAGAATTTAGCTTCTATGGAGAAACTGAAATTACCATCCTCCCATTCTAAAACCGTGCATGGCACCCAATTCTCAGATAGATTAGGCCCTTTCAAGTTGAATTTTCATTGCTGTTACCCCAGCAACTTTCAGTTCAACCAGGCAGCAAAACTTCATTAATCTTTTACCTCTAGTAATTCACATAGTATCCCCTAAGTGATGTATTTATGAAGTGAAGTTACACAGCAATAATTTATTTATTATTTTTTAATTTATTTTTATTGTTGAGAATATTTCAGATGTCTCACAGTGCCCTCTCCCCGCCCCCCCCCATCCTGCTCCTGCCCCATCCCAGGCTTTTGCCACACTATTGTCTGTGCCCATGGGTTATGCAGATATTCATATACAATTTTGGTTAATCTCTCCCTACTCTCCCTGCCCCATGCCCTCAGATCTGTCAGTCTGTTCCATGCTTCCATGTCTATGGTCCTATTTTGTTAATCAGTTTATTTTGTTCCTTAGATTCCACATATAAGTGAAATCATGAGATACTTGTCTTTCTCTGACTGGCTTATTTCACATCTCTCCAGGCCCCTCCATGCTGTCTAAAAGGGTAAGAGACCCTCTTTGTTTCGGCTGGATGGTATTCCATTGTGTAAATGTGCCACAGCTTTTATCCACTCATCTCCTGATGGGTATCTGGGCTTTGCCCAGATTTTAGCTCTTTAAAATAGCACTGCTGCGAACATAGGAGTGCATATTGTCTTTCTGATTGGTGTTTCAGGGTCTTAGGGTATATTCCCAGAAGTGGGATTGCCCAGTCAAACAGCAGTTCTATTTTTATTTTTTTAATTGTTATTATTCTTAAATATATTTATTGATTGATTTCAAAGAGGGAGAGAGAGTTAGAAACA
Source organism: Myotis nattereri (assembly GCF_964212035.1). Taxonomy (NCBI): domain Eukaryota; kingdom Metazoa; phylum Chordata; class Mammalia; order Chiroptera; family Vespertilionidae; genus Myotis; species Myotis nattereri. The sequence continues at coordinate 4,217,135 of NC_138076.1, read as the reverse complement.
TCAATGATGAGAAAATCATTGATCGACTGCCTCCTAAAGGCCCCCTACTGGGGACCAAGTCCACAACCTGGGCATGTGACCAGGAGTTGAAGCATAACCTCCTGGTTCATAGGTCAATGCTCAACCATGGAACCACACTCCGTGTACTGGAGTTGGCCTGGCTTCATTGGTACTTTTTGTGTGGAAACTCCATACTGAGCAAAAGGGAACCCTAGTACACTGTTGGTGGGAAAGCAATAAATGTTTAAATACGGGCACTCAAATACTTTGCTTTGAAGAGCTATGCATTAACTTCAGATGAAGTTTTATAATTCATCATCTAGCTTGGGTGTCAATACAGTTGTCTTTGTTCATTTTGATTTTCAAATAAAGTTACCTTCTTAAAACTTGTTCAAGTATAACATAACTAGTCAAATGTAATAACCTTCAGTTTTCTTGCTCCTTGTATATGATAGTGTCTCGATCAGCTTTATAAATTTGTTGCAGTTTAAAATAATAAGGAAACTATTAGTTTCTTATTAAATAAATCCCATTACTTTATAGCATTTCTGGAGCTTTTCTTTAGGAATCAATAAAAGCCATGGAGAAGCAGCATAATAAAGTCTGTCTAATTTAAAATTGCATCTCATCTCTGACCTCACATATTTTGATTCAAGTTATTCACCATATCAAGCCCCATGCTTTAAAGAAAGTAGGAAGAAGGGAATCTTTCCCTTTGCAACAGCGTGGATGGACCTGTTGTGTGTTCTGCTAAGTGAATTAAGCCAGTCAGAGAAAGACAAGTACCATATGCTTTATTTTATATGTGGAATCTAATGAACAAAATAAACTAACAAATAAAACAGAAACTGACTCATAGAGACAGAGAACATACTGACAGCTGTCACAGGGGAGGGAGGTTGTGGGGACAGGTGAAAAAGGTGAAGGGATTAAGCAAAAAATAAAACTCAGACATAAAGGGTAAAGGGGGAATAAATGGTGATAAAAGAAAAAAAATAAACCATAAAATTTTGAAAATAAAATAAATTACCAGTGCCAAGTTTCTGTGTAAATATTTATTGATAATCAAAAGTAGCTTAATGGATATTCAGATTGAAGAAACAGAGCAGTGAGCACAGTGCCTAGCACCTAGCACTCAGGCATGATCTGTTACCATAGAGAGCCAGTAACCTATGGGCATGAGGCCCCATAAGTGAGAGTTTCCATAACAAGAAAAATGAACTCTCTGAGATAGAAATATCATACTCATTTTGAATTAGCTTTTGACAGAGGTGGAATACATAAAAGTGGCAAAAACCAGTTTGTTAGGTCTCTACTTTTTCCTCAGTATTTATATTATTTTTATTTATTTATTTTGCTACTACTTCCTCATTTTTCCATCCCTCAAGAACACAGGTATGATATATAAGTAGATTTTGTGTTTTCTGTTAATAGGATAAAGAAGTTGGGAAAATTTATATGCAGAGCAAAAAAATATGCTACCACAGTTCACCTTACAATGATTAAGAAAATACTATTAAGTATCAAGGTAACTATCTCTCCATTTTATCAATAGCCATCCTGAAAAATCAATACCCATTTCTTTCTTTATGAATTATGTTACTATAAACAATAAGTCTGTATTTCCCCTAAAGGCTCACCCCTGTTGAGTGCTACACAATTTTACATTTATTTTATATTGTGAGATACTTAATGGAAATTACTGATGAGTTAGTGAGATAACAGTAATTCTTCTGTTCCCTTAAATCAGTAGTTTTTGCTTCTAACAAATTCCCAGGTATTGAGGATGCTGATCTGGAGGTCACACTTCTAAAAATGCTCTCCCTGCGGTCTATAAATTATATATATATATATATATATATATATATATATATATATATATATACACATACACACACACACACATATAAAGAAACATTTCATTCATATTTTTTCAATCTCATGAGTATCATGGTTACAAGGAAATGTATAAAATAATTTATGATGAACAAATAGTGATAAAAATCATATAGAAGTGCAAATGGCATTCATGAAATATTGAGTTAGGTCAAGGTGTGATAAGTAATATAAAATCCAATTCACCTGGCTTCAGCAAAACCTGATTTTATTGATTCAAAGAATGAAAAAGTCCAAGGATAGTGCTGGGTTCAGTCAAGATTAAATGTAATGACTGAGATCATGTCACCAAGGTCAGAGTTCCATGTTATGATGAGCGCCTTTCCCTGGGCCAGTAAACACCGACATCTCCAGCCCCTATCTAGTGGTCCAGGAGACTGAGGGCAGCCGGAGACTCTCAATCTTCCGCAGGCATGGAAGAAGATAGGGCACGTGCTTATTTTCCCACTGGCCGTAGCAACAGCTTCTCATGCCTAATTGGCTCTGCTTGGCTGTCATGCCCACCCACAGAGACCAACAGGCTGGGACACACTGATTCACAGAAGGAAATCCAAGGCCACTTCTGTCCCATAGATGGGATAATCCTCCCCAAACATAATGAGTCCAGAGCCAGAGAGCTCATTCCTCTAGAAGAAAATTGAGATGCTAGTTTATCAAAAGTGTGACTAGCGTGACTAGATTGAGGAGGGAAAGAACAGATGTGTTCATGCTAGTTAATCAGTGTCAGATGCAAAATCTTTATGATCAGATCTATGGGATTCTATACATGAACAAATATAATGTACATACTGTTATACATAAAAAGGAAAGGGATCATATATATATTGATAAATTCAGTTTGTGATTATATTTTCTTACATTAAGAGAGGAGTGATTCTCAAAATTTAATAATTTTAATGAATTAATCTTGGACTTCTATAAGTATGCAGAGTTTTGGTTTCTATACACAAATTCTTTAAAAAAATATGTATATAGTGGTCCTTCCTTTCTTCATTTTTAACAAACACCACAAGTGAGCCTCCCATTATTTTAACTTGTAAAGTGGCTTCTTACATCTTCTTTATGTCATCAAAAAATGAAGGATAAAGATTTTTACATTGAATTTACTCTCAATAATATCTCAGTTGTTTTCCTTCTGTGACCACTAAGCTATTTCTTTATCTCAGGACTTTTATCATTATCTACAAAAAAAAAAAATACAAAAAAAAATCCACTTTTTCTGTGAGGCCTAATTCACAAAAGGTTATTCCTTTCATTTTAATTGAGCAGACTCAAGTTCTTCTTATTTTTGGTGCATCTTTTTCACGCCCTTTAAGAAGTAGGTATGGTGTTGCTAAGGCAAAAATTTAAACTTTAGCCAAACGAACAATAAACTACAGTAAAATAACAAAAAGAGCCTGAGGCCTTTCACATTTAAATATACTTTTCATTCCACACAGGAAATGGCATCTCATTTTTCAGTGAGTCCCAGAACAGCAGGCGTATACAACTCCTTCAAAGCACATGAATCAATAGACTAAACAAGTTACACTGTAACAGTTTAGACATCAAAACCACTTGTCTATGTCTTTGAGCAACATCATCGAAATCAATATATTCCCCCAGTCTACAGCTATTCCCCAAACTGCTCTTTCCTCTTACATATTCAAAGAGCTGTAAACAAATTAATAAATTGCTCTGGACTTTTGTTTTCTCTGCTCCTGAATTTTAATTGATTTGTAGCGCTGGGAAATCCATGCAGGCTTGTTAGCCGGGCTGCCTTCCCTTTTCTGGCAGGAAGACGAGTACACGGAATAAGAGCTTCAGCCACACACTTCACTAACCACTTGTGGTTTTGATGTTAGACTCAAAGAGACTGCTGTTAAGCATTTAGTATGTCATTTTCCCCTATCATCGAAATGCGAAGCAAGAGTTTTCTTATCCAGGCCATAGCGATGCGGCCTACGACGCCAGCGAGGCACAAGATGCACAGATGCCTTCGAAGGCATTGGATCCGCACCAGCTGCTAAAGCAGCGCTTAGTCACTGACATCTGGAGAGTGGGAGATGCAGGGACAGTTCATTACTGAACCCCTTGCTTGCATGTTGTGTTAAGGAAATTACCCAATTGAATTCCTTCTTTTTCCTTGGTTTCAGACAGGAAGGGCGAGGGAGAGATAGAAACATCGATTCTGGTCAAGGGTACATGCCCCAGTTGCAGGAGGCAGCTGATCAATGATTTGTCTGATATTATAACCTGATTCCTGCAAGGATAACTCACATGCTTCTTAACTGAAGGGGAAAAAGTGTAATATTTCTCACCCTGGAGCTACCTAGAAACTGATCAAGAACTGCAAAATGCAGAAAAAACAACAGTACTATGCCCGGGAATGTTGTCCTTCAGAAATGTTGTAAAGAAAAGGAATTTTCCAAACAAAATTTGTAGAAGTTTATCATCACAAGACATGCTTTACAAAAAAAAAAAAAAAGCAAGGAAATTCTTCAAGTTGTAACAAAAAGATATGCTCCTAACAGCATGAAAACATTTGAAAGTATAAAATAAAAATTCACTGTATGTAAGAATGTAGGCAAATTAGGAATATTCTTATACCATCACAGTGGTAAGGAAATCATACTTAGCTCTAGTACAGAAGACAAAAGTATTCAAAATAACTCTAGCTTGCAATAATTTGTTAAAGGAGAAAAATATTTAAGAGTTGTAAATTATGACAATGACATAAAACGTGAGAGTGGCAGTTAAAGTGCAGTTTTTATATGAAGTAAAAAATGATATTGTTATTAGTTTCAAATAGACTGTTCTGCATCTCAGTAGATGCAGAAAAAGCATTTGAAAAAATTTAATATTCTTTCATAAGAAAAACTCAACTAATTAGGTATAGAAAGAATGGATTTCAACCTAATAAAGACCCTACATGACAAGGCAACAGGTAACATCATGCTCAGTGAATAGCTGAAGGCTTGACTTCTAATGTGAGGTACAACGCGTGGTTGCCTACTCATCACTTTTCAACGGGACACCGAAAGTTCTATCCAGAACAATACATGAGGACAAAGTAATGAAAGCCATCCAGATCAGAAAGGAAGGAGTACACGGTTCTGTATGCAGACAGTAATATTAAACATAGGAAATGCTGAGACTCCATGAAAAACTAATAGAACTAGTAAATTCCATAAAATCCCAGGATACAAAGTCAACATACAGAAATCAGTAGCGCTTCTATACATCAACAATGAGCTATCTGAGAAATTAAGGAGGTAATTCCATTTACACGAGCATTAAAAACACAAAAATTAGGAATAAAATTAACTAAGGAGTTGAAAGATCTGTACACTTAGAACTATAAAATATTGATGAAAAATTTCAGGAAGACACAAATAAGTAGAAATATATATATATATTTCAAACATAAGTACTCAATAATGAAAATACTTGATGTTTAGCATGGAAATTCCTAAATATTTCCCTATTACCTTTTTCCATCCCTTTTGATAACCAAAGTGACAAAAACTCAACTCAAGCTAACTGTGGCAAAACACAACAAAACAATAAAAAAGGGCAGAGGGGATTGACAGCTATAGAGCAGTCCCCCCTCATTCATGGTTTTGTTTTTCAGTGGTCAACTGCAATCCGAAAATATTAAGTGGAAAATTCCAGAAATGAACAATTTATAGTTTTAAATTACACCATTCTGAGTAGCGTGATGAAATCTCACACCATCCCACTAGGGAGACGGATCATCCCCGTGTCTGCTGTCTCCACACATTAGAGTGCCCCACTTATCAGTCACCGAGTAGTCATCTTGGTGATCAGGCTGACTATTGAGGTATCACACTGCTTGTGTTCACGTTACCCTCGTAGTAGCCTGATGCTGTGTTACAATCCTTGGTCATTCAGCTGACTTCCTCTCAGCACATAGCCATTGGGAGGCTCACATCATCATCAGGAGAAGGGGGTGAGTATAGTACAAGATATTGGAGAGAGACTATTTCCACACAATTTTTATTTTAGTATAATGTTATCACTGTTCTATTTTATTATTAGTTAGTACTATCCATCTATTACTGTGCCTAAATTATGAATTCAACTTTGTCATAGGTGTGTAGGAAAAAGCAGTATCTATAGGGTTCACTGCTACCCTCAGTTTCAGGCATTCACAGGGTTCTTGGAAAATATCCCCCGTGGACAAGGTAGGGAGGGGGCAACTGTGAGATGTTTATAAAAGTTTAGGAAAAACTATCTTGATGTATAATTGAAATTCAGATATGTGCATCTGAATTTAAAATAGGTTTTAGGGATATCTGTTTCCAACTTTTAACAAATAATACATATTATTGTCAAATGTACATAAAATACTTAGCAAACTTGATCACGTATTGGATTATAAACAAACTTCAATAAAATTTAACAGATGCAATCATTAAGAATTTATTACCTAACATAGTGGAATTTTAAAAAAGCAATAACAAAAATCAAAGAGTGATGTCATCAAGAAAGCAGAATAAAGAAGTCTTATTGAAACTCTTCAAAAAATTATTATCTATTGGATAAAAATATGAATAAAATAGGCAGTACAATAAAGTAGAGGTCTTGCTCTAATTAAGTTTCATTATGAAGGTTAAAAACCTTCACACAGTTTTTTTCTAGACCAAGATTTCTAAGAATATTTAATAGGCAAATATAAATGGTAAATTTCCAAGTATGAATCATATGAAAATATACTCAAAATCATTTTTCCCCAGAGCTTTTCTTTCCAGGAATAATTATTATCACACTCTACATTAGTGCCCTGTGGAATAAAGCCAGGGCCATTTTATTCCAGAACTCTTACACCCAAAACATTTTCTTTGTATGTCTGCATTCTTGTAATAGGATCTGTACTTGGTTAGATGAGAGAGGGTAATAGGGAGAGTGCATTATAGATGTTTCGAACCCGGAACCTGTGACTCAAAACTTTAATTGTATCAGTGTAAATGAGCAGTGTAAGAGAGTGGAGTAATCGATACAATTCAAGCATGCAAACAACTCCGAACTCCTTCCTGAGCTCCTCGTTACAAGAAAATAACAGCACCTCTCCTTCTGAGAGTAACCATATGGGCCCCACTAGCCAGCTGACTCTTATCACATTTTGAAGTTTCCTGGAAGCTAGTCCATCAGAGGCATGATTTCCAAATTGCTCTCAGGAGCTGACTGACTGGTCACACCTCAGGCGGTTGGAAATACGTTTTGGCAGCTGTGTACTCTTAGGTGAATGAAACTGTTGTGTTATTTAAATCTCTATAAAATACGCAATGTTAAACTGAATTAAATGTTACCCCATCACTCAAATGTCCGAACTCTATGAATTAGGTTTCTGCTCTGTTTGTCTTACTGCCAGTGCCTCTGAAAGATGCAGCAGATTTCTCCCCACGGGAGACCTGAGGAGGCACTTATTACAGACCTTCTCCCTTCCCTGTGCAGGTCGGGTGTCACCTCCTTTATCACTGCAGTCCTGTAGGCATGGCATTTCTTTCGGCCATTGCCCGGGGAGCACGCTTCTATGTCAAACTTCTGTCTGTCTTTATGTGACCATTGATTGATCAATTAGCTTAAAGGTTTTAAGCAATGCATATATTAGAATACTTATGAACAAATTCTATTGATTGAACAACATTAATATTTACCTTCAGAGACAGTGAGCTTGTCTGAGCTGCCATGTGACAGCGCAGAATCGTTTAAACTTGGCTGTCCTATGTGGTGGGCCAAAGGCTAAGGGGAAGGTTTTTGATACCACAAATTTCACTTGTACTTGTCAGATTAAATGTCACGAACATCTCCCTTGAAAAGGAGTTGATTCCCATCAGGTATGTTTTGGCTGGAATGCACAGGACATAATGAATGCCTGAAATATTTTTTAAAAAATGACCAGAAATGTATTGGAATGAAGTAAATCAGCAAAGTGCTTATTAGATTATAATCAGTAAACATTTGATATCTTAAATAATTGAGTTAGAAATTATAATTGAGTGAAGATTCCATTCATACTGTGTAGTACAGGTCTCCAATGCAGAACATATATATTAGTTTGTGTTCCATTTACTCAGAACCTCCTCATAGCCAGTAAAATATTACCTGACATAATTTGAGTGAATTGGACGCATTTCCTTGGGATTTTATTGTTAAACCTGAAGGAACTCCTCCCAGCACAACAGGGGGCCTGCAGGGCCTGCTGGGTCAGGGGTGTGATGGTGACGTCAAAGGCAGTGCTTTGCCCAAGCTGTTCCTGCCATAGGGTGTGACTTCTGCCCTTTCTTTGGTTCAGTCTGTTTCCCAAGGCTGGTATTCTAGGCTTCCTATTGACTTAGGGACTGCAAAATGTCTCTTTCAAAATTCCCTTTCTGTTTGGGTTAGCCAGAGCAGCACCTGCTTAGCAAACCTCCAGTGTTCTTATGTCTCAGGACCCTCACCGGGCATTCCACCCCTGCTTGGGTCAACCGTCTTCAAGCCTTGCCTATGTGTCCCACAGAAGACTAGTATGTATTAATGTTTAGGAACACGCTATTGAGTCTTCTCTAACTTATATATGTGTGGACACACACACACCCTCATTAGTGAAAGCCATACCACCAAGCAGCATATACGGAGGTAGATGTTGAAAGCACATAATATTTATTTAAGTGGTTCTGTGGATTCATCTCTTTTCTTTTTGAAATGTGAGAGACAATAAACCACTGTTAAAATGTCTCTTTAATATTAAAAAGAGTAATAAGGCAGAATATCTACCTGTTGTTTAATGCCAAGGTTTGCTATAGACTTTGCAAAACCACAGAGAAATAAGGTGAGGACCCCTCATGCTCCTGCAGACATTACACAGGGTCTGGTCATAAGGGACTCAGATCGTTTTTAACCTTGAGGTTTCAGAGAGGACTCATTATATACAACTTTACTTGAGATTAAGTTTGAGGATAAAGAAAACCAAACCTCACCTGATAAAATAGCCTGTTTCAGATGATATAAAACCTCTGACGACTCAATGAAAATTTACCACAGAATTTAAGGTTTACAAGGTTTCATATATAAAATGGTCCTTATTTTTTCAAATTAAGTTCGTTTTTACTAAATCAATACATATAATATTGTTAAGAACTATTCTCCATCTTTTCATACTTCTTTGTTTAATTTCTTACACTAAAGTTCAGTTATTTTAACTTTCTAACCTCATGTTTGCAACTTTTTCTGTTATCTTTTTTTATGTCATTCTTAATATCTTGTATATTATGGTTATATGAGTACCTTACTAAAAAAAACAATTGTTATTTGATTTTTATTTGTACTTACAATTAGATAGGTTTTTTTTTTTGCCTGTGTGTGTGTGTGTGTGTGTGTTTTCCAAGCCCATCTCTCTCCTCAGATAAAACTTCCTATTTTTCTCAATATCTAATTTATTCACATTCTGTCTGGCTATGATGATGTCTATTCTATTTCTTGTTTGTGGTTGTTTTCAATATAGTATGCTGATAGCTTTGGATTTCTTACACATCAAGTTGAAATGTTGTTCCCATTGAATTTCAATTTACTGATAAACTTATCTTTAGTTTTGCTGTAAGTTGAATTGAAACTGAGAGGAGATTTAAAATAAGGCGAAGAGTTTTTCAGTCAGCAGTATAGTCTGTAGCAGTAGGGGGTGTTGCTGGAGTTGAATGGGTTTAATGGTTGGTAGATGGAAAACTGTGCTTGTGTAAGGCATTTGCTGGAGTGGCCTTTCCTTTCATGTCTGCTGTGCTCCCCTGATGGAGGCGGGAAATTCCAGTGGAAAGCGCAGAGACTGGAGGGGACGGTGCTCCTCTCACTTGTGCTGTGTTTAAGTCTGCTGGCTATGTTAGCATTTCCAATCTCAGTAACTTCACTTGAAAATGCAAAGATAAATAAAATACATTGCAAGATGAAATGCGAAAAATCAGAGTTTTGAGATGATTGGGAGGAGGAAGAAAGAAAAAAATTTTCTTACAATTGACTATTATCTATGAAAAGCTGCACATCATCATAATATTAAATGCATTCACAGGTGCTTATTTTATCTTAAAACATCATAAAAATAAGGAATGAGTCTTAAATGACTTATTTGATAATAAATACTGTTTTCTGTTGCACACGTCATATAAAAATCCTTTTAATATTTAAAACATTAACCAACTATGACATATAAGCTACTCGTTTGTCCTGTGAAAAGACAAGCTAAATTCACTTGTCTTTTAATTTTGTGAGCTTGTAGACTCTCAAAGATTACAGCTGAAATAAAACATTATAATTATTTAAGGAGGTGATCACCCTGATTATTTTTTAATAAGACAAAATGGGAGAATGAAGATCAGCAATTACAAGAATTGATTTTTATAAACAGCTACATTTTTTTATTTTATTTAGAAATAGGGTAGATTTTTATATTTTCATTATTTGCCTTTTTAAGGAAGAGAGCTTTTGCTTTGATTTTTATTTCTAGTGAGATAATTTTTCTTAAATTATAATGTTATGCAATATTATTACATCTTGAATCATTAAACTATTCTAACATTAATCTCTATTTTCTTGTGGTCAGAGACGTTTATTTAAAGTTAGAGGCCCAGTGCACAAATGCGTGCACAGGTCCAGCGGGCCTGCCCAGATGGGGGGCGATCAGGGCAGGGATAGTGGGAGGAGGGGTTGAGGGGATGTGGGAGGTTGGTGGTTGGCCCCACCCCCAATCAGCATGGGGGGTGATCAGGGGCAGGGATGGCCAAGGGGAGGGGCCACAGATGGTTGGGGTTGCTGATCTGGCCAGTTGGCCACCACAGTGGGTGTGATAGCAACCAGTCGTTCCAGTCATTCTGGTCATTCTGGTCATTTTGTTGTTCTGGTCACTTGGCTTTTATATATGTAGATGTGTATAATGACTGTGCTTACTTATAGAAAGTTTATACTATCCACGGTAGAAAGCAGCAGGTGTAATTATCAGATAACAACACCCCTGGGTGCTTAGAGCCACAAAGCTGTGTCTGGCCCAGATATTCTCTTCAGGGATGATATTAGGTCATGGTAGCTATTATGCCCCAATAGCCTGTTATGACTTAAGCTTATTTATAAACTAAAATCGACTACCAAAAATTGTATGCTGTGACAAGCTATATTTGACATAATTTTCTTGTATCTTATATTTAAAGCTACCTAAAGTTGTTTAGGGGGAGTTTATACTAATAAGTAAACTTGAATCTATATGAAATCATAATTTTAAAAATAATATTTATTATAATGATCTTAAAATCATCTAAAATAAAAACAATTCACTAAACACAAGCGATATTTATTATACATTATTTCATTGTAGTAAATATGCATATATAAAAATGTTACAGGTTGAATGAATTTTGAAGAATTGAATCATAGCCAGGCAATGGATACTGATTAAGAAACAGCATTGTCAGTTTCCTGAAAATCCCTCTCATATTCCCTGTATAATATCTCACAAAGGGTAACCCCTGTCTTGGCTCCGGGCACTATAGTTTCGTTTTGCTTTGTTTTATTTTGTTTTGTTTTTTACTTTCATAAAAGTAAAATTATCTATATGCTACTTTGTATAACCTCTTATATTAGAAATTAAGTTTGTAAAATTCATTTTTTTAATGGAGTGTGCTTTTAATTTCTTCATATTCAATGCTGTATATGATCACCATGCATGATTATACTATGTGAGCATCCATTCTATTACTTTGCATTGAGAAGGTTTGGGCTCTTATAAACAATGCAGGTATAAATAACTTCGCACATGCTTTTGGGTGAACAGATGTTCACTTATTTTGGTTATATTCCTGTGGGAGCAATTGTTAGCATACAGGGCCTGCACGTATTTCACTACCATAGATGTTGCCCAATAGTTTTCAGAAGTTATTTTTGTCAATTTGTACTTCTAGAAGCATTAATATAAGCTTGATTATCTCTACGTAATCTCCAAAAGCTGTTTTAATTTTAACAATTCTTGTGATAAAATTATTTCCTTATTTTTCTATTCATTTTTTGTCAATTTATTTTGTATTTATAAGCGTTCTTTATATTCTGATATAATTATTTCACATCCTATATAATAAAGAGGTAATATGCAAATTGACCATCACTCCAACACATAAGATGGCCACCCACATGTGGTCACAAGATGACCAGCAGGGGAGGGCAGTTGGGAGGGACCAGGCCTGCAGGGGAGGGCAGTTGGGGCTGACCAGGCCTGCAGGGGAGGACAGTTAGGGGCATCCAGGCTAGCAGGGGAGGGCAGTTGGGAGGGACCAGGACTGCAGGGGGGGGCAGTTAGGGGCGATTATGCCTGCAGGGGAGGGCAGTTGGAGGAGCGACCCAGGCCAGCAGGGGAGGGCAGTTGGGGGTGATCAGGCTGCAGGGGAGGGCATTTGGGGGTGACCAGGCCTGCAGGGGAGGACAGTTAGGGGCAATCAGGCCGGCAGGGGAGCAGTTAGGCATTGATCAGGCTGGCAGGGGAGTGGTTAGGGGGCAATCAGGCAGGCAAGCAGGTGAGCAGTTGGGAGCCAGCAGTCCTGGATTGTGAGAGGCATGTCCCAGATTGGAGAGGTGCAGGCTGGGCTGAGGGACACAAGCCCCATCCCCCCATGCATGAATTTCATGCACCAGGCCTCTAATATTATATATTAGGAATAGCTTCCCCAGTCTTTGGGTTGCTTTTCTTTTTGTCATAGAAGTTTATTTTATAAATATAAAAATTTAATTGTAACAGTACACTTTTTTATTTACATCATGAGAGGTATTTCATTGTTGCTGTTATTTTGTTCTTTTTGATTCATCTTTGTCTCATCCAAGTTTATGTAAAGATTATCCTCTCTGCTTACTAAAAAAAAAACAAAAACAAAAACAAAACTTAATATATTTTAAGTTAAAATATATTCTAACATGTTTTTCTAATGTTGTTGGTCTATTTAATATGTAGTTCTGTAGTATTTCCCAGGCAGATTGGAGATTTGGGTATTTGTCATTGTTGTTTTTTTAATTATAGTTATCTAGTTTAATTCCATGTGATCAAAGTAAAATTTTGAATAGTTGTAGTCCTTTGAAATATTTTTAACATGTTAACCATTTTTTTTGTTTAAAGTTCAGCAGTGTTGTGTGTATGCACGTTATTGTGCGACATATCTCCAGAACTTTTCCATTTTTCAAAATCAACACTTATACCCATTACACAGCTGCTCATTACCCTCCTCTTCTTCACCCCTTATTCCACCCCTCCCCCCACTCCACCATATGAATATTTGCCTTTTCGTGACTGGCTTATTTAACTTAGTGTAATGTCTTCCAGGTTTGTCTATGCTCTGAGATGTGACAACTTCCTGTTTTCAGACTGAATGATGCTCCATTGTGTGCAAGCACTAAATGTTGTTTTGTCATTGGTGGAGGTTTGCGTTACTCCGCCTCTTAGCTTGTGAATGATGCTGCTAAAACACCAGTGGGCGGATATGTTTTCTAGACCCTGCTTTCAATTCAGGTTTATAGAATGATGAATCTCCCACTCTATAGTGGATTTTCCTAGTTTCAGTTCTCCTAATCTTTTGTTTAAGGTGTATTGAGGTTAGATTCTGGTTGGTTATACACTTAGTGTAGCAATAGCTTCTTATAGCATTGTCCATTCTTATTATGAAGTGATTTTTATCTGTATAATTAAGTTTGCCTCATGAGCGTATTGTTTTCTTTTTGTTTTTGTAAAACCTGCAACGTCATGAAAAGCAGTCACCCATGTCACACCCCTCAAAGAATCATGCCTCTTACATCAACAAGTGCAGACACTGCTGATCTTACGATGCCTTGAATTCCATCTGTACCTTATTCCAATTCAAAAAGTCGAAAGCTTTAATAAAGGTTTATTTAATGACATGGCCTGCTTTAAAAGGGCCAAGGGGTTCTTGTTGCCTCCAGGTAGGTGAAGGAGCTAATACAAATGCCCATGAAAACCATGAATTCTCCACTCACTTTTCAAAATGGGATAGTATTTAATATTTTGATTTGTTGCCAGTCCAATACAGGAAAAGTTATATAATGTAATTGATTCACATTTATTGGGAATAAATATGGATGTATTTTTTAACTTGCTATTCACTTTTAATTTAGCTTAATTTGTCCATTTTTCCTTTTGCATGTTTCATATTTTGATTAATTTAGGAGTTTGTGGCAAACTAAGGAACTAGTGCCCTTGATATATGTTTACATGTTCCTCATAAAAATATTGATTTATTTTTAGTTTTTATGATGTCTTCACCACACCAGATTTTTGAAAATTTTCTTTTTCCTTAATCACATTTTTAGTGCATTCTTCATTGCTTCTTGTTTTACTTTCACTTACAATGCATACTCAACCCCATGATTAAAAATAAACCCAAATATTGTTCTTAGTATTTACATTTATGAGCTAATTCATATGGAATTCATTTTGATGCAAAGATTAAATTAGTGATCCAACACTTCATGAAAGAGCTCGTTACATGTCCCATTACCATTTATTGAATAATTCATCTCTTTTATCAGTAAAGGACATCTTTATCATTTTCTGAATACTCACAAATAGCTCTATTTACTGAGTTCCTACAGTGGTAATTATGGCCCTCGACAATGTCCATGCATTTACTCATTTGATCTACCCTACAACAAAAAGAAAATGGTTTAATTCGCATACCAATACCAGTACTCACAGCAAATATACCAAAACAATTTCAACATGTCTTTGCAGTTATTTTTGTCCTTCGAGTAAATATCCCACTGAGAGTGAGCTATCATAATGCTGTGTTTTAAAGTTCCCTCTTTTAATTATTTGTATACGTGGTTCTGTTACTGAATTTGATACTAGGGTTAGGTTTATTTAGTTTTTCTTCTTCAAAGGGCCATTTTAAACATTTTACCCTCTTTTTAAATGTTTTTTACATTTTAGAAAATGTATTTTTTTGAAATGGACATCAATAACATAGGGTAAGTCAAAATTATCTTCTACCCAATATTCACCCACCCTCTTAAAAATCATTTTTATTAGTTTGGATTTGTCCTGTCTCTCCTATTTTTTAAAGGCAAAAATAAACACATACTTTTAAACCTGTTTGGCTGCTTTGTTGTATTCTGCACCTTGCTGCTCTTCATTCCACATCAGCCGATTATGTTGATGTAGGTCTTTCATATTCCTTTTTACTGCTGCACCGAAGCCCATTGTGTGGGTCTGAGCCACGTGTCTTCTATGCATGGAGTCCAGGTATTTTCCAATGTGGTGCCATTACAAAATTTGACACTGTGTGTACACACACACACACACACACACACACACACAGGGTTTGGCATAAGTGGGTATAAGTGGGTTTACAGTTGTCCGTATGTGAAACAGAGACAAAGAGAGTTTAGCAGAGTTTATTCTTGTATTATTATTTATTACTAGAGGCCCAATGCATGAAATTTGTGCATGGGTAGGGTCCCTAGGCCTGGCTGGCGATCAGGGCTAATCTGTGGGGTGACCGGCTGGGTAATCGGGGGGGTCCCCACTGGCACCTGCCTTGGATGGCCTGGTGTCACCTGCTCGCCAGCCCTGCCCCCCACCACCATTGCCAGTTGGGGCCTGCGGGCTGGGGGCTACTTCTGCATTGAGCATCTGCCCCCTAGTGGTCAGTGCGCATCATAGCAACCAGTCGTTCTGCGGGTCGTTCTGCCATTCGGATTTGCATATTAAGCTTTTATTATATAGGATTGCGTTATTTTCCATGAAAACAAGTGTAAACCTACTTTTGACTTACCTCTTTTACCACAACCTTACCACCTCAGTTTGGTGCAGAACTTTAAATAATTTAAATTACATTTTTAAAGTTAAAAGTATTGTACATGTCCCCCCTTTTTCCCCATTGACCCCTTTTAGCCACCCCCAGCCTCCTGCCCCTGCCCCAGGCCTTCACCACCCTATGGTCTCTGTCCATGGGCTATGCAATAGGCATACAGATTCTTTGGCTGATATCTCCCCACCACTCCCACTTTCCCCTCTTCTATGCTTCTGAGTTTCTGGATGTCTTTGTTCATCAGCTTATTTTGTTTCATTAGATTCCACATGAGTGAGATCATGTGATTCTTATCTTTTAATATACACTTCAATATGCACTCTGTATATTAATGTTAATAAGATTGTTAAGAGCACAATATTAACTCTGTTTTACAGACAAATAAACGGGCACAGAGGCTGCTGACATGCATAAGGTCACTTGGTTGATCAAGAAATGTGCCACATCTACACAGAACATCACTTTCCTGGGTCTGCAGTTTTCCATTCAGTGGCATCCTCTTTTGTCATAAAACCATTCATTCAAACGTCTTCACACACTGGTTGAAATAAAGCTGGCATGTGTCTGTGAAAAATCACTTCTTCTTCAGAATGTCCCAATACTTGTAACCTGATATAGGTTCCCAAAAAAAAGGCATTACATTAATTTGTTGTGTGAAAGTTAACACTCTTAATTGAGAGTATATTTGATGCCACGTTTAATAAATAAATTGATCAACTCCGAGCAAATTGCATGTGAGTTCAAAGTGTCTGTATTATCTCTGTGAGAACAAACACTTAAAATCAATGAAAAATTTCAAACTAGGATGGAAAACAGCACTTATCCTTCACATTTGTAATATGTTCTCATGTGATTTATTTTTATTTTGAGTTCTAACTTTCTTGAAGCAAGTTTATGAGCAATAATATTTTGATAATCCTTTGCTGTACTACAGAAATGGAATAGTGTGATCTCTGTTTCCAAGGTTCTGTATTTTAGCACAAATATATCAGCACATATGGATGTAAACTCTTACAGTATACTTGGCAAACTGCACTGCATTGTAAGCATTGTAAGCAGATATTTAAGGAGACGTATTCTGTATTACATTTAGTTGTTTAGTAGCAACAAGAGGTCAGTGTGCTGATGGCTAGTAATTAGCTAGAAGATTCAAAAACACATTACCAAAATATCATATTTTTCACTTATTAAAATTATATTTGCATCCACAGCAGGTATAGCTACCAAAATTAAGTTACATTTTCTTATACATGCAACATTGTTATTATCTTGGCTTTAATGCTATGGTGAAAGATAACTTTTTTTTCATATATTTATACACATATGAATATATTTTCCCTCCTTTACTCCCCCTCAATCTCAAGCAAAATATTCCCAAAAGAAGAAGTTATTAAAATGAATGATACGATTTAAACTTAATCTCTCCTTTAGACAATGTTCCCCGGAGTATGGTACTGGGGTCATTTGCATTGAAATCATGTGGGGAATTTGTTTATTATTTCAGACTTCTTGACCAGGTCACAAATTTGAATCATAATCTCTGGGTACATAATCCCAATATTCGTAGTTTGAGCAAAGTCCTAAATAAAACTCAACAACCAGTAATATCCCCTGTCAATGTGATATCAAGGGATTTAACACTAATACTTTCTATCTCACCTAGAGAAAGGACCCCAGTTATAAAGGACCGACAGAGCTGGACAGACAAACAGGAATAAAGTGTTAACTGTACTTAGCAAAGCAAGAAATGGGAGCCTGGGAATTCCTGTTTTTCATGTAGACAACAATCATTTTGGAATTGCATAAGTAATGCTGCGTGAGAAGGACATTGTTAGGAGAGTTCAGACCACTAGAAAGAGTAGGCTGAGTGAAACCAAAACAGAACTTTGGTGAGGTGGTTTACTTACCCACTCTGAGCCCATGTCCTCCTCACTGGAAGAGGGATAGGAATGGCGTCTGCCTCACAAAGCTGCTGCGAAGAGAGATGGAGTGATGTGACTTGGATTGCCGCTGTATAATTTCATCTCTCTCCTCTCTCTCAATTTGCTCTCTCTCTCTCTCTCTCTCTCTCTCTCTCTCTCTCTCTCTCTCTCTCTCTTCTATAATATGTGTATGTGTGTGCATGTATGTTAACATTTCTAAGTTAATGCAGGAAAACAGTAGTGAGTATGCTTTTTCTGGAAGTAAAATAACAGTATTTGTCGGTCAGTTTATTGAAGAAAGCAATCTATTTTTTCCTTTAACAAAATGCAGTAGTAACAATAAGCATGATTCTATTATCCCCTTTATTATGCATTATACTCCTTTGTCTTAAATTTCAGAAAACTAACTAACTAACTGGCATGCACAGTGTCTGATTTTGTTAGTGAACTTTTGAGACATTAAGACTTTTACTGAAAGTTTATTTTGGCTTCTTTCACTAATGTATTCAGCTTTTTCATCATTAAGTGGGTTTTGTCACATTGTATCCTTTAATAGGTGTTTTTCTTCAAACAATGTATTTCTTAATTAAGTGAGACAAAGAACATTATTAAGACACATAAAATAATTCTTAACCAAATTCAATTGGAAATCATGTTTTCCATCTTATTGTTCTCTCTTGGTAGAAGATATAAGAGGATGTGTTTGAAGAAACACCTACTCTTCTCACTCCTCCCTGCTATTTTCTTTATTGATGGAGACTATATCTATGCCAGAATAGTTACCTGTTGCTCTTCCCTCATCTGTCAGATATGGCAAATAGACTGCCAGATTATGCCATTAGTATCAGCTGGTGGGGAGAACAAACATCTTCATGGAATCTGGCATATAAAATGAGTATTTTACAGAAATTAAGTCTTGGATTACATAGGAAACCTGAAAGTTCTCATTAGATGTTAGAGATTTTCAGTTTTCATTCTTAGAGACTCATCTATGTTCTGACCTCTCTCTATTCTCTTCACTTTAACCTGATGAATATTAGACTGACATGGACCATTACTTGTCTGGAGTAGAAATCGAAGAAGTTGACTAAAACTAAATTGATTTTATTCAATATTTAATTAAATTGGCTGGCTTGGTTGGAGAAAGGAGGAGAGCATTGATTGACATTATTAAACCAAAACTTCAGGAATCTTTGGGTATTATTACCTTTTCCCCAAGTCCCCCCTCATCTGCATGATTCCATAACCAGTGACTGCCCCTCTCCCGTCATCTTTGTTTCCTTCTCATCCTGCATCAAAAAAGACACGAAAAAGTAAAAGCCACTTCAGAGCCTGCCTCCTAGTAAAAGATCATCTTGAAGGAGGGAGAAAAAGAACTAAGTGGTCTCAAAAAAAAAAAAAAAAAAAAAAAGGACAGGGAAATCTGGATAATATTTTAGTATTTCTCCCTTTCTCTTAACATAGCTCTTACAGAATAATAGAATGAATATTATTTTGTCATTTCAATATTTTTCTTCATTTGTTATCTATACCTACATCTATGTCTATTTCTGTGTCTGCTTCTCTCTACTGTCATCTATCTATCTAGTGAGAGTTCTTCAGGCAACTCTGGGCTAAGTTTTTTTCCACCCACATAGCCACCGAATATCTAAATTTATTGAAATAAAATTCTTAGATGTTGTAGCAAAGTCTGCAAGTCAGCAAGGATATGTGTCACCACGATTGGAAAAGAAAAGAAACCTAGAAAAGTTAGCTCATTATTTGGCCCAATGACACCATTTTTCTCATTGAGCAAAGAAACTAAAGCTGGGGTTGGAAGCCATAAAACTAAACCAGGCTGCCTTCTTCTGAACTCCTTTCTCCAGGTGCCCCACCTTCATGGTCTCCATAAAGATGGCTGGGCCCTTCAGCCACCTCCTCCACATCAGCAACCGCCCTGACTAAGCAAAGGGGTATTCTTCAACTACTCCTCTTTTTAATTTAGTAACTTCTAACTATTTTCTCGTTCTTCAGTGCAGATGGCTTTTAAAATTATCCAGATTTTCTGCTTGTTTTCAACTGGAGGGTAGACCTGAATTATCTTATCATCATCATTTTATAATTAACTAGAGGCCCAGCACACAAAATCGAGCATGGTAGCCTGCAGCTGCTCACAGCCCCACCCTCCTGCCTGCCACCCTGCTGCGCTCTCAGCTCCACCCACCTGCCCGCCACTGTTTGCTGCCCCACTTGCCCGCTGCCAGCCTTGGGATCGGAGCCTGTGGGCTGTGGGGGAGGAACCGAGAGGTGCTCAATGCACCTCATTGTGACCGGTCCTTTGGTCATCACGGTTGTTTGGTCGTCACGGTCATCACGGACACTGGCTTTTTATGTATATAGACTGTTATAACTGTCCTGCATTACCATTGCACAAAGGACAATGTAACTAGGTGAAAAGATGCTCCCTACCAAGAACACTCACCCCTTTTCATGAAACCGTATTGCTCTTAGCCCATGTCCAACAGCTTTTGCCTAAAACATTCAACTTAATTTTCTCTTCTGAACCATAACAACAAGTCCTTCCTCAAATGCTTTGGATTCAACCCAAATACTCTCCTGCTTACTTCCCTCTGAAACTCTACTTAACATTGGCTTTGTTCTCCTTCCTTGTTCTCTTCCTGTTGTGTTTGTCTAGATTTCAGTAACCTACACTCCCTAAGGACATAGACTGAGGCCTTTTTGTTCTTCCTAATTGCCCCAAATGTAAGAGTGGACATTCAACATTTTTTAAGGTGATATTTAGTGAGGAAATGTCTTCTAGTGGATTTTCTGGGGCACATAAGTAATGTTGAGTAGACTATGGCCTCTCTCTCCACTATTTTTCCTCACAGAACACATCATTATTATCTTGTAAGAATAACCATGTAATACTTTTATTATTAGTGGTGAGGCACCTGGCCCCTTCAAAGAGGTACAGATCAATTTTCAGCTTGGTCATTTTAATCAATATATGAACCTTATAAAGAGAGCTACCCATTGTTACCAAGATTAAACAAAACCCTAAGGGTGTTCAATAGTCTGTCAGGAACAAATGAAATGAAACCAAAGTCACAAATTATGCAGAAACATGCTCTTTATAAAGGAGTGTGATTTTCGGTGTGGGTGTGAGTGTCTGTGCATATAGAGCCAAACACATTTTTATAAGCTTTCGACTATTTACTGAATTCTTATTCAACTCTAACATGCCTCAGCAAAAATATTTATTGAAATTTCCAAAACATATATTTAAAATACCTTGTAAAGAAGTTATCCTGGGAGAAAATTATAAGCAAATCAAATCATAATAATTGAATGTCTTGGGCTTAGAAGGGTAATATTTGTTCTAGGTGAATAGAGAATTTATTTTTTTCCAATGTTGAACTATATTTTAAGAAATGTAATTATTTTATAAATAAGAACTCAGAATAAAACCACAACAGAGAGAAAAAGAATAAGAAAAATGTACTAGTCCTACCATTATAACAAGCTTACCAAGGTTTTAAATGAATATATATTTATAAAATTGCCTCTGACAATTCACAGGATCTGATTATGTGTCAGGGTGTTCAGACAAAGGATGTGATTACACGGTGCATTGAGCTGTGGCTAGTAAGTAATAACCTTCCCTGGTCATGTTTCTACTTGTTATTGGGAAAGAGGCAGAATATTGAGAACTAGTTTGTATCATAAACAAATCAATTACTGATACAGGACCTAAAATGGCCTGACATTTATGTTATGCCACTGAAGTTTACGAATGGATGATAAATTTTTCTAAAGTGGGTGTTAATTTTGATTAGGTCAACTGTGCATGTGGTAACTGGTTCCTGTCACATAGTCCCACCGTCTGTGCTGACTAATTCCATAGCATGTAAAGATGTTTCTTAGGTGGAGGCACAACAATCATTACTCGTGCTTTTACATGCCTAAGACGCTGTATTCAAGTCCTGCAACTGAGTTAAAGTAAGTGATCATGTAAATATCAGGGGAAGAATTTGAGTGTGAGGAAAGAGAATTTCAGGGAAGTGTATACTATTAAATTAGAGAAATCATAATGAATCCACTGTAATTATAAAATAATCTAACCTCCTTTAATATTGCATTTCAAGTTAGATAAACATTTATGTGCTTAGCATAAAAATAAATGCTGTGGAGAATTTTACCAAACTCAGTTATAGGTTTTACATAATAAATGTGTGTGTGTGTGTATGTCTGCATGTGTTTATGTTATTTCCAAATGAAATAAGGAAAATAAGATTCAAAAATATATTTATGTATGTGTACATATATCTATACATATATATTTATATGTTCTAAGAGAAAAAAAATACTGCTGTAACAAGCAGTTAATCTCAGAAATGCAAAGTATTCACAATGGAAAAGATGGTATTAGTAAATGTGAACTGTGCATGTAAAATTATTCAGATTGTTTAAATTTGTTTTTCTCTATTTTTTACTGTAAGTTTATTAAGTACAGATATTTTATTTACACATGGCAGGGTCATATGTAAAAAATGGTATTCAATAAATACTATTTGATTTTAACTGAAAAATGGAACTACCTCCATGTTTTCTGACATTAGACTAAAATAATTTATGTGATTTTAAGTAAAGATTAATTTTCATTGGGTGCTTTTTAGTGCTCTTGCTACATAGCCAGACTACAGTAAAAGTGTTAGATTACCCCTCTGATCCCATCTCCTCCCGTCTCTCAACTAGAACTGCGTGGAGGATATAAGGTACAGTTTCCAAGGCATCTTACAGCTAGGATTTTTTTTTACTTATTTTATTTCTCTGTCTGTTTTCTAATAATCATACAGTGTGGGGCAAAAATAGGTTTACAGTTGGTCATATGGAAAATAATACAATAATCCTATATCATACAAGGATAGTATGCAAATCAACCAAATAGCGGAACAACTGGTCGCTATGACATGCACTGACCACCAGGGGGAAGATGCTTAATGCAGGAGCTACCCCTGGTGGTCAGTGCGCTCTCACAGGAGTAGCACCACTCAACCACAAGCCAGGCTGATGCCTGGTGAGCTCAGCGATGGTGGTGGGATCCTCTCATGCCTCTGCTGCGGGGCTAAGGGTGTCCAACTGTGGCTTAGGCCCACTCCCCGTGAGGAGTAGGCATAAGCCATCAGTCGGACATCCCCCAAGGGCTTGGCTCCTGGACTGGTGAAGGGCGCAGGCTGGGCTGAGGAAGCCCCCCTCCTCAGAGTGCACATATTTTGTGCACCGGGCCTCTAGTTAATAAATAATACAAGAATAAACTCTGTGTTTCATATACTCCCTACTGTAAACCCACACTGTATTTCAGGGGCCTGGCTAGAGGGAGCCATTGTTATTTATCTTTATGTATTTATATCTTTATTTTTTACAATTACAGTGTACATGCAATATTTTGTATTAGTTTCAGGTGTGTTATTTTTATTTTTAACTACATATTTAAATTTTTACTGAGGAATTTTTGACATAGGACATTATATTGGTTTCAGTTATACAAATTAATGTTTTCATATGTATGTATATTGAAAATGATCACAACAATAGTGTATTTGACATCACCAACATACATAGTCACGGAATAATTTTTCTTTTGATGAGAACTTTTAAGATTGCTCTTATCTCCCTACTGCTTTTACTGTCACACACAATACCCATAGTTTGTCTTTGAGGGTGTTATTAATTTTTTTAATTTCTCTGCTTTGCAGCTCCCTCCATCCTGTAGAGGTCATGCAAATATGTAAGGCTCTGTCTATCCATGCATCCATCTCTGGTGTTTCAGATTCTTTAGAGTAGAATATCTACAAATCAAACAAAGGTTTTATTTAATCAACAAATACTGTTGAGCTCCCACTAAATCCCAGTATCTACTCTTCATCCTGGAAACACAGAACTAAACCCACCAGAGCAAATCCCAAGCCGCAGAGGATTTACATTCCAAAGGGGGCAGAGAAAATTAATATTAAAAAAATAACTATGCCGAAACTGGTTTGGCTCAGTGGATAGAGCGTCGGCCTGCGGACTAAAGCGTCCCAGGTTCGATTCCGGTCAGGGGCATGTACCTGGGTTGCGGGCATATCCCCAGGAGGAGATGTGCAGGAGGCAGCTGATCAATGTTTCTCTCTCATCGATGTTTCTAACTCTCTATCTCTCTCCCTCTCTGTAAAAAATCAATAAAATATATTAAAAAAAATAACTACAACAGTGACTTTGGATGGTGATAAAAGGTATGAAGGAAATAAAGTAGGATAATATGATATAGTGAAGAGAAAGACAGAAAGCCATCAGAGGACCTAGAGCAAGGGTTACAGACAGAGGACATTGTATGTGCAAAACTTCAAAGCATGCACAAGCTCTGTGTGTTCAACATGCACAGGGAGAACAATGCCAACCTTCAGTTAACTCAATGGGATTTGCTTGAGAATCTCTTAAAACCAAGGACATTTGTAGAGTGAGCATTCTAACATTGAATGGTTTAACCTAACCTAACCTTCATATCATATTTTATAATGTATTCATATTTATATCTATTTAAATATACATATTGACTTTATTAAATATTATATATTCAATAAAATTTTTAAAGGTCAATGCATATTATCTGCTAGATGAATATGTAGTATCTATAATAATAAAAGTGTGATATGCTAATTAGACCAGACAGCCAAATGACCTTTGGACATCATTCAGATGTCCTTCCAGAGGAAGCTGCTACAGTGGGGGCTGAGGCAGAGGCAGTTAGGGGCGATCAAGCAGGCAGGAGAGTGGTTAGTGGTGATCAGGCAGGCAGATGAGTGGTTAGGGGCAATCAGGCAGGCAGGTGAGCGGTTAGGGGCTATGAAGCAGGCAGGCAAGCGTTTAGGAGCCAGCAGTCCCAGTTTACGAGACGGATGTCCAACTGCCGGTTTAGGCCAGATCCTGTCGGACATCCCTTGAGGGGTACCGGATTGTGAGAAGGTGCAGGCTGGGCTGAGGGACCCAGCCACCGCCCTCCCCGTGCACAGATTTCATGCATCGGGCCTCTAGTAAATGTAATAAGACAAATGTTTGGCAGCACACTGTTGTGTAGCATATGAAGTCATCATTGTTTAATGGGTTTTCCCAAGGATTATTTAAGGAATAATATTCTTTGTTTCACTTACTGTTTCCTCTTGATGAGATCCTATGTTGAGTGAAGTTACAGAATGACTTTCTCTAGAAAATATAACCCCAAAAGTTATAGTTCTCTGCCATAAAGGGTATTAACCAGTTTTATACTTTAAACATAGCAAATTCAATCTTACATTCTTTTAACTTTTCATAATGACCCAGCTTCTTAAATACTCTTTGAACAAGACTTACTATCTTTCTGGTTAGGTAAGGATCATTAATTAGTCAAATAAAACTGTCAATGCATGTGCATTTTATATTTGTATAGGAATCATGTTTTTAACTATTTCATATATTTTAACAGACATATAAATAGTTTTACAATCACCTAGGTGTAATGTAATAGGAAAGGCAAAAACTGAAAATATCCTAATGGTTATTTTTGTTCCCAGTTTTTGTTTTCCTTCCTGCCAAACATTGCTGCATAAATATATGTTTAGGCTTGCCTGTTCCACACTGTATTATGTTGCTTCTAATAATGTAAGACTCCTTGCCAAACAAAGATTATGTTTGTGACATATTTGTATACAAGAGTAGAGTTTTGAAGGAAAAAAAAGCCACTTGATTAAAAAAAATAGTTCTAGTTTATTTGTAATTGCAGGCACATCTTATATAACTATTCTTATTAATGTCATCTTACAAATAAAAATACTTTTCCCATGTGCGTAAAAACAGCAGAACATAATACTGTCTCTCCAAACATTTATTTCTTTGTGAAAAAGTCTAGCATGGACAAATTTACTTTATTGTGCTTTACAACAAATGTGGAATGTTTAATATGTCAGTTGTTAGATGATTCAATAATTTTAAGTTGGATTTTGCATTTTTCTCAAGATCTGTATGCAGAAAAAAAAATTGGTGAGATTGGCCCTCAGCCACACCTCAGTACACGTTGATTTTACAGAA
Organism: Myotis nattereri; assembly: GCF_964212035.1. NCBI lineage: Eukaryota > Metazoa > Chordata > Mammalia > Chiroptera > Vespertilionidae > Myotis > Myotis nattereri. Next base: position 4,191,409 of record NC_138076.1, on the reverse strand, counting down.
TTTTCAAAAATGCCCCACTGCCATCTAAGACTCTCCCCCTCACACAGCACACCAGCAATTTTTGAAAATGTGTTTTGGGGTAGGAAGGGCTATTCAGGAAAGGGAAGCCCTTGGTAGGAAAAGAATGGTATTTATATATGCAGAGGATTCCTAAAATGCTTGAAAATAAGGGTGCAACACACATTTGAAACATATATTTGAGCAACATTAGTAGCTCTATATACCTGCAAGAAAAAGAGCCTCATAAACACCTTAAACATGTTTTGGTTTTTAATCCAAAGCCAAAGGTAGATAATCACTGAAATCACTCGGAGATTTTTCTCTATAAAAAATATATTTGTTATTTATTCAGTGAGTCTAAAAATAATTGTAAATGCTCTCAAGGATCTTTACCAAACCTAATCTTTCCTCCTCACCTCCCACCCAAGCCTAACTCCCTGCCCTTAGAGTTACATGAAGCCTTTATTGTAGATCATAGGAAAGATTCAGTACCTAAAACTTATGTCATGTAAACATGCTGTGAAAATATAAGATGACAAGAAGTTCAGATTTATGCTCAATTTTTGATGTAACTCTGGTAGAAAAATAATTTCTAAACTATTACATCTAAAATGCAGTAGTAAAGAGAGGAACTCCTCACCCCTAATTCCCCCTGGAGCTTCGTTGCTACGCAGAGACTACTATGTGATTTCAACAATGAAGGGAAAATGAGGCTCACTCTGTTTTGAAATATTTTGTGTATTTATTCAAATCATAGCACTGGTACCCAATAGCTTGAAATCACCTCGTCTCTTTTTTGGTGGCTGAACTGGTTCAGCCTAATGAAGAATATTTCTCCTGATTTAAGAGTAAATTGTTTGTAGACTTAGGTGTATGTTATGGTTACCATACATTGACAAGTATAGCCACTGCCTTTCTTTTCATCAATATATATTTTTATTGATTTCAGAGAGGAAGGGAGAGGGAGAGAGAGAGACAGAAACATCAAGGATGAGAATGAATCATGGATTTACTGTCTGCTATATGTCCCCTATTGGGGGTGGAGCACACAACCTGGGCATGTGCCCTGACCAGGAATCTAACCATGTCCACCTGGTTCATAGGTCAGTGCCCACCCATGGAGACACACCCACCAGGCACTCACTGCCATTTTTTATTAGTCGTCATGGCTTCTGTGGTGAAGAGAGAGACCTCATGACTGGAAGAGCCCTGGCTAGTTCATAGATCACAAATCAGTTAGCCTTCTCCAGGCCACTCTCGGTTTATATCCTGTCTCCAGGTGGGAGACCTTCATACACAATGTATAGACTCCAGTATTCCAGTATTTCCATGTTCTCCCCGATGCCAGCAGAGGTACCGGGACAGCTTTCTACTGCTTTTTTGTCCATGGGGTTATTTCTCATCCTTTCATAGCCTACATGGACAGTATGCTCAGCATTAGTTCCCCAAATGCCCTCAGTCGCTTAATGTGCTGGTGTGGGTTCTGAGTTCCCATATGAGGAATTTGAAAACAAGAAGATTTTATAAAACAGTGAATTGTGTTAAAACAAACACACACAAACAAATAAAAAAAAAAATCTCTAGGCAAAAGCATTTCCATTTGAGGGTGTTCTATTTTGAGGCGATGTCTGATTCCTAGGCGAGGATGAGAGGAGAGGATTATAATTTTGTTTGAATAACAAGCCCTTCTGTGGTTAATATTAATGCCGATGACCTCTACAACGAAAGCGTGTAAATACCCTCAGCACCTTCCGAGGTGGCGGAGTTAGACACGTGCTGGCGGTCATGCCTCCCTCTCTGCCTCCTCGTGTTGCGCAGACTCAGCCGTCCGTGCTGAAATGTGAATGCGTTTGCCCGGCGCCTTTCCATCTGCAGTGTCCCCTCTGGCGTCCCTCCACATGCCCATTGTCTACACCTGTCTTCGCCGACCCAGAGGCTCATGATTTCTCCGTGTTTCCCAGAACCCCAGGCCCCACTGGATAACCTCACTGTGGACCTGCCCTCCCCCATCCTGGCTGTGCTGGATTCTTCAATTCTTCTCTCTCTATCCTCCCACGATCTATCTTCCGTCTTCAAATGTTTTGTATTTCATTTCTCAGTCTAGTTATTCCAGATTCCTTTTCCAGTAGCAAGTGCAGTCTACCCTGAGAAATCCTCCCTCTGGTTTTCTGTAAACTCTAAGGAGGCATGTGAAGGGAGGAGCCTTAGGGAAAGGAAGAGGAGGTGGTTAGGGTCGGCAGGGGAGGCAGATGTTGGGGCAGAGGAGGCTTTATGGAGAAGTCTAAGCAACACCTCCCTTTGCCTAGGAAATAAAAGGTACGCACAGAAACGTTTTGAGTTCCTCATAACAACATGTTTGAGCAATTAGAAGTTTTCAAGGAAGCCAACAAAAAAGAAATTTTCTCCACATGAACAGAATTTTACTTGTATCTATTGGTATGCTGGTTCAGAATGCCAGTGGTGAGATTTGCTCCGCTTACCTGTCACAACAGGGAGTGAAGGACCACAGAGGGGCTTACAGAAGAAAACGGACGGCAAATAGCATGTTCCAGCACGATTCTTTCACAGCTTTGTATTGTATGTGAGGGGACCTTGTGTATTTTAATCTTAAGATAACTTTACGACAACACAATTATGAGTTCAGTCACCTTGCTCCTGTAACTTTACATAACTGGTTATATCAATTTCAGTGAGGAAATACATGCTCAGCATGCATTTGTTTTCTGCTTTTATTATTCATTAAATAGTAAAATAGCCGGTACAGATGCAAACTCGCCTTCCTCCAGTGCACGCTGAGAGAGCGAAAGGGAGTGGGGGGCCTTCAGGAAGGTGCATGTTTGCTCGACTGCAATGAGAATGTGTCAGTGCTTCCAACCGCTGCTCCACAGAAAACGGTCCTGGAGTTTCCAGAGGCTGAAACACAATATGCACATACAGCCTGCTGAAGGGAGACGGAGCGTGAAGAGCTCAGCTTAGGGAAGGTTAGACACAAAGTCCAGTGGCCTATTGGGGAAGGGATGGGATTTCTTCAGGCATCTGCTTTTAAGTTGGGATGCTTTGGGAATGAAAAGTGAAGATGTTTTGGACTTCTTCATGGTATCACCCAGTAACAATGCCGTGAGCATTGATCATCAACTGCTATATCTGTTAGCGGTAGAAAACCGCATATTATTTTTCCTATGTTACCAAAATATGAGAAGCACAGCTAAGCACAGAATTGTTTAATTCATATGAAGAAGAGCATGGAAGGTTTCACCATGTCCACATTGAACTTATCGTTCCTCCAATGTGTCCTCTGTAGCTGGGATCTAAGTAGAAATCTTGAGTTTGTCACATAGGTTTAATAAATTCTATTTAGTCTGTCTTCGAAATGATTATAATGTGACCTTTCCTGTTTTTATTGTCTCTACCTTTAGTCAAATCCATTTCTCTGCTGTTTTTTTCTCACATTGTTACCCCTCTCCATTCCTATCATGCTTGTCTGTTTTTTATAGTCTCCCTTCTTTCTCTTTCTCTTTCTCTTTCTCTTTCTCTTTCTCTTTCTCTTTCTCTTTCTCTTTCTCTTTCTCTTTCTCTTTCTCTTTCTCTTTCTCTTTCTCTTTCTCTCTCTCTCTCTCTCTCTCTCTCTCTCTCTCTCTCTCACAGTACCAAAATTTTTGAATAAATAACAAGGACTTGGATTTTATTTATAAGATACAAATAAATATTTATCTTCTAAATATTTAACTTTTATTTATATTTTTTTAAAATTCAGAGTTGTTTCATATAATACAATTTATATTATTTTACTTTATAGTTCTCTCCTCCCACCACTCCCATGGCTTGGAAACTGATAATTTCATTTCTGTCCCAATAGGGTTTTTCTTTCCTTTCTCAGAACACCATATATATTGAAGCATACAGTATATGGCTTTTGTGTCTCTCCTCTTTTACTTAGCGTGATAATTTTGGGATTTAGACATGTTCCACATATTAATGAATGCTGCATATTCTTTATTGTCAGGATTATCCCATGTATGAGTGTACCACAGTTGGTTTGTTCATTCATTGGTTGATAGAATGTGGGGTTGTCTCCACTTTCAGACAATTTTGAGTAAAGCTGCTACTAAACATTTGTGTTTGGATCTTTGTGAGGAGGGACATACGATTCATTTCTGTTAGGTAATTATTTAAAGTGTAGTTGCTGAGTCACATGATGAATGAATACTTAACACAGTAAGAAACTGCCCTGCTATTGATATAGAAGCTTACCATTGTATGTTCATGCATAGCAGTTATAGTTATCCATCAGCACCATCACTGAGTGGGCCTTCCTCTTCCTTCCCTTGTTTTTCTCTGGCTCCTCCTCCTCCTGTTCCCTCTCCCACTGCAGTAGGTGTAAAGCAGCATTTCATTATGGTTGTTATTTGCATTTGATTAAGGACTAGTGATGTTGAACATCTTTTCATATGCTTATTTGCCTCTGATATATATTCTTTGGGGAAATGTCTTTCAAATAATTTGCCCATTTTCAAATTATATTTCCAGTCTTCTCATTATGGTTTAAGAGTGATTTATATATTCTCAGTAGAAGCCTTTTGTCAGATATGTGGTTTGCTCATGTTTTCTCTCAGTCAGTGGCTTATCTTTTTAATTTCTTAATAAGGTCCTTTGAACAATAGATTTTTTTTTTTAAATTTAAGGTACAACTTATCCATTAATTTTACTTAAAAGTTGTGTTTTTATTATCTAATGACATTAATCTAAACCAAGGTTATGAATATATTCTATGTTTTTCTCTATAGCTCTGTATTTCTGTCTAGAGTTGTTTTTGTATGAATTTTCAAAGATTCAGTCCCATTTTTGAGGTCATTATTTCTCCCTTCTATTACATTGGTTCCTTTGTTGAGCATAATGAAACTTATCTGTACAGGTTTGCATCCAGATTCAATATTATGTTCTATTTATTTATATGCCTATCACATTGTCCCAAGATCGTATTGTTTTGATTACTCTAGCTTAATAATAATGTTTGAAATGAGGTAGAATTAGTTCTCCAACTTGAATAATAGAAGTCCATGAGCTCCCTCTCCCTGGATGTGGGGATAAAATGAAAAACAACCACATGTGATTGTGCCTTGAGAAATATGATCTTCACCTGCTGCACTGGACGGTACACTAGGTCGGTACACCAGGTCAGGGGTTCTCTCTAGTGTTCACCCCGATACACTCAGCTTCTGGCAAGATGTCTAATATAAAGAATGTTCTGTCCAGAGAACATTTGGTTGTCTGAAATGATATGCAATCAGAGGGATTCTGTGAAGTTTCTCAATACTTTTAGACTTGAGCAATGTTTTGAGAGCACTGCTTCCAACTTCATGATTAAGTCGAGTTTGCTACCTAATCACACGTGACATTTCCAAGGCCATCCTGCATTTTCTGACTGTGACTCTGAATATGTTCCTAACTGTCTTTATGCTTAGCCTTCTTCATCTATAAAGGGTAGGAACAGTTGCACCTATTTCATGAGTTTTGAGGATGAAATGTGTTGGTATATATATAATGATGACAACTTGCTCATGTCGGTTTGGCTCAGTGGATAGTGTGTCAGCCTGGGGACTGAAGGGTCCCGGGTTCAATTCTGATCAAGGGCATGTACCTCAGTTGCAGGCTTTTCCCTGGCCCACGCTCTGGTAGGGGATCCTGCAGAAGTCAACCAATCCATGTTTTTCTCTCACATCGGTGTCCCTCTCTGTGTTTTCACTCTCCCTAAAAATCAATGGAAACATATCCTCGGGTGAGGATTAACAGAAAATGTAATAATAACAATGGCAATGTTAGCATTGGCTGCCACAGTTAATGCTGAGTAAATAATAGCAGCTTTACCGATACCGTTATCACCATCGTCACAGCCTTTAGCCTCCGTAGTCCTCACTGTGGATAGGCTGCTCTCCTGGGAAGGAAAGGGAGAATAGTGGTCACTAGGACAGTGCATTTGCTGTCCTTGTAATTAGCTAGTTTATTAATATTAATAATAAGGAGCAAAAGGGAGGCCAGGCATTATAAGCATGGCCATCTGAGCAGCTTCACCAGGAAGCTACAGCTTCATGTTCCCCTGGGAACCACGGTCCATTCCCTGCAGTTCACTAGGGGAAAGGGTGGAACAAAGGGGGTGATGGGCACCTGGGAAGGTGCCTGCCTGTCAGGCTCGCTGGGGAACAATGGGTTGCTTAGGGGTGGAACTCATCAGAAGTGCTCGAAATCATGGAAAGTTAAAAACCCCAAAGAGTTCCCTCTCTCCTTCTTCCCTCTTGCTCCAGATAAAATAGTATGTCCTTTGCTTAAATAGGCTGCTCTACATTTCTAAAGTAGCATAGGTGAGTGGTACCCATTTAATGTAAATTGTACCTCAGTATTGACCAGTCCCTTTCAGTGAGTCTTCCCAGTGGGTTTTCTCACTGCTGGGCACCAGCAAGCCTGGCATCTTCAAAAATAATGAGAATAGGAGCCATTTGGGGGAGAAGTGGAGGAATTTCTGGTGTTGACCTGCACCTAGTTGATATTTTATTTTTATTTTTTAATCGTTATTGTTACACTAGAGCAGTGGTTCTCAACCTTTCTAATGCCGCGACCCTTTAATACAGTTCCTCATGTTGTGGTGACCCCCAACCATAAAATTATTTTCGTTGCTACTTCATAACTGTAATTTTGCTACTGTTATGAATCATAATGTAAATATCTGATATGCAGGATATATTTTCATTGTTACAAATTGAGCATAATTAAAACATAGTGATTAATCACAAAAACAATATGTAATTATATATGTGTTTTCCGATGGTCTTAGGCGACCCCTGTGAAAGTGTCATTCGACCTCCAAAGGGGTCGTGACCCACAGGTTGAGAACTGCTGCACTAGAGGACCAACGCACTAAGATTCATGCAAGAATAGGCCTTCCTTCCCCTGGCTGCTGGCACCGCCTTCGCTCTTGTTGGAACCACCTTCCATCTTCGCACACTGCCCAGAGGCCTGGAGCAGCCAGGGCGGGGTGGAATGCCTGCATCGTTGCCATAGTGATGACACAAGTGTCCTGGCCCTGTGCCATCTTTGTTTTGTCAATTTGCATATTCCCTCCTTATTGGCTGTGGGTGCCTCCATCTTTGTCATGAAGTGATGGCCAATTTGAATATTCTGTCTTTATTAGATAGGATATGTCCCGTTTTTTTCCCATTGACCTCTCCCAGACCACCCTGCCCCCTGTCCCAGGCCTCCACCACCCTATTGTCTGTTTCCATGGTTATGCATACCTGCATATAAGTTCTTTGGTTGATCTCTTCCCACCACTCACTCTTTCCTGCCTTCCCTCTGAGATTACAGTCTGTTTCATGCTTTTATGACTCTGGATCTACTTTCTTCATCAGTTTATTTTGTTCATTAGATTCCACATATGAGTGAGATCATAAGATACTTGTCTTTCTCTGACTGGCTTATTTCACTTAGCATAATAATTGATATTTTAAATCTAGATCTTTATCCAACTGTTAGACAATTATATTCATTCAGTTTTGTGTGAAATTTCTTTCTCATACTCACGTTACAGAAAAGGAAATCAACTGAAGTGTTATCACCCTGCTCTTATCTAGGTCATTCTACACACAGCTTTGAAACTCATTTATATTCCCAAAGGCACTGGGCATCTTCTGTGGCAAACACTGATGAATTTTCAGTCATAGGAAAATAAGAGGCAAAGGAGTTTACACATCTATTTTTCCTCGATTTTCTGGCAATGTGTTGAGCAAAAGATGCGTATGGATAAAAGAGGAATAGGAACAGGAAAATAAATATCAGAGAAATGAGACATAAAACAAATGAAAAGCAACCTATGGAGAAAGATAGTAGTTACACTTTTCCTTTTAAAGGGCATTTTTTTATGCAGAAAAAGTGTGTGTGTGTGTGTGTGTGTGTGTGTGTGTGTGTGTGCGTAAATACATTACTTATATGTGAGCACATAATTTCACAGGCCAACATATTTTTTTTATATTTTTCTTAGAGTACTCAATGCTAAGTGCTATCATTTATATCTTATCATCTATCCAAGTAGGAAGCCAAAAAGGCATTTTTCCTTTTGTCCTATATTCTAAGCAAGCAGGGTTTTAGGCTTATTCTTTCATTTTCTATGGAAAATTTGCAGGGCAGAAAAAGACATCTTGGTTACCTGTGGGTCTGATTGCCACCTACAGTACATTTAGTGACTGCTACATTCTAGAGAACAGTAATTCTGAAGTAGAGAAATGTATTTTGTAGCCTAGTACCAAGCATTGTTTAAAATATTTACCTAATTATAAAGTACCTATTTATAAAGTACTTTGGAAGGGACTCTTTGTGTCTTAAGACAGGAGTACTGCACAATAATTTGCAGGTTCAAGTACAGCTTTGGATGATCATCTCTCTCTCTCTTTTGTGCCCCAAGAGCACCTGAAAATTATTACATTGGTTATTGTGGTTCAGTCACTGTTCTGCTTAATGTTAACTGAGAGCTAAACTTCCATTTCTTCCCTGAAGCCTCTTATAATTTTATCAGTAATTTGAGTGCTGCTTAAAAACAGGAGAGGTTAAAAGTGTTAGTCATAATGGAAAAAAGAATTGGGTTCGTATTTTCAGCATTTTCATAGGGAGCATATACTTGAAGTTGATGTTAAAAGTCTACATTAACACCTTTATAAAAGTCGTTCAGAATATACTTAATGATGAGTCTACAATGTAGGTTTGAAAGTATTTATGCACAGAAAAGCTTTCAGGAAAAGTACCTGCATTTAGCATAATAAGGGACTTAGTCTCTACTCCGCTGTTTCTGACTCTTACCATGTTTTCCCCAGTGCATTTTTCTTAGTTTCTTTGTAAGACTTATTTATCTTCTGGAAGCCATATAATTCAGAGTAAAGTTAGACATTAGGACCAATGAGAGCTATAATTATGGTGACAAAACTTTCTGTTTATTTATTTAGATTAATGTGAATTTAATAACTTCCATCTAGAATAACATTTTTAAAGTTAAAATTATTTTTAAATATAAGAATGTAAAAGTAAACAGAAATGTATAGATTTTATTTATGTTGACTTCAGGGAATGGGTATAAATCTGATTGCTATGGGGAAAAAACAAAACTGTCATTTGTATATACCCAAGAAAAGCATCTCTGCTTTTAACTCTAGTAAAAATAATATTTAAACAGATCATGTATAGAGTAATGTAATGCATAGCAGTAAATTGTACCTTATCGACATCAATAAAAATACGTCCTGAAATTTTCTATAAAGAAGTCTGCATTGTAAACAATGTATAAATTTCCCAATCTAATGTCCAAAAAATACATATAACATTGTTAAAAAGCAGAATACATCCAAGTAAATTTGAAGATCTTATTGGCTTTATTAAGCCATTTATGAATCAGGCAGTACCCCATCTAGCTGCTCAAAGTGTTATCATCATAATCAGATAGTTAATATAGAAAGAGAGCAAAGGGAAGGCCAGGCATTATAAGCCTGGGCATCTGGGCAGCTTCACAGGAAACTACAGCCCCATCTCCCCAGGGAACACAGGTCCATTCCGTGCAGATCACTGAGGGAAGGGATCCATCAAAGGTGGAGATGGAAACATGTCAGTGAGGTTGGGGTGATGTAGGGAAGGTGCTTGCCTGTCAGACTAACCTGGGAAACACTGCATTGGGAAGGGGGTGGACTGCATCAGAAGCGCATGAGATCTTGAAAGATTCGACTCTCCAGACAGAGTTCCCTCCCTCCTCGTGTTCTCTTGAGCTCTTGTTCCCTCTTGCTCTCTGGCCCTGTGACCCACATTCACCCATGTGGCACCCGAATTACTCCATTTCCTCCAAAAAAGACATGCCCTGACCCCAAAATAACCCTTTTCTTTCTAGTTTTATTAGCTCTTTTGCCACCTTTCTCCCTATAAAAGCCAAAGGCCCAAAATGGCTTCATTCATGCCAAAAGCCAGGAGAACAAACCTAGATGTAATACCTTCTATTTTGTACAACCGTTTTGTTATAGGTGGAAGTGGAGTCTGACACTATCTCCAAATATATTTTTATTATCAACCCTCAAACGAAATAAATCGGTCGTAAATTAGTCATAAGTGCAGTTAATATTAAAAATAGCAATGATTATTCTGATTTTTAAATGGAATAGGAACATATGTGAAATCTTACCTCCCATTTTTCTAATGATACATCCAAAATATGAGTAAATTGAAGCAACTATGAAATGTTTTAATCAATGTTGCTGCTTCATATTGTATTTAAAATAATATTTCTTGGAGAAAACACTCAACCTAATGTATATTAGTACATTCTAGAGTTTAATGTATTATCTTAAAAGTTTCACAGATAAGTCATACTTTATCAATATGAAGATATTAAAAGTTAAGGAATTAAAAGGTAAATGGGAAAATTATATACATCTCAAAATATTAATTTCAATGTCAATAAATTAAAATTTAAAAACAGAAATATAGTGAAATATTTATCTTTAGTGGCATATATTAGCTTATTTTCACAAAATATGGTTACCCTTTTTGAAATGCTATTGATTATAGATTTTTGTTATTCAGCAATATCATTTATTTAGTATGCATATTTTCACAATTCAGGGTACTTTATTTTTTTCACTTTCCCCTTCCAGACCCCAAGAAATATATGTGAGAAACAATTCAATGCTAATGTAACTACAAGGTTACAAATCTAAACATATATGTCAAAACAAAAAAAAGTTATAGCTCTCATAGTAACATTATATTATCAGCATTATACATTCTGTACAATAAAATATGTATTTAGAAACATAACTATTAATTTAAGAGACCACATACAATATATATTAAATGAAGATAAGTTAACATCCCTTGGAGAACCTTAACTTTTCTAGCTTTGTATTAGTTTGTCTTAAATTAATAGCACTTTACTATTAGAAGTTTCCAGTGTACAGTTAGAGCCACCCTATTGAGTGCTTGAATTCTTTTGTCCTTCCTCTCTGCGCATGGATCCACTATAAAACAGAACACAGAGCGTTGGAAATGTGTTGGGATGATATGTTTTATACTTTAGATGATTCGCCTCAGCATTTTTCCTAGGATAATGTTCCACCATTACCATATTTTATTATAGTATGATAACTCTATATCTGATAGGAAAGCAAATTAGATGGAACCATACTATCAGAGGGCCCAGATGCAAAGCTTCCTTTTTTGAATTCTAAGTAAAATATTTATGAGCTCATTTAAATAATAATGAGAACACACACAATGCCACTGTTTAAGAGTTATGCCACATAAGTAATCCTAGAGGGACTCCTCATCACAGGAAGCCTAGCTTTCCAGCTCGGAGCCAGGCTCCATGGCACACAGTTGCAACCTGGCTATTCAGCTGAAAAATAGTGAGATAGATCCGTTTCAACTTCTGATTTATAAACATGCTCATTACACAGAACCTTCGGATATGCAGTCTTACCTAAAAATGTATACATGAATATAGGGTGTCCCAAAAAATGTATACACACACTTCAAATATTTATAAAGGCAGTGTTCATTAAAATACACTTATTTTTTTATATGGAGCTATCAGCTGTTAAAGTGTGTACACATTTTTTGGGGGAAAACACCCTGTATATGCATATATACCATTAATATGTAAATAGGTGAGTCTTATAAATTGAATCACATTAAAATTAATTTAGAATATACAGGGACTATGTTCCTAAACTCATCAATCTGCAAATGTAAGCTAAATTAAATTAATAGAGAAATATACACACACACACACACACACACACACACATATCTTTGGACAACTTTTAACTAGTGAATATTTTAATTTTTAGTATTTTGAGTACTCACAGAGAATGCATAAAGTTGAAGGTAATAAAAGTCACATTTTATTTTTCAATGGAATTAGGATTGAAGTGCTCAGATACTGTATGTTCTAGCAACTCCAGTTGACTTAAACATAAGTATGCTTACCATTTTGTGTTCCTTTCTTCTTGTCCATACTAAATAATCAGGGACATGAAAGATTATATTTATTCACTTTTTGATAGAGTACATAACACATGATTGAAGAAAGCCAAAGGGTAAGTTACTCTCTTTCATATGTCTTGGTTCCATTTGCTGTAAATGCTCAAAGACTTAAGAACAGTCATTAAATATTATTGCTGTTTATGCACATTATTCATGATTCTGAATGAGGTCAGAAACACAAAATAATCAATCCAAACCTTAATTTATATTTGAAATTAAACTATGTGATCTACTGATAGAAACGTAAGTGCATAAGCAAAAACAAACTGGGTCCTTCTTGCTAAAAAAGAAACAAATAATCAGAAGGCTAAACATTCCAGTATCGGCGAGGTCTTGGTGTAGAGTCAGTACCCCATGGCTACCGAGAAAGTGCTGTTGTAGAAAATACGTGCCGTAAAGGTAACAAGTGTTTTTACAGTACTTTAACTGCTCTATAAATGGCTTATTACATAAGTTGTCCGTAACATATGCTTTAGAAACTGAGAAAATATATTTAACCAGAGTCTGTGAATATCTTTGACTTCTTAGATAGTGAGCATCAATGCCTCCATCACAAGCATCCATGTGCACAAGACACTTCGATGGCAGTTTCTGAGGCCAAGCTCAGGATTGTGCATTCATTTCTCCACGCTGCTGTAACAACCTGTCTCCATCACAGTGATCCAAAACAATGGAAATGTATTGTCAGACGGGGCAGGCGGTGAGAAGCCTAGGATGGGTCCCCAGCCTGCATTCCTTCCAGATGTCTTATGGACAAGCTGTTCCCTTGTTTTTTCCAGGCACAGAATGGGTTTTCCACAGGCCGAGATTGGCATAAAGCAACCCACTTGGGTAATAGCAGCCCACCTGGATGCTGCAGAATACTCTTCTCATGCCAAGACTCTTAATCGAATCACATGTGCATCCCCTCCCCCTATACCATGTGCAGTGACATAGTCACATATTCCAAACATTAGGATGTAGATATCTTTGGGGAGCATTTGTCAGGGGCTTTTTATTACGCTTTTGACAGGCAGAATGTGTTTCAGAAAACCTGACAGAACAGGGGAAGGTAGGATAATTTGGGGTATCTGCTTGGTGGGCTTCTTCATATTGGTAATAATATTTTTTTCTGAATTAAAATTTCTGAATCATACACATAAATTAAGCATATTGATAGAGTCCATGGACCTTGACAGACATGATGTAAAGTTGACTCAGTCTAGTCAGATTAATTGGCAGAGAAAATCACGACTCAAATTCTCTACTTAAAATACAGATGTAGTGTTATTTTTGAAGCCTTGTTATTTTGGATATTTTGTAATAGTAATAAGCGATGGTTTTTCAAAACAAAAAAAGGTTAAATCATGACCCTTTCCCAGATATGGAACGAATGTGTCTTACAGATTTGAGTAACTCACTGTTAATGAGGAAACCAGACAGTTGTTATATCCAAATCAAGGAACAAATCAAAGAATCCCACATTTATATGGAGTAAAGGAATGTTCAGTGAAGTACAGATGAGAATGGAACTAGCCTTGTAAACAGGTGGAGGAGGAAACTAAATTGAACTCAGTAGAGAAATGTGTTTCATACCTATACATGTGAAGTATTTCCATTCTTATCAGTTATCTACAATTTACAGAGCCGTAAAATAGCTCAGATACAATGATTATGGAGAATCAGATAAGCTAGCTGGATGCGTTTGTTCTAAACAATAAATAGTTTCCACCCAATAATGTGTTTTTTGCTTATAACAAATTTTCTATAAAACTAAATTTAATTTCTCCTCGGTTTGTAGCTTTATGCATAGTGAATTATAGGGGTGTCTGCTTTCCTCTTTAATTCTGGTATCATGAAGATTGACACACAAAGATTACTGTTTTTAGGAACAAGGAAGAATTCAGTTCCTTGTTGGAACAACTTCTTACTTACACAGAATTGAAAACCTCAGACTCCCTTTGTGAGAAGAAAGTATGCATTGCAAAATAATGTAAAATTCGGATAATTGCTTAAATTATCTGCATAGATCATAAAAATAATTCAGGGGTGCCCTGGCCTGTTTGGCTCAGTTGGTTGAACATCGTGCAATGCACCCAAAGGTCCCTGGTTCGATTCTGGGTGGGGCACATGTCTGGGTTGCAGACTTGATCCCCAGTATGGGGCATGCAGGAGGCAGCTGATCCATGTTTCACTTTCTCTCCTCTCTTCCTCTCTCTCTAAAGAACAAAACAAAACAAAACAAATAAATAAAAACATTTTAAAAACGGTTGCATAGCATTACATATAATAGATGTATCATATTTGAAATACCTAAGCTCGTCTTTCAAAAAAGTGAAAAGAAGTTAGGTGTTTGTTCGTTCTTTAGAGATGCAAGCCTTTTGAATGAAATGCATCCCAGGGTATACCTGCTTTCTCCTCAAGCCAGAAGCACGGGGAATGTGTCTGTGCTTACTAACCTACACGCGGGAAAGGGCCTGCGGCGTTGAAGTCACTCAGCACATGTGTGCCAACTGGAGGACACTTCTGGCCAATGGAATTGTCCTGCAAGAAATCGATATCAGTTTCACTTCAGATTGTCCGAACGTCATTCTGTATCATTGGAGAGGGAACCATATAGCTCACTCTGTTGGAGACTCTCGTTTGAGTTTTACACAGTTAGGTGGCTTATTAGTTCTTCTATGACTACATAACACATTTCCACAAAGTTAGCAACTTAAAGCCATAGCTACTTATTGTAGTTCCTTGTTTCATAGGTCAGCAATTTTGTAAAGGATGGGTTGCTGCTCGGATTTCGGACTAAGACAGGTGTTGGCCTGCTGCATTCTCCCTTGGTCTCAAGGTCCTCTTCCAAACGTGCTCAGAGTGTGGCTGGAAGAATTCAGTTCCTTGTTGGCCATTGACTGAGGGAGCGAGGGGGCGGGGGCGGGGGTGGGGGGTCACTCTCAGGTCTTCGATGCCATTTTCAGGTCCTTGCCTTGTGGCTTATCCATGGTCCAGTGAGCAATGGAGAATGTCTGCTATTTCCAGTCTCGTGAAGCCCAGGTCCCAGTTAGGTCAGTCACGGAGGATTACCTCCACCCTAGAGTCACTGTGTCAGACCAGATAACCAGAATCACCCATTGCCGGCAAAGACATTTCTGTTCAATGAGCTTCCCCAAAGAGAGTAGGCAGTTTCACAGGCAGAGGTCCTTTTTCTGACATTGAAATAAAAATATACCACTTTAGAAATAATGATAAAAAATAGAATGTCTTAATTTATTTCCAATCTCAAATTTTTAAAATCTCCATATGAGTTTATTAATTGACCAGGCTCAGTATTACTCACAATACCTTACCACTTAAAGATGTGTAAGTGTACCATCTTATCTTCTTCAAGTGCGTGTGTCAGATCCAAGCACATCCTCTTAGTTTTTGACAGCATCCTCATGTATAAAAATGAGAATGCTGAACTGTGTATCATAAATATACATATGCACTGCTCACCAAATATGATAGCATTCATGCACAAACCACAAGAATCTTGCTTACCCTTCAAACACTTGTGAATATCTTATTGTAAAATGATACAAAACATCTCTTCTCTAAATATAAGCTGCAACATTTCTTCATCTTACCTCCACCTGTTATCAAAGGTATAATACGTGTCACAATTAAAATGTAAATTTCATGGTAACAGAGGGAAGAATATCCACTCTACAGTGATGCATCACCAATTGGAAACAATGTCAAGCAGTATAATTTCCAAACCATGATTGCAAAATTATATTATTGAAGTGTAGGAGCAAGTAGGATATGGTTTCTTTAACGTGGATGGGAATCATAATTGTAAATGTTAATTTATCCCCAAACTGATTTGAGAATTTGCAAATGAAACTCAGAGCTGTTTAGGGAAATTGACAGTGTAATATTGTCATTTACATATTTTTGTCGTTAACATGAGGAATACAGAGATATCTTGACAGTTTCGATATGCTGTAATGTGACATGGGGGGGCACTGATGGAAAACAGGAGGGAATTGTCTGTCTTCCATACCACCTTCATCAGAGCATTGTTTTAAATCATCTATTTTTGCCAACTGCCAGTTCTGCATCCCTAGTGCTTTAAAAACCACATTATATTGTCTTTGAATAAGACAATATAAGCCACCTTATGTGATTGTGGTCTTTAAATAGTCCCTTTTCTTGAGTCATATAGGCCCTTTGGTTAACATTTTACAGTTTGATATAGCTTTATTCTGGCATGTAGCATAGTTCATAAATGGTGCAGGTATCAAAACAATAACTTCCAGGAGGCTTCTTTCTCCTTTTTCTTCTTTTTAAGAGCCTGGGTATTGTTAACATCAACAGGAGAAAAAAATGAGGGGAAGCACAAGTAGAGTGTGCTTTTGTTCTTCCTAGGTACCTGGCAGTGGTCCCCTTAATTTGCCACCTTAATAAAACAGAAATGGCAGCGCTTTTCCAAAAGGGGGAAACGGGTTTTTGAATAGTGCATAGGCCAAACTGGCAATATTGTTAATCACAAATCCCACTTAAACAGCATGATCTCCGATGAGTGTATCAGAGTATGGTACTTCTGAGTTATTGTCTCAGCTCTCAGTAGCCTACTGTAGGGAGAGCAGATGGTTTGCGTTTATATCTTTTGTGCTTCTCAGTTATTGATGTGGATTATATGAGCGGATAATTGGCAGGGTTTTGCACATAATTGATATAAAATGCTATTTAGGCTCTTCTCTGATTGGTCCAGTTTCTAGGACATCTGGGACAACAATCTCTTGGATTACATATGGAAGAGATATAACTTTCAATCATCTGTATGCTAGCAGCAAACTGCCATAATGCTTTATAATTTTCCTGTGCATTTGAAAAATTAAAATGCGTTTACTCTTAGGAAAATTGCTGGATTCAGAACTGAGAAACCACTAATTAAAAAAATCTGTCTTTTTCCTTTATTTTTCCCAAATAGGGCAGCAGGAAAATAGGTAGAAGTGCAAATCCAGTTTTAAGGCAAAGAAAGGAGAGTAGACCATTTTACAGCATGTTTGCGGTCCTTTGTATTTCTCCATAACCACCTTTTCCAACACAGGATATTACAATGATTTCACATCTGTCATAATCGGTCTGGTGACTTGAAAAACACTGGAAGAACTTTGAATAATGGTCATCTTCATAACACCCACCAGAATCTACACTTCCACACCTATTTAAGTGGGTGGAATGTGCCCTAGCTGGTTTGACTCAGGGGATAGAGCCTCAGCTCATGGACTGACAGGCCCCAGGTTTGATTCCAGTCAAAAGCGTGTACCTGGGTTGTGGTCTCAATCCCCAGTAGGTGGCGTGCTGGAGATAGCTGATCGATGTTTCTCTCTCATCCATATTTCTTTTTTTTTTTAAAAAAATATTTTTATTAATTTCAGAGAGGAAGGAGAGAGAAAGAGAGATAGAAACATCAATAATGAGAGATAATCACTGATCGGCTGCCTCCTGCAAGCCCTCTTTTGGGGATTAAGCCTGCAACCCAGGCATGTACCCTGACCAGGAATCCAATCGGTAACCTCCTGGTTCTGGATCGATGCTCAACCACTGAGCTACACCCGACTGGGCTCATCAATATTTCTAACTCTCTATCCCTCTCCTTTCCTCTCTGTGAAAATCAATAAAATATATTTTTAGAAATACGTATATAAATAGGTGGAATGTGTCTCTGATGATCTCACCTTTTCTATAATACTTTATTCCCCTCAAGTACTCCACCTGAGGCTCCCTATAGATGACACACTGGTACCTCCCTCGCTTACAGATTCCAAAGTTCTATAGGACACCCAACTGGAGTTTTCGCCTCACTCAGTTTTCTTCCCATTTTTAAAAACCAGATTAAATTTAGTAGTTGTGAATGAATAGGAAAGGTGTTGACCAGACAGGAAGTTGACAGATTTTAAATGTGCACATTTAAGGAAGTTCAAATATACACAGAGAGAAACACATACATACGCACACACAGATAGATAGATAGATAGATAGATAGATAGATAGATAGATGGATATCCTGCTCCCAATAACAACATTTCTTTAAAAAATATGTTCGGTTACCTTTGAGAGGGCAGAAATAAATTCAGAAAAATAAGAAAAGTCCATCTATGTTCACTGAACAGTGTGCCTGGCTGCCTTAACGTTCATGCATTGTGATGGCTATGATAGTGTAGGTCAATTATAGTCATTTTTAAAAAGTGCTTTAAAATCCCATTATAAATAATATTGGGGAAATGTGGTGCATAGATGCTCTAACTAAGTATATTTATAACGTTATACCAACTATAATAAAAATGTGATAATTATAAGTCTGTCATTTCGGGGGAAACCACAAAGTTTTGCCCTTGGAGCTGTGCTACCAAAATGTATGTTCATTACTTGTATTCTCTCTGCATATATTTTTCACCTCTCCCTAAAATACATTTAATTACTCTATCTTTCCTTCCATGTTCAATTTTTATTTTCCCTACATGCTTCCCCGTGGCCAAGCTTGTTTAACCAAGCTAACCCCATTTCAGAAATCATAGTATCCACAAGTAGCACGCTATTTGCCTCCCTCGTTTAGGTTTCCAAATTCTCTTAAGAATAGGATGTGTTCTCTATCCATTCATTGTTTTACCACTCATAGCTCTTCCACCACTTACAGTCTATCTAAATCCTGCCAGAATCTCTGCGGTGTAATATTCTTAATGTCTAACATTCAACCAAAAATCTTGAGGCATACCAAGAAATGAAAAAAAAAAATGATCGAAGTCTAGAAACAAAGGAAGTCGGTAGAAATAAAACCAAGCAACTCAGGTGATGGTTTTAGCAGGAGAGAGCGCTCTCACACGCGGAGTAATAATAACATGCACTTCTCACTCTTGTGCACATTTCTACTGAGCAAGTTTCCACCAAGAGGACATCCAGTGATTCTTTGCTTTAGTGCCTTCCCCAGAAAGTAGAAAGCGAAGCAGTGAGGACCCTGGGAGGAAGTCACACATGCCCCCTTCCTTCTGGGCAAACTCTCCGTTGGCCAGAAATCAGCAACACGACCAAGTGTGACTACAGAGAGGCTGGGGGATGTACTTCGTTCGTGTCCAGAAGGAACAGAGAACCTGCTGAGCATCTAGCTAATTCCTTCCAGGTTCTCCGATTTCTCCTCTGGCTTCTTCTCTTTCATTAAATCTAAACTAAAAGTTTTCCTTAATTCATGTGTTAAGCCTTTGTCTCACCTCCTGTTACACTCTCAGAAGCATCTGCCCTGTCCGTGTCTTTAAATGGCATGTGCATATGGACAATATGTGTATTTTTTAATATAAACATATGATAATATTGAACAGACCAGAGAAATAGAAAGTACCATAACTTACACATTAAATAGGGAATAATTCAGTCAACAATTCACATAAGCATGTGCAGATAACTTAAAATTTGCATGCATGGATGGGCAAGACTTCTTCCCAAACTGAGATACCACTGTTCTCTCATATTTAATTCTGAGATCTGTCTGATCTTTTCTTCACCTGTGTGATCCACCTCCTAACCTAGAAATCTCTCTTGCAACTCTAGCTCAGTGTGTTCAAAACTGAATCCAACCCTTCCACAAATTGGTTCCTTGCCCTTTGCGACATATACAGGATAATGTCAAATTCCTCTAATTCAAACTGAAAAATATGGACTTAGATGCATTCCCCTTGTCTTCCCCCTTGTTAGCCTAAAATTATAGTCACTATAATGTCAAATTTAACTTAACACGATATTTTTTACTTTGCAAATTTCAGAGAACCATTGCTGGTGATTCACTTCCAAAAATTTAGAATCCTGGATTTATTTGTGAAATCTCAAGTGTATGTACACACACACACACACACACACACACACACACGATTATAATATATATGATTGTAATTTATATAACATACTTTAGAATGGGGTTTTTAGTTGATTATAAATTAGTTATAACTGAAGGATGCTACATAATTACTAATTTAAAATATATTATTATTCTTAAATAAGGTGATAGTTACATTGAACACTGTACTCCTTCTATATTATGGGAAGGGGTATTTACTGTCTGAAGTAGGGCCAGAACAGGGTTACCAGAGGTTGAAGAGCTGGAACATAAAGTAATAGGAGGAGCAACAGAAGTGGTGCATGTTATTTAATATGGCAAATAGAAGACTTGGGTATTTGTGTAGTTCTCTTCAAATAGCTAAGAGTTGTGCTTTTCTGAGTGAATGCATTTATTATTGGTCCCAGAAAGCATAACTGGAATCCACAGGTGTGGAATACCAGGAAGTTATTTGATGCTGTCCTAAGAAGTAATTTTCCAACAGAGCCTTTTCTAAATGGAATGGCAGCATTATGGATCTTCACCCACGGCTGAGGTTGTTCCTGGTACGTAGAATGAATTAGACTATTTCACCTCAAAAGCCCTCTGTAAACTAAGTAAGTATATAGGTTCGCACTTATATGCACCTGGATTAATTTAAGAATAAATTGCATAAGGAACTACTTGAAAATAAATGAAAATTCTCATTCTGTACCAGTGAGAAGAAGGACACCAGGAACTCACATTTCCGAGTGCCAAGAAGGCAGCTCTCTGGGCAGAGGCAGAGGGTTGAGCACTTGGTGTGTGCCAGGGGCATCCAGGACATTGACAGAGAGAGCCATGTGCCACATGGCCTTTCTGTCAGTGACGGCCACAGAGACGAGGCGGTCCCAGGAGCTTATAATGGAGCTGGAAACTCCTGTCGCCTAGTGATAGTGGTATCTCCTTGTCATGTCTGCACAACTCATTACTCACATGTTTGTTTTGATCCAATGAAGTGTAGCCTAAGTGTGCAGTGTTTCTGAAGTCTGCCGCCATGTACAGTCATGTCCCAGCCCCTCCGTTCACTCCCCTCGCTCGCTGACTCCCCCGGAGCAACTTCCAGGCCTGCAGCTCCATTCAGGGTAGGTGCCCTCCACAGGTGGATCAGTTGTGATCACTTATACCATGTGTTTACTGTACCTTTTCTAGGTTACATATGTGTAGATAAGTACTTGCCAGTGTTACAGTTGTCTACAGTATTCAGTACCGTAACATGTAGTCTGGGAGCAATCAGCTATCCCCCCCAGCCTGGGTGTGTTGGAGGCTGCACCATCTAGGTGTGTGCAAGCACCTGAATGATGTTCGCACAATGACAAAAACTGCCTGATAATGCATTTCCTTCAGTGGCTCGTGACTGTACTCTAGTTCTCAGTAGAACATCAAGCAGTAATGGGCAACTAATACATCAGCCCCAAAGAAGAGAGTCTGCATTGCAATCCCAACCTGTTTTCCTTTCTTCCAACTGCTTTTATCAAGACATAGTGTCTGTACTACACAATTCACATATTTAAAATGTCTGCCTCTCCTTCCCCGTATCCTTTTCTTAGTCCTGTGGTAAGTTTACCGAAAGATTGTTATTGTCTCCTATAAATTTCTCAGCTTTAAGTTAAACCCAGACTCTTCTACTCCCCAAAGCCCTCCCTTCCTGCCTTCTACCTTTCAAGCTTCCCTTTCTTCCCTTTACTTTCGAGTGTCACAGAGGAAGTGAGTGGCCGCGGGCACTGTTGCAGATTTAGGAGGCCCGTGTGCTAGACAGAAAGCTGAAAGCAGCCCTGAAATCAAAGGGGAACGTAGAACCAAGAGGAAATAGGATTAAGTTTGTAAACTAGAGTTTGAGGTACAACCTGGCCTTTCCCTGCAGCCGCTCATCTTCTGAGAATGTCAATAATTTTACCATGATGCAGCCTAAATGTTTGATCTGGGCACCAAATGGACTATTCTAACTGCCCATTCCAGGATCCATTTCTCTCTCAGATGATGCAGTCAAACACCGCCTTGTTCACACACAAGACTGTCTACAACTCACTGTCATCATTTCTGTGGGAGATGATCTACTCCATTTGAATGGGAACTGTGTCTCGTACGTGGATCTGTATCTCCAGTCCTTAACAGAAAGACTGCCAAGTCAGAGAGGCTCAGTGGCCAGCTGTGGAACAAATGAATAAATAAATGCATAAAGAACAGGGCCTCCGGCAAATACTGAGAGCTGACATGATGTGCAAGGACAGGAAAACCCAGGAGGTACAGTCGTGAAGCGTAAGTGGAGTTTGCGGGTTGGCTGGGTGCGGAGTAAGTTCCTCTGGCTGGCACTGTTGTTGCGGACTGGCTTTAATGTGCGGCATGGAGCATGGCTTGTGGAAAAGCTGTGTTCACAAGGACAGAGCACAGTGTATTCATTCAGAGAACGTTCGCTGGGTGGTCATGATTGCTGGGGCATTGCGCCATGTGCACGGACATTGCACAGAACAGGATGCAGAGACCTGGGCAAGAAGACAGTAAGAATCAAGACAATAAATAAAAACCAGGATTAGAAATTTTGGTAAAATAAAGCACACGTGTAGTATTTGTGAAGCTAGAGTGTTTATAATAGTGCCTGGACCTCAATAATTACATATTCAATGACCATAAAATGATAGAGGAAGGGGGGGAATAATACAGAATTTCCAAAGAACATTTGAACTTAGATCTAAATGGAAGGGGGGGAAATAGAAAAAAGTCAGAGAAATCAAGTTCAAAGGTATGGACATACAGAATTGCTCAGTATACACTGAGTGGCCAGATTGTTATGACCACCTGACGTTTGTACGCAAATTAGCCATAATTATGCACTGAAGTTACTAGATGGCCAGGTCATTATAAATGTCTGAATAGCACAACATACCTAAGTATCGTTGCTGATCAAGTTCTTCCTATCATGATGATGGCATATCCCAATGGAGATGGCTTCTTCCAACAAGACAATGCACATGCCACGGTGCTCATATTGTGCAGGAGTGGTTTCAAGAACATGAGGGAGACTTTCCCTTGCTTAGGTGGCCCCCACAATCACCAGCTCTCAATCCAATTGAACATTTGTGGGACGAAGTTAAAAGAGCCATCAGGCAGCTGGTTCCATAACCATCAAATCTCATAGAACTGGACAGTGCTATTCATCAGGCATGGTGTCAGATTCCTCGCATCACCTTTCAACATCTCGTGGAGTCAGTGCCAAGAAGAATCGCCACAGTATTGAAGGCAAAAGGTGGCCCAACAAAGTACTGATGGGGTGGTCATAATAATCTGGCCACTCAGTGTATGTACTTAAAGTCCAGAAAAAAGGCCAAGATGGTTACACTGGGCCGGGCAGGATGGGGCGGGGATAGTCCAGGTATGCATTTCCAAGTGAGAAAACACTGATGGGCAGTGAGCAGGGAGGAGGATAATTTGTATACATTTTCAAAAAGGGATCCGTGGCTGCATTGAATCATGGATTGTAGAGCAGAGAGGATTGGAAAGTAAAATTCAGATTGGAGGCTACGGCAGTTTGGTTCAATAACAGATCATATATGCGATGTTTATATGATAATATTATAATGGAGCTAAGAAGGGGATATCACTTAGTGATGTTATAGGGGTCATAGGGTCGTATTGAAATGGGACACTTGTGTGTTTGTGGTGATGCTGGTGTATACAAACCTTCCACATTGCCTGTTGTATGAGTGAGTGTTGCACATACAGTTATGTACAGCACATAATACTTGATAATAAATGACTCTATAGCTGGTTTATGTATTCACTATACTTTTTATAGTTATTTTAGATTATACTCTTTCTACTTATAAAAAAGAAATGTTTGCTGTAAACAGTGTGGTATATTACACAGCCGCAGCTTCATATATATCTCATTTACCACATTACTGGATTGCACCAGTGTCTCTTGTGCTTGATTTAATCTTGGGATTTGTGCAGTAATGTGCTGTGTGGTTTACATTCTCAGAGCAAGAGGCTAAACCATACAGCCTGGGCGTGCAATAGGTTGTACTATCTAGTATGTAAGTGCACTCTATGACCTCACAGCAACGAAGACGCCTAATGATGCATTTCACAGAATGCATCCCGAGGTTCCGTGGCACATGACTGTAGATATTCACTATAAAGAGTCTGTCTAATCATACGGAAAAGTGCCATAGTTATTCAGAAACAAAGCTGCATAAAAGACGGTTATGACTTTCACAAATTTTATAGAGAAGGTAAAAAATAAGCAAGCCATAATAGTTAGAGCGGAACTCATGAAAGTCTATAAAACTGATAAAGCTGTTTGTACAAAGCACACTGTACAAACTACAAGCCTATACAGCATGTTACCCTACACACTCTGGAAAAAGTGCTGTAGAATAACACTGGACGATTCTTCTTATACAAAACTGTAATGATGCTTACACGAGCTCATTACAACTATTCATTTCAAAAGCATTCTGTAAAGATAGACTTCTCTTCTCCCCAATTCTAGAAATATATATAAATTTCATATCTATCTATCCATTGATATGGAAATTTTGGACTGGATCCCAGATTCTTTGTCCACTGGAATCGAAGAATGAATCCACAGATAGAAGATGGCATAGCAAAGATGGAGATTTATTGAAGAACAAGTACAGACTCCCAAGGGGGGAGGGAGAAAGGGTCCTGCCAACTTCCTGTTTCCATGGTTTATAAAGGCTGGAATTCCTCTGTCCTGATATCCCCTCTGATTGGTCAATATTCCCTTTAGAATTGGTTACTATAGTGACTCCTGATGCCCTCTTCCCTAATTGTCCTCCCATTCCTTCTGGGCTTTCTTCCTCCTTTATTTTGTAAATATAGACCTCTTAGCTACTCCCAGTTCTCTTATCTTATGTAAATGTAACTGTTTCCTCTCCCTTGTGTTATGGAAATGTACCTTCTCCTAGTCCATAACCCTGTGTTTTTATTCATGGGCCCCCAATTCTAAAATTCCCTAAGCCTGCCTATATTCCCCTAAAATTCCTATTTCACTATAACCTATCTACTATTTTCTATCTATCTATCTATCTATCTATCTATCTATCTATCTATCTATCATCTATGTAGAGAAAAGAAGGAAACACTTTTATACAGAATTGAATGGCAGCACTTTCCAATAGGTACAAAACTGTTCCAGTCAGTAGACATGTCCTGAGAAATCAAGAATTAATATCCAACCTGTGTTGACTTCCCACTTCAGGAATCTCATCTTTCATGAAAATAACCCTGGGAATCTCACATCAGAAAGGCCAGATAGGCTTCTCTGATCTCACTGTATTTGATTGGAAGTTAGCAGAGATTTCCATGAGCTCCTTTACGTAATTTGTTTCTCTGAAGGTGCGAGAGCTTAGTTATTTAAAAATTTTGAACACTTTTAGAAGGTGCAATTACTGCACCTTTTCAGTCTCCTGCTTTAAAAAGTTATTTTTATTGTTGAAAGTATTACAAATGTCTATTACCCGCCCCCCCCCCCGACACTGGCCACCTCCCCCACCCCCACCCCTGTTCTCTCCCCCCTCACACCCCCACTCCTGCCCCCTGCCCCCAAGGCCTTCACCACACTATAGTCTGTGTCAATAGGTTATGCATATCCTATCTAATAAAGAGGGAATATGCTAATTGACCCTCACACCGTCACAAAGTTGATGGTGCCCACAGCCAATAAGGAGGGAATATGCTAATTGACTGCTCACCCTCAAAGATGGTGGCACCCACAGCCAATAAGGAGGGAATATGCGAATGGACTGTAATGCCCTCAAAGATGGTGGCACCCACAGCCACAAGATGGTGGCACCCAGTCCCCTCAGCCCTGCCAGGGCTGCAGGCGTGCAGCAAGGCCGGGCCCATCCCCAGGCGTCCCTGGTCGCTCTGCACACCTGCTTCCAAATTCCCCCAGTCCCCTCAGCCCCCCAGTTGCCCAGGGCCAGCCCAAGGTGCAGGCAAGCCTTGGATGGCGGCTGCTCAGCCACCCAGGGCCTTCCAAGGCTCAGGTAACCAGGACCGGCTAAGGCTTGTGCTGCCGGCAGTGGCAGCAGCAGAGGTGTGATGGGGCGTCGCCTTCCCCTGATCACCAGGTCGCCTCCCACCCCTGAGGGCTCCTGGACTGTTAGAGGGGGCAGGCTGGGCTGAGGGACCACCCCCCCGCCCCCCGCTTCCAGTGCATGAACTTTCATGCACCAGGCCTCTAGTATGCATATAAGATCTTAGTCTTCTGTTTTTAGATCTCATTTGCAGTTAAATAATAAATACCTATTGAACCCAGAATGCACAGCTTCCCCCAGGCCTGGTGCCATTAGGGGACATTTGAAAGAACCCCAGAGGAAGTAATTGTAATGGAGATTGCATTGCAGGATTTGAAGAGACACCCTGTAGAACTCTGATCAGGAGTTTTTATTTTCCTTCCAGTGTCAGGAACATTGATAAAATTCCTTTCAGTGCAGCCATTCAGAGGGAGGGCAGGACTCTGAAAGCAGGCCTTTCGCCTAGCAAAGAGCAACTTCATATCTTCTTGCTCCTCTATGCACAGGGAGCCATGCCCCAATAAATAAACACAAATCACACTGAAGCAACTCAACCGGGGTTCTCTGTTTTTTAAAGTCTTAACTTTCAAAAAAGAGCTAACTAAGACATGCATCTTGGTGATTAACATCAATCAATCCTGACACCGAAAGTGACCCATCCAGCATCCAAATGGTTCAGATTTATTGGCAGTTGTTCACCGAGGTGGATGCAGGAAAGAAACAGGAAATGTAACAGAAAATGCTGCATAAAGTGGATCCAGAAAAGGCCAGGGCAAAGTATTTCTCATGGCTTAATATAGGGAAATTGATTTGGGTTGATTTATTGAGCAGCGTGATCTGTTTCTCTGGGTTCTTGTCCTGATGGAGTTGAAGAATGAAGCCACGGACAAAGGTGATAGGTGAAAAGTACAGAAACTTTATTGCAAGCTGGCACTACTGAAAGGAGTTTTTAGTTATGAAATAGGTTTAGGAAATTTTAGGAATCAAGGGGTCCATGAAAAAAGCACAGGTCTCAGAGCTGCAAAGGGTACATTTCCATAAGACAAGGGAGCTGGGATCTGCAGAAGGTACACATTTACCTTTATTCGGAAAGGAAGCCCCTCATCCAGAGAGGGAGGAAGACAGCCCAGAGGGAATAGGGAAACAATAAGGAAGAAGAAGGAGGGAACCTCACTACTTCAAGTGAGGTATGAGCACTAGAGTTGCTATAGTAACCAATCTAAGGGGGATAGTGACCAATCAGAGGGGATATCGAGGCACAAAGATCTGCAGTCTTTATAAACTGTAGAGAAAAGGGACTCAGTGGGACTCCTCCCCCTCCCCACGTTGGGGTCCGTGCTGTGGGACTCTTCCCCCCTCTCCACACGGGAGTCTGTGCTTGTTTCTCAGTAAATTTTCACCTTTTCCTATACCACCTTTCATCGGTGGTTTCATTCTTCAACTCCACAGGACAAAGAACCCAGGAACCATCCTGCCCAGGGGAACAGTGCACATTCCAGTCCAATTTTCCCATTTCACTACCTCTAAAACCTAATTCTAAATTCTAAGCCTAAGACTCTGTCCCTCCTGGATGGACTGAGGGGCCACTGAGAAGGTTGACCGACCGCTAATTCTTTGTCTTGAGGCATTAAATAGGCTGCAGTTCTTTGTCTGAACCTGACCCCTTCTTATTGGTTGTTCTGCTACACAGAATTGGTTTTCAAAGTTCAAAGCCCACGTGGTGGCCCCCACCTTCTCTCCCCCCTTATCTTGTTGGTTGGGGTCGCTTTTGATTTCTCTTATAGCTCTCCCAGTAGTGATGGCAGAGAAAGCCTTATTTTATGGCCCTCCCATCTACTCAGGTCAAGGCTACTTTTGGCCTAACTTATGGTCACTTCAATAGCTCAGGACCAAGATACCCTTGTCTGTCCTTGGTTTATGGTTGTCTTAATTGCACAGGCCAGATAATATTTCTATTTGCCTGTGGCATTTCTTTAATCTCTGTATAAGTAAGATAAGCACCCAGGGGTCTTCAAGTCTCCATTACGTATTCCTTCCCCCATAGACCCCACCTATCTCTATGGCTCCCTAAACTTGCCTAATTAAGCTAGCTAGCTAACCCCTTCAAAATGTCTTCATGCTTTCGTTGGGAAGAAAATTTGATAATTAGCACAAAAAATATATACCGTAGTTTATAGTTCGATTGGGAGGCAGTACATGTTAAACACTTTTTTCTGTGTACTTGACTCCACAGTGTGGGGCCACTCATCTTAAATACTATGTGTTTTATTTTTATTAAATTGTATTCGGGTGACATTGGTCAACATGAATGTAAAGGTTTCACATGTGGATCTCTAAGTTACAAAATCTGTATATAACACCACCTCCCAAAGTCTCACCTCCTCCTGTCACTTTATATTTAGGACCCCCTTCTCCCCCCACCCCCTCCCTCTGGCAACCACACTGCTGTTTGTGTTCATAAGTTTCAGTTTTATATCCCACATGCGAGTGAAATCATATGGTTCTTAGCTTTTTATGTCTGACTTACTTCACCTAGTGGGTTTAACTGTGGTTACTGCATCTGTTGCTGTAAGAATCGTCCCCCTTACTAAGGGGAGAAACCAGAACTGTGGAGTTCTACTAGAAACTGGCAGCGACCTTGACATCAACAATCACAATGTGTCGGAAAGAAATTCTGACTGAATGGGGCTTCATAGAGTTAGTTTCTGTGACAGAATGTATGACGCTTCATACTTTAGCATTATTTTAGTACTTAATTTCAATACATGGTCCTGCTTACTGCCCAAATGCTGACACATTCATTTCACTGAGGTCATACATGGAATATGCTCTGATTTCGCCTCGTTATGTTAAAAATGCTTTGGCTGACTATAGAAAAACCTATGTTTTCATTAAAAAATAAACATATTAATAATGAAAATCGCACAATAGCCAAGGATAAATAGCTTATCTTAAGATGACTGAGTTTATCTTCTATATTTTGTACTTTATGTTTCTTTACAAAATCACAATTATGGTACATGCAATAAACATTCTTTTTCATTTCTTATTTCATCCTGTATTCTACAAATCATGAAATTCTTTTAGTTCCCAACTTTAGAACTCCACATTCACTAGATGTATCAAAATTTATGTAATTATTTTTATATTTTAGAACAATAAACATGCTTTGTATTTTTAAGTTGTAAGGAATGTATTTGAGTATAATTTAAAACCTCATAGCTGATTATGTCTTTAATAGATAGTTCTAGAACTTTCCAGAATTTAAATATATGAGCATTTAAAAATATTTTCTTAGCTGTATTGAAATTGCCTTTAGAAAAGGATGTGCATATGGCACATTCAGATTATTATAGTATTTACCTCACTCCACCCTGAACAGTATTTGGAATTGTAATAATAAATTGTTTTCTAATTTGATAGGAGCAGATGGTAACCCTTTTTGCATTAATTTGATTATCTTTTATTTCAGGTTAGGCTAAAGTTTATTTTTCATCTTATCTGTTAATCAATTATTTCCCAGTTTGGTACACCTATAACCACCTTTTCTTCATTTTTCTTTTAGAATATTATTTATCATATCATTTATGCACGGGGGCTATTTTGATATAAATGATAAATTTGAGCTTATCATCTTTGCCAGTCATTGTTTTATCTTCCTGACATACAAACTTTCACTGTACAGGAATTGTCTTATTATTTCCTTTCTTTCCCTAATATTTAGGCCTTCTCCCCCAACTTGAGAACAAGTTATCATTGTCCTATGTTTTTACTCTGGTCGTTTTATAACAATGTTGTCTACCTTGACTACTTTAACCTATCTGGGAAATAGTTTCGTTTAGTCTTTGAGGTAAATTGCTCCTTTGTAGTTGTCCCCTTGCATACTGAGCAAACTTTGCTGTATAAAAATTTTTAAGAAAGCAAAAAACAACCAACAGAGGATGCAGTGACCCAAGGAAAGCAATGCAGACCATGACAAAGTACCATAACTGTCGCAGAAATGTATGACGCAACCTCAAAGTAGAGGTTGAGGAACTCACTTAAGTAACTTGGGAAAATCAAGTGTAAATGGATACTGGGAAGCCGAAGAGCAAAGAAGCTGAGCCCAAATACTGTTCTGGTTCTGATACAGTTGGTTCTCACAGGTATGGGTTAGCAATTCTGAAACTATGTATACCAGGGTTTTATGTAGCCCAGGGTTAATCCAATCAGTACATAGACTGTAGGTGATGGCTGCCAGGCTTCTCAGGTTAGTTGTACTTTCAGGAGAGGAGGCTAGAATGAACCATGGGGTATGGGATTAGAGTTGGCAAATTCCTCAGGAACTCAGTGGAGATCTGGGTTAGTAGACTCACAGAGCTTTCCCAGCTCTGTCTGTGGAGAGACCACTCACAGCAGTCACATCAGCCAGTGCCAACATCTTGGTTTCTAAACATCGTTCTCCACTCCAAGGAACCAGGGCTGTTTGGGGAAGTGGCTGATTTTCAGACCTGGAGGAGGATTAGACAATAGGATCCGGGAACTTGCACTGCAGGGTAAGGGTGTTGGGTGCCACCTCTGGTGTGGAGTAGCCAGGAGCTGTGGTACCTCTGTAAATTATTTGGATTTGTCTTTCTTCCACTTATTTATTCATTTATTTTTATATAAGCATAGAGTTGTAGACATTTATCTTAATATAGTACTATCATCGTGTAGGTGCTCACATTAGTTCAGATTGGCACAGTTGGAGCCCTTTCATCTTGACTGCTGTGTTCTGATCATGGTAGGAGCGAGAAAACAGTTGTGTTTGGGGGTCTGGGAATGCTCCTCCATGGGTTTCTTCTCCACAGGGAGGCTTGACACCACTTTATAGAGTATTGCTCTTCTAGTAGAGAATTACTACAGAAATAACACTTCAGTGAAAAAATAAAATAGAACACCAAAAGATACTTTACAAATGACTTTGAATCAAAATTACTTCTAGTTGGTCTTCTTATTTAATTTGTGAAAATTAGAGCAAATATACCTGACATTTTACTGTAGCATGTGTTGTGGTTTCTTTGAAGTACGACACGCAAATGAAATCTGTTAATAATGGAAATTTCACCAGGAGGAAAATGGTGAACATCTGCTCTGATATGAGAAGCTTGTACTCTAATCAGAATCACTTCACCTCTTAAGTAATTCATGGAAAGATACAAGCTTAGAATAAGTGTTCATTGGTAAAACTCCAAATTTCATAAAATCCACTTTATTTCATTTTAAACAGTGCATCGGAAGTTTTAAATATAACAATGCCTAGAAAAATACAGTAGCTGCTGATGGCACCACATATAGTATCTATGAAACAAAATTTCCAATAAAAATGTATTCCTTTGCACATTACTGGAGTTTGTAATATATTTAGGAATGATAAATGCTAATTACCCCATGACTAAAGCATGGGGTTTGGACAAACATCCCCAATTATCCTCCTTGGGTGAAATATCTGTTTAATTTGCTACCCGAAAATAAAAAAAAATATGTTATCTAACATTGTGTTTCAAAGTATGCATATGATAATTAGACGTTTATATCGTTAATTGTGAAATATACTACATATAGTATGGTCTACTTATGGTTGATAAACAGTGTGATAAATTATTAGAAGCAGCACTGAGACAATCATTATAGTCAAGAAGTGCTATCTTGCCAATATCTCGGAAGTCCTCAGAATAACCCTTCCAATTACCCCCACTCCTTTAACCCATAGGGAGCCCCTATGGTGATGTCTATGGTAGTCACACCCTATTTTGGGAGAATGAGCACCACCTACATGTACATCATAATATCACAGGGTATGGGTTGGCTATTAGCTCACTGTATATACCTGAAATCATCTGATGGGATTGTTCTCCTGGTTGCTCTTGCCCATCATTAAATTGTTTCAATTTATTCACGTCATTGTGTATACTTGTAGATTTTTTTTCCATTGATGTATAGTATTCATTTGTATATACATGTAAAGTAGGATGGAATGTCATGGCATGGCATGGATTGGAAAAGGAGGAAGAGAAGGGCAGGGAAGGTCAGAGCAGGGAAGGGTAGTTGTTTCTGTGTACAGTTTTATCAGCAGTTAGAAGTCTATATTGTTCTATATCTCTGTCAATTGCTGATAGAATCAGTATATTTTTCCCTATGATATTTTTTATGATAACACTAGAGGCCCAGTGCACAAAAATTTGTGCACTCAGGGGGGAGGAGGGAGCCCCTCAGCCCGGCCTGTGCCCTCTTGCAGTCTGGGACCCCTCAGGGGATGACCACCTGCTGGCTTAGGCCCACTCCCCGGGGGATTGGGCCTAAGATGGCAATCAGACATCCCTCTGGCAGCCCAGGAGCCCTCGGGGGATGTCCACTTGCCAGTAGGGAGCAGGCCTAAACTGTAGTCAGACATCCTTAGCACTGCTGAGGAGGCAGGAGAGGCTCCCACCACCACCACTGTACTGGCAGCCATCAGCCTGGCTTGTGAGAGCACCCTGACCATCAGGGGGCAGCTCCTGCATTGAACGTCTGCCCCCTGGTGGTCAGTGTGTGTCATAGTGACCAGTCATTCCCAGTCTTTCTGCTTTAGGGTCAGTTTGCATATTACCCTTTTACTATATACGATAGAGGCCTGGTGCACGGGTGGGGGCCGGCTGGTTTGCCCTGAAGGGTGTCCCGGATCAGGGTGGGGGTCCCGCTTGGGTGCCTGGCCAGCCTGGATGAGGGGCTGATGGCTGTTTGCAGCTGGTCACACCCCCTTCAGGATGGGGGTCCCCACTGGGGTGCCTGGCTAGTCTGGGTGAGGGGCTGAAGGCTATTTTCAGTCTGGCGGGTGACTGAAGCTCCCAACCTCTCCTTTTTTTCTTTTTTTTTTCCTTTGTATTCTGGGATTTATTTACCTTCTATGGCTATCACTGGAACTGAGAGCCAGCTTTAGCTCTGAGGCTCGGCTCCAGCTCTGAGACCTCGGCTGCTGAGAGCAGGTATTTGGGTTTGTTTGGCTTCTATAATTGAAACACTGTTAAATCTCCAGCTCTGAGATCTAGCTGGCTGAAAGCAGGTTTCTGGGGTTTGTTTAGCTTCTACAATTGCAACATTGTTACTTAAGAGTGCAGCTCAGAGGCCGGCAGCAGCAGGCGGGGAACCTTGGCTTCCTCCATCATTGGAGCAAGCAAGCCTCCTGTTTGCTTCAGCTGCCTGGCTGTTGGCCGCCATCTTGGTTGGCAGTTAATTTGCATTTCGCCCTGATTAGCCAATGGGAAGTGTGTCGGAGGTACAGTTAATTACCATGTTTGTCTATTATTAGATAGGATTGTTATTATGTGAGTCATTCTAGTGAATTATTGAAGGTAGGAGGGTCACCCTTGCTGGTTTGGCTCAGTGGATAGAGTGTCGGCCTGCAGACTGAAGGGTCTTAGTTTCTGTGCCAGTCAAGGGCACATACCTGGGTTGCGGGGTCTGTCCAATGTGCAGAAGGCAGCCAATCAATGATTCCCTCTCATCACTGATATTTCTGTTTCTCTCTTCCTCTCCCTTCCTCTCTGAAATCAATAAAAATATATTTTTTTTAAAAAAAAAAGAAAGTAGTAGGGTCATAGAAATGCCAAAATTATAACCAATTGAATAGTGGCCTGGAAACACTCGGATACAGCTGGGGCCTACCATGTGTGTTCTCCTTGGAGACTGTACCCTTTAATTTGAACTCTGGCTCCTTAGTGACAGAACTGAATTGCAGCAACCTCCACCCCTATCACTCGCTCTGGGATTTAACAGGATAGTGGGCCCTAATGATTGGCCACCAGTCTTAGGATCTGAACAATATGAATACTTTTGTCTTATATCCCCCGCAGACTTTGCTTGTTGATTTGCAGAGTGTGCTAGGTGTTTCCCAAAGCTGAGAACTTCCTCCCTGCAGGGAGGCTCCTGTCTCAGCCTGGGTCCGTGTTCCCCATGTCTGATTGCCCCCATGTCCTGCTCACTGACAAGCAGTCTGATTGGTTCGTAAGCTTAAAACTTCTCAGTGGCTCCCATGATTTCAGGAGAAGTTGAACTCCTTGTCATAGGACTTAAAGACCCTTCGTAATGTGGACTCTGCTTATTTTTCCTGACTTGTCTTTCTCTAGTGCCTCAAACTACAGCACTGCTGCACTGAATCTAAGTTCCTCAAGAGACCTGCCCCCTCTCTTGTCAAGATAGGTGGTTTTATCTGCACAAATTGTTCTCTACTCATCTGTTTCCCTGGATATGAATGCACAACCTAACTGGTAAATGCTCTAATTTTAATTTTTAGATGGGTAAGTAGAGAGGTGATTATGCTCAATAACTGCCTGAGGGTTGTGGGTTACATAAAACCTGTACAATTAGGGAATGAACCAGAAACTGACTGCCTATAAGTTTCCATTTTCTGTGAACCTGTAGTTCAAGAATACACCGACATAGTGAATAGATACCTAAAATTTGAAAAACTATGAGGCGGATTACAGAGTTCTCTGAAAAATCTTATATGTGTGATTGGAATGAAACTTGTAAGCAAGAAAAAAATATCTGCAAGTATCACTCACAGTGCACTCTACTCATGGGCTGTTATTCAGGTGTGCGTGTGTGTGTGTGTGTGTGTGTGTGTCCGTGTGCACACATAATCATGTGTGTGTGTGTGAAGCATCTTGTAAATGTCCTCCAGATGGCATTATGGGCAGAGGATGCGCTGCCTTTTTTTCTTAGCATTGAAGCTCTGGGTGTCCCTGTGGCCGTGCAGAGGAAGGTATCCCTGCGGCTAAGTGTGAAGTTTCAAAGCTTTCTTCTTGTTTTGTGAAAGTTTCTTTTAGCGTGGCAACATTTGGAGATGAATCCAAAAGCAAAATAACTTTTAAGCTTGCAGTTCTACTATGAAGATTACTTTCTTTGGTAAAAAGAATCTCAAATAGAGTCTGAAGACTGGTCTCCATGGGCACATTTCATGATCTGAAAGCCTTCCCCTCCGCCCCCCATTTCTTAGAAAGGCTGTTTAGAAGCCTAAATAACTAGTGTTCAGGAAAGATAAAAAGAGCCCAGCAACTTTGCAAAGTTAGAAAAGTATCTTACATTGCCTGCTTCCCACCTATAACTCACCTATGATCAAAACCACCTTATTTTGTCAATGCCAATTTCTCTGTACATAACAACAAATGTTTCAACACATCAGTTTCTCCTGTAAATTTAATACTTCTGTTAGGCGTTCTCATTCTATATTCATTCTGCATGTTCTCTTTTTCTTTACTGAATTGGACACCTCCTATGCATCCCTTCAGATCCTGTGGGTCTCTCTCACCTGTCTCTTATCTCAGCCATCTCCTGGGTTCCAGTCAACTCTACACAATTCCCATCCTGTGGCATTTCCTGTGCCACACTCCTAGCCCTGTCTGTTGATGTGGGAAGTTACAGAAACCAACTCTGAGTCCCTGTATGCATAACCCACAGATGGAGGTGAGTGAGAGAGGGGTGAACAGTGATCAATGGAGAATGCAACCTAATAAATAGTGAATGAGCACCTCTTTCTCCACCCTCTACTCAGGACGACTTTAAGATGTATTATTCCCTGTGGTTTCTTTGGTGGTTTCAAATGAACAAGCAACTAACCTACTGTTCACAGGGAAGGATAATCCAATGAGACATCATAAACATGGCTCCTCTTTCCCCCTTTCTCTCCTACTGTCTGTACTTCATTTTTCCAGGATGATTGACATTCCCCCAAAATACTCTTTTAAAAAATCTTTTAATTGTCTTCAGAGAGAGGAAGGGAGAGGGAGAGAGATAGAAACATCAGTGATGAGAGATAATCAATGACCGGCTGCCTCCTGCACACCCCATACTGGGGATCGAGCCTGTAACCAGGGCATGTGCCCTGACCAGGAATCAAATTATGACCTCCTGGTTAATGGGTCAACACTCAACCACTGAGGCAAACCAGTCGGGCCCCAAAATATTCTTACGTATGCATCTGTTTCAGGATCTTCTTAGGGAATGAACCTGAAATGTCACCATTGCAGGTAATAAATCAGTAAACATTTTAACTTTTACTTATTAAATAAATGGCCAACATACCCTCCTCTCCTGTTCCCAGTGGCGTGATTTATATCAGAGCTTTGGTTGGGAGCCTTGGCATTTCAGACAATAGCCTCCAGTTTCCCCAAAGTCTCAGCGTTACTCTCAGTGTTGTCTTCCAACGATGCAAACCCTGCTGCACATCCCTGCCTGTTTCACTCTGACATCTTGACTGTTACCTGGTATATGAGACTCTTTGAGAACCAGTTGATGGCTACTTCCCCAGCCTAATCCTCATATCTCCGTGCCCTGTTCCCTGGCACGTACAGTGTATTCCAGGTAATAAAGTCTTCTAGGAAGATCCGCATGGGTTAGTTCACTCATGGTCCTTTATGTGAAGGAGGAACTGTGTTGATTGGGGGACAGGCCTGTACTTGGCAGCATTGGAAGACTTCCTTGTGCATGTATTCAGGTATCACTTGCTCTGAGAAATCGCTCTGATTGCCTCCCTGCTAGTGGTGTAAAGCATTCCTTGCCTGTACTGTTCTGTACCCGCTCCTCCATCAGTTATGTCACAGATTCTTTCTTTCTCCTGTCAGGTGTCTGTCAAATTGAATTGTATTTGTTCACCAGAAAACATTTCTTTAGCTATTTCCTTCTTAGTGCATGCTCCTCCAGTCACCAGGCAATCTTTATAGTTTCTCAAATTTTGCAAGCACAGATTAACTCTACATATGGCTGAGTTACTTCCTAAGGGACTCCTATTTGCATTTTCTAGTTACTTGGATAAAATGACATTTAGTAAGCCCCTTGTTTCCCACTATGCTAAAAATTGAAAAGGAAAGGAAAGTTAAGGAAGAGTCCCATATAGTGGCTTATATTTAACACATCCCTTTAGATATTCTGTGTAAGCCATGGCAAGATTCCAATCATACATACAACATTGGGAAAGCATGATGAGTATGCCAAAGTAATAATGTAAATAACATAAAAAGTAAATTTCCATATGCTTTCAGGCTCTTTCTTTGAGTTTTCTGTTATTCAAATTTAATATTAATTCAAGAAATATTTATGGAGTTTCAGATAAATGGTAGAAACATTTCATAGAAACTGAAAGCAAATACAGAAAAACAAAACAGAACAAAACAAAAACAAAACAGAAAAAAAATATTGCTGCCTACACAGAGCTTAACCTGTTGCAGGAAGAAAAAACATAATTGATAATCGGTGGAGAATCTGTTATCCAAATAATAGGGGGTAAGGGCCACTTCCAGCTAAGGTGTAATAACAAGATTTAAATATACCCTTCTGTCCAAAACAATTACAAAGAGCACAAAATATATGAAGTAAAAGGTTTCCGACATTGGAAAGAGCATGACAATGGTCCTCAGAGACAAGAAAAAAAAACAAGAGAAACCAAAACACATCTACACACTAAGATTTGTACATTAATGTTCAAAGCAGCTTTATAATAAGGGCCAACATCTGGAAAGAAGAATGATTTCTCCATCGGGTGAATAGATAAACAATGGGGTGTATTCATACAATGGAATGCTAGTTAGCAATAAAAAGGAATGAACTATTGATGGGCTCAATAGCCTGATGAAGCTCAAAGTAATTACATTGAGTAAAAGAAACCAGACCCAAAAAATTATGTACTGACATACTGTATGATTCTATTTGCATAAATTTCTAGAAAATGCAAGCTAATCAACAGTGAACCAAAGCACACAAATAGTGTATTGAGAGTGGGGGAGGTGGGGGTATAGAGGACAGCAGAAGTACATGAGTAAATCACTGTAGTGATGGATATATTCATTATCTCAATTGTGGTAACTGCATGGGTATATAGTTATCAATTTTTTCAATACTTATCAAAATACATATTTAGATATTGCAATTTATTCTACCTTAGTAGAGTTGTAGAGGATACCATCAAGTTCTAATTGCCCATAAGTTTCTCAGAAGGTGGTGTCTTTCTCTGTGTTTCCACTACCAAACTTATCTTCAGGAGCCTCAAATTTCATTACAAAATTTCACTTTACCCGGCTGGCATGGCTCAGTGATTGAGCATCGACCTATAAACCGGAAGGTCACGGTTCAATTCCTAGTCAGGGCACAGCCTGGGTTGTAGGCTCGATCCCAGTGTGGGCCTGCAGGAGGCAGCCAATCAATGATTGTCTCTCATCATTGATGTTTCTATCTCTTTCTCCCTCTCCCTTCCTTTGTGAAATCAATAAAAAAAATTTTTTTAATTTATTTTCAAATAACAATAACTAAAAGTTATGGTTTTTAACAAATGTCAGACAGAATGTAGGACTCTGAATACAATATCTTTGTCTGAACACTCCAAGGTAGATAATACAGTTTAAAATTCAAATGCATGCAAATATATATATTCTATATATATTTATATATTTATGCATACAATACATATTTATAAATATACACATGAATATATACATCTATCTATATATTGCAAAAATACACAAATTGACAATGAGAATTAACAATCCAGAAAATAATGAAATGCATAAATTTATTAGTTGACAAGACTGAATTTTCTTTTCAATGATTAAGAAGAATACTCTCATAAATAGCACTTGATACAACTGGCAAGCTATTCAGAAGATAAAAATATTGAATTGAATTTCATACGACATATAAATGTAATTTCTAGATGAATAATATTAGAGATCAGGCAATTATTTTTTTAAAGTGAAAGTGATTGAGTGCGTAGCACAATAAAGTGGAGATAACAAATACTATGAAAATTTAATTGATTTTTTTCAGGTATACCTTTGTAACAAAACCATCACTATTTACAATTTTTTCAAACCCTTCCTGGCTTCCAAGCATTTAGTAATTTTCTGGTCCAATTATGCTGGTAAAAACATGTCAATCTTGAAAAAAAAGCATGCAAACATTGCTGGCATTAATGGTATTTTCCGAATAACATGTATACAGAACAACTCCTTTAATCTGAATTTTCCCAAGAGTGACCTATAATTTTGAAGAAAATTAGTTATAAAACATGCACTTAAGCTTACTTTAAAAGCTCACCATCTAGGTTTCCAGATTTGATCCTTATTTTTCTCCTTTAGTTCATTTCCATAAGTAGATGAAATTTTAAAGGAACATATTTATTTTGGTTTCCCAGAATAGGCCAAATGCAATCTGCCAGTTTGTTTTGTAAATAGGGCACCGTTTCTTGCACATGTTGCATATTCATGTTCCTCTAAGACTCTTTACAGATGGGGAACTACCTACCTACAGACGGTGAGAAAATCGAGTTTTTCTGTTTAAGGATACCGCACAGCACTGCCACCTTGATTCTGTGCATGTTCATGAGCCTCCCACCGTGGATATAAGCAACACGCACCGTTTCTTTAGGTTTCTTCATTTCTTTGAGACCATGAGGCCATATGGTGGTTTCATTTGTATGTCAGATGAAAGCAATCAGACATATATTTAAAAATATGTTTTTATTGACTTCAGAGAGAAGAAGGGAAAGGGAAAGAGGGATAGAAACATCAACGATGAGAGAGAATCATCTATTGGCTGCCTCCTGCACACCCCCTACTGGGGATCGAAACTGCAACCTGAGCATGTGCCCTGAGTGGGAATCGAACCCTGATCTCCTGGCTCATAGGTCCACGTTCAACCACTTAGCCACACTGGCTAGGCTTGATTGTGTTTTTTAAATCATATAAAGAAGAGTAATTTTATCATATACTAGAGGCCCGGCGCACAAAATCGTGTGCGGGTAGCTTGCAGCCACTTGCCGCTGTTCGCTGCCCCACCCTTCACTGCTTGCAGGCCAGGGGCATGGGGGAGGGACCAAGAGATGGTCAGTGCACCTCATGGTGACTGGTCGAGCGGTAGTTCCAGTCGTTATGTTTATGCCCCCTGGCCTTCTATTATATAGGATAACCAGAATGCCCTTCTAAATTCCCCACAAATTATGTAGAATTTGTTTCAGTGAAAGGACCAGGAGTCTAGGCCTCACCTGGGAATATTTTACACCTGCAGCACCTTAGGCTCCGTCTTGATCTACAGACTCATAATCTACATTTAACCGAGATCTCCACGTTAGTATTTGAAAAGCTCTGCTCCACCCTGAACATTGAAGCTCAACCCACCCCGTAGTGGGGACCAGGCTTGCTGCTGTCTCTACCTCTCTGTGCACCAGAATCAGCAGGCTCCTAAGCTGTAGCCGGTATCTTCTGCTTCTGCATGTTCCTACAGCCCGTTGGTTCCTGAATGTGAAGGATGTCTGTGGCAGGGGTCCGTCTCTTCTACTAGGGCATGTTGGAGATCAGCCTTTCTCTGAGGGAGGACATTGGGAAAGAATCAAAGCAATAATGGGGGTGGAAGGGCTGGGCCTAAAATGTCACATCAGATGCCATGATGGAGACTGGGAGGCCCCTTCCCCCTCACAGAGACTCTTGCCTCTGCCAGTAGCTCCTGACTGGACCTCACTGTCGCTTCTTCAAGCACAGCAGGACACAGAGGTTTATAATAGACCCAGAATCATGCTTCTTTTCTCTCTCTCACAGATTTTCTTTCATAATTGAACAGCTATTTTTTTTTTTTAAAAAAATATATTTTATTGATTTTTTACAGAGAGAAAGGGAGAGAGATAGAGAATCAGAAACATCGATGAGAGAGAAACATCGATCAGCTGCCTCCTGCACATCTCCCACAGGGGATGTGCCCGCAACCCAGGTACATGCCCTTGACCGGAATCGAACCTGGGACCTTTCAGTCCGCAGGCTGACGCTCTATCCACTGAGCCAAACCGGTTTCGGCTGAACAGCTATTTTTTATTTAAAAATTTAAACACAGGATTTGAGTCCATCTTTGCTTCCCCCATATTCCCTCTCTAATTCCCCAAAGATATCTCCTAACCCTGCGTCACCATGCCTAAGTAAATCTAATAGCATAATCCCTAATTACAAAGGCTATTTTTATTTTGAAATTTATCTTTATTGTTTAAAATATTACAGATGTCCTCTTTATTTCCCCCCATTGAGCCCCTCCACCACCCCCCCCTCGGATTTCACTGCATTATTGTCTGTGCCCATGAGTTATGCATTTATGCATATAAGTTATTTGGTTGATTTATCCCCATCCCCTTCCCTCTGAGCTTGGTTAGTCTGCTCCATGCTTCCATGTCTGAAATACAAAGGCTCTTCTTTAGTTGAACCAGCAATTCCTCTCTTATCCTGTACTTGTCCTCAGAAGTAAACTATTCTTTCTTAATAACTAAGGCACAGTAATTTCTCATCACACTAGATAGTGGAAGACCTTGCCTTATACACAATAAAATAAACAAAAAAGCACTACCTTCTGGGGATTCTAAGGTACTTTCCCCTGCCTGCTTTGTTATAAAGGGCGAAGGACATGATAGGGAAGAGACTGTCATCACAGTGAGTAATGTTCCCTAGTGATCCTTGTAAAAAAGATCTGAGGAAAGTGATGTGTATCTGGGGCAATCTGCTAAAGAGGTAAATATCGGAGAATGTGGAGGAGGTAGGGGTGGGTACTACCTGCCAAACTGGAGTTTATTGATTGATTTCGAACTGACCAGAAACAAGGATTTCTGACTCTGCATCGAATATTCTTTTTGAAGTTTAAGTTTAATGTCCTTTAGATCAGCTTCATTATCAACTTGAAATCTCTTGATCATCCTCAGTAGCATCTGAGTAGGAATGAAGGAAAACGAAAATATTATTCATTGTTTTCATTTTCTAAATTGATTTGAAAAGTAAAAAAGTTTTCCACTGTTTCTATGTTTTGTTTACTTTGGTCTTTTTATATCTGTTTTTGTTTTACTTTGGTACTCTAGATCTCTCCTATGAAAAACCTTAAAAATCATGAGGTGTAGCCATACTCTAAGTAATCACTTAACTCAGATTTTACTCAACATGTATATGCGTTGGCGGTTCACAGCTGTTAGTCAAACGAGGCTCACGCACAGTGCTTGCTGACTGCAAAACACACAGTGCGAGTCTGACTACACATCTGGCAACACAGTTGTTCAGACTGGGCCCACAGACACTTGTGGTCGTCAAGAATCGTGCTGTCAAGCCCCTGAAATGCAGATGATTAACCTGCCCTACTACAACTGTCACAGAAACTCTGGAATCCTTCATTATGAACAAATATAAAGGGCAAAGGGTATAGACTTAGAAGAGTTTTATGTTCCCACTATTGAAAATTTAGAGGCATCATAGCACTTCAGAGAATTAAACATAAGAATCAAATTATTTATCAGAATATATTTGCAATTTCTAGCCCTCTCCATGTTCCTTAGCCCACCTAGACTCCAGCATCCCCAAACTGACCCCGGCATCTGCCAGTGACTAACCATGGAGATACTGCTTCTTTAGAGACACATGTACTTTTTTAGAATCTACTCTGTTCTATCAAGTCAATCCCTATTTCTGCTCAGGCTAATGCCATGTGTCTCACAGACACTGAAGGACCTAGTAGGAAATCAAACCATGTTCAAAAGGGCTTCACCTTTGCGGGGCACATAACTACTTTGTCAGAGCATTGAGAGTCTCCCATTCAGGCACCAGGTCTTTCCTTATGTGCATTAGTCTGTTTGTCCTTGGAATACCATTTTATCCTTCTGTAGACATGGCCCAAAATTCAGGAGAGAGCTGCGAATAGAAATTACTTCTCCCTAGTCCCAGCAGGGGATTCTTGCCACTAGATTATATGTATTCCTTACACACATTAGCCATTTCCCTTGTTCACTGAAATGGATCTGGATTTTTTTATTGAGTTTGACATTTTTGAAATTTAACTACAATAGCTTACCCTATAAACAGGAAGTGACTGTAAAACAGATGTTCTTATTGAGAGAACAGGTTACCAAAAGAGCAAAACACTAAATTTGTCCTTGCTGTAATTGTGTCATTTAAACCAAGAGGAAAAAGTCAGAGCCCCAAGACTAAAGAAACCCTGACAGGAAGATTATGCCATCATTCAGTGTTACAGGATGTCACCTGAAGAAAGAATGGATTTAAGGTTCCATACTGTTCCCAGGTGATATGAATGCCAATTTCCACAATCTGGGTGTATGATTACTGAGCAGAAATCTTACAACATGCATGGAAGTGAAGATTTGTTGATAATTTTTACTGAATTAGAGAAAAGAGTCATCCATAAACGCTGGAAACCAATGACTATGTTTTTAATTTTTTTGTATGTGTGAAAATTATGTGCCTTCATTAATCAAGCTTTGGTCTATGAAATTCAAGCAAAGTATTTTTTTTAGCATGAAGGCAATCAATTCTAAAATAAAAATGTTATCAACTTATAATGTATGCATTGAGTGGATTTTAAAAACCATTGAAAATTGCTTGCATGGTTTTTAGAAGGATAAAGTGAGTATTTTCAAGCACTCTATCTTAAGATAATTTTTATGACTACCCTGTTATGCCTTCTAAGGCAAGTACACACATCCTCAGCTCCTTGGAAAGAAGGGGATTGTATTTGTGTATAATGGATAATTCATCTGGTCACCTGGTCATAGCTGATATGATTATGGTGGAAAACTTGACCCAAGTTGGAGCAAGGTATTTAAAATGAACATATTGAAATATTTAATCTAGTACATAACAGAGGCCAAATAAAATGTGCGATTTTATTTTTTAAGGTCAGAAGTAAGGGGACCTTTTGAAGAAGCCATAATGACACATGACTAAGTAGAGGTGAGGTCAGATAGTGGTAATATGTTGAGAGAGAACAATGAATCATTGAAGTGGTTTATGAGAGACTACATACCTCCAATGAAGAGAATATAAATGTGGTTCTTGTCTTTTTTTAAAAAAAAATAGCGCTGGCAGGTTTGGCTCAGTGGATAGAGCTTCAGCCTGTGGACTGAAGTGTCCTGGGTTTGATTCTGGTGAAGGGCACATGCCCAGGTTGCAGGTTCAATCCCTAGTAAGGGGCATACAGGAGGCAGCTAATCAATGATTCTCTGTCATCATTGATGTTTCTATCTCTCCCTTTCTCTCTGAAATCAATAAAAATATTTTAAAAAATAAATAAGTATGTATATTGTATATAATACATATAATACACACACTTACACATACACACACACACACACTGAGTGTCCAGATTATTATGACCACCTGATGTTTGTAGGCAAATTAGCTATAATTTCGCGCTGAAGTTGTTAGAGGGCCAGACCATTATAAATAGGGAAGCAGGTTGTTTACCACGACAGTAGAAGTGATTTTGTTTCTGAAGATACGGGTAAACAATGCGATTTAACAGCCTTTGAACGTAGGATATATATTATTATGAGTGGCCAGATTATTATGACCACCTGACGTTTGTAGGCACAGTAGCCGTACACT
The DNA here is from genome assembly GCF_964212035.1 of Myotis nattereri. Taxonomy (NCBI): domain Eukaryota; kingdom Metazoa; phylum Chordata; class Mammalia; order Chiroptera; family Vespertilionidae; genus Myotis; species Myotis nattereri. The sequence goes on along the minus strand of NC_138076.1, from coordinate 4,147,040 downwards.
GCATCGTATGGGATATGGAAGCCGAAGGCCTGTTCGAACACCTTTGCTGTCTGCAGTTACCAAGATAAAACGTCTCCAATTCGCACAGGAACACAAGGATTGGACAGTCGAGCACTGGAAAAAAGTCATGTGGTCCGATGAATCACGTTTCCAGTTGCATCATGCAGATGGCAGAGTGAGAATTTGGCGGAAACAGCATGAAAGCATGCACCCCACATGCATGAGTACAACCCTTCAAGCTGGTGGGGGCAGTGTTATGGTTTGGGGCATGTTTTCCTGGCATGATTTGGGCCCTTTAATTTGTGTGGAACAACGTCTTAATAGCACAACATACCTAAGTATCGTTGCTGATCAAGTTCATCCTATCATGTTGATGACATATCCCAATGGAGATGGCTTCTTCCAACAAGACAATGAGCCATGCCACGGTGCTCATATTGTGCAGGAGTGGTTTCAAGAACATGAGGGAGACTTTCCCTTGCTTAGGTGGCCCCCACAATCACCAGCTCTCAATCCAATTGAGCATTTGTGGGATGAAGTTAAAAGAGCCATCAGACAGCTGGTTCCACAACCATCAAATCTCACAGAACTGGACAGTGCTATTCACAGGCATGGTGTCAGATTCCTCGCATCACCTTTCAACATCTCATGGAGTCAATGCCAAGAAGAATTGCTGCAGTATTGAAGGTAAAAGTTGGCCCAACAAAGTACTGATGGGGTAGTCATAATAATCTGGCCACTCATAATAATATATATCCCACGTTCAAAGGCTGTTAAATCGCATTGTTTACCCGTATCTTCAGGGGAAAAAATCACTTCTACTGTCGTGGTAAACAACCTGCTTCCCTATTTATAATGGTCTGGCCCTCTAGCAACTTCAGGGAAAAATTATAGCTACTTTGCCTACAAATGTCAGGTGGTCATTATAATCTGGACACTCAGTGTGTGTGTGTGTGTGTGTGTGTGTGTATTATTGATTTATATTGAGAGGAAGGGAGAGGGATAGAGAATTAGAAACAAAGGTGAGAGAGAAACATGGATTGGCTGCCTCCTGCAGGCCCCTTACTGGGGATTGAGCCTGCAACCAAGGTACATGCCCTTGACCAGAATGGGGGGGGTGGGGGGACGGGGCCAGACTGTTCAGTATGCAGGCTTACGCTCTATCCATTGAGCCAAACAGGTTAGGGTGTCATTCTTGCCTTTTAAAAATAAACCCCAATGTGATCTGTCTGTACTTAATTTCCAGTTCCTAAATGTTGTAGCATCTGCTTATTTCTCCTTCCCAAAAACATGTAAAAAATAAGGATGCACTGTTACTTAAGCCGATTTGACTGGGATAGTGGTCCTTGTATAATAACTCTAACATTCCAAATATTCTTGAGTCAGCCAAATTCAGATATGTTCAATTGTATTTCTAGAATTTTCTTTACTTATTTGTTTACTTTCAGCCTGCCTCATGACAGAGAATTTAATCTGAACTATTTTGGGCTTTCAATTAAATAGTCTTCTCAGCGTGTATAAAGTCATGATAGTCAAGTTCAGAAATTTCATTTTAGGTATTTCCTGCTCTTCTTATTAATATCCTGGAGAGAAGCGTGGACCTGCCAGGGAATCCTTGATAGGAATCTGTTATGGAGTTGGATACATGCAGTGGCAGGCGTTAGATGGATCAGAGATCCATCATATTTCTGAATAAGTGGCTCTGGGCTGGCACCAGCCACAGATTCTCTCATCACTTTGAAGTAAGAAGTCTCATCATGGCCCATGCCAGTGACTCTTTCTCATTTGCTTGGTGCAAACTCTGATTTCCCTGGAGTATTTGGTTATATATTGTATCTACTCTACAGTAGTGATATCATGATGCTTATTTTTTTTCTGATATGAGACTCCTTGAATAATGGGATGATAAAAAAGATTTCAATTATTTTTAACTTCTAAGTTCAGCCGTAAAGATTAGACTTCTTTTTCAGGCACTTGAGAAACACAGAATTTATAAGGCAAGAGATTATCAGGGGCCACCTCTCATATCTAGCTGCACCATAACCTATTGGCTATTCTCATCAGAGAGTGAAATAGAAATTTTCCAATATAGCTCCTCACTCAACATTCTCTTTTCTCAGATAATCCCTAAAATTCAGGGTTCTTATCTCATAATATTTCATTGGTTATATTTGCAGCATCAGAATGGAGTCTGCGATGCTTAGGAACTTGTTCTTTTAGTTTCCCTGTATTTCTGCATTTATTTCCCGAGAAAATATCAGAACACCACTAAGCATCACTTAGGCAATTGAGAAGATCAGGGGCATCATGAAATCCATATTGAGCTGCATACAGAGTATAGAATTGTAACACAGCAATATGTAAGTTCTGACTTTTTTAAAAAGGTGTGTATATAAGTAAACCTAACGGCCAGTGACCCAATCTGTAGTAATAACCAAAGGAGGGGAGAATTTTTTTTTTTTTTGAGAAAATATTTTGAAAATAACAGAAAGATTAAGGATAATGAGAGGGGATTAGAAACAGCAGTTGTTTCCATTTATGTTGGCATAATATAAGAACAATATGTAAATAGGAGGTTCGGTTGTCCTTTTAACTACTTACCTATTTGCATGGGTTGCAATAAGAATGATACCATGTTAACAATGGATAGTGAAAGCCATTTAGTGACATGAGCCAAAGCAATACATAATCATCTGACTTAGTTTTCTGCCCCTATGCTCAGGAAATAAATTACCTGAACATTTCACATTATTTTTACTCCACCTCATTTGTTCACATCACCTCCCTCTAAAGACACTCTGGATTCCAAGATTATTAGAGGAAGCTTAAGACCAATAGTTCAAAACAAGTGATTTTCAACTATTGGGAAGGGGGAATGGATGAAATATAAACTGTTTGTTTTACACATTTGTATTGTTTTCTCTGATTGATAATTAGTGATAGCTATGTCCCCTGTACCCACTAAGGGACATAAGAAGGGATCACAAGACACCTTTTACCTATAATGTATCTCATCAACAATGCATGATCTATACTTTGGACTCTATCTAAAAGCATGCAAGGAATATGATACATCTCAGCTGGAAGAAGCATAAACATTATTAAATTAGGTAATGTAACTTGCAATGATAAACCAATGATTTATTGGTATGATTATTAGTCTTTCTTGCAAGCAGAGTTCTGTTTTCAAGGTTAAATAGGTTATATCTCTAAAATGCTACAGATGTAGATGGAAGCCGTCCTCTGTCAAGGATGTTACAGAAAGAGTCATTAACGTACAAAATAATACAAATTGGTCTATTAATATTCTAATATTATTATACAGAATAGGAGATATAAATGTTAACTTATAGGATATTTTAATTTTAAATAAAATTTAACCTCAGAGTCTTAAGATTAAAAATACTTTATGCATAATCACAAGAATAAAATTTAACATAAAATTAATTTAAAATATGAGAATTTGAGAGGAACAGAGATATGACATAAAAAATATGTATAGTCACCTTTAAAATCATGTTTTAAAGGGTCAGCCCCCAAGAATATGATTCTAGATTGGTCATGATTTTTGGAGTCCATTCTGTTCTTTAAAAAAATATGAAATTTCTAGAACCTACTGAGAGAATTTTTACAAGGTTTTAGTGTGCACTGCCTAATTCTGATTATATTGAGTCAATTGGGAATGTGGTGAATTTCTGGTTTTGTAGGGGTAGGATTAGTGTTTTCCGGAACTCCGTTTCAGTTAGAGAGAGGAAATTGGATGGCTTTAGAAATAAAATAGCTTGAACTTTTTATTGTTCACATTAAATTCCTTTTAATGCATTATGCAGAGCTAATGTAATTCTCCTTCTATTCTATACAGATTTCCAAAGAAAATGCGGCCGCCTGGTGACTCAGGACAAAGTCCCAAATCTGGTCAAGGTATGGTAGATTTAATAAATCCCTGTTTACTTTAAAATTCTTCATAAAATTACTTCCACATCTTACTGGGTCTCCCTCTTAATTATTTTGGAAAAAGAAGTGGATAATATGCTAAATTCTTTCCCAATTTTCCTTCTCTGACTTTTTTTGCATTTGGCATGTTTCCCAGAGGGTTCTGGGAAGGAAGCAGGCAGTCATTTATGTATACCATCTCTCAGTAGAGGCTACTCTTGGGAAAGTCTAATTTTGTTTTTATTTTTCTTCACTGAAAATCCTTTTAAACTCCCTTTTCTTTCTTCTTCCAGCTAGATCTTTCTGAACTTCCCTTCTGTTGTACCTCAAATCCTATCAAAGAGCAGCCACTTCCAAAGATAGTTGTTTTCACATTATGGAGGCTGGCTCAAAATGCAGATAGATTTCTTGATGTCAGTATGTTCATAATCCTCAAATCAACTACACTGTTTTTTCGTAGGATATGTGATACTTGGTAACATTTATCCATATGACAAGAAAATAGTCCAGGTTTTCTTGTAAGTATCAGGTTAAACATGTAGTTCAGTCAACACACCAAAAATTTTGAAATACCCGAAGCCCTAGACTTGTTCCAGAGACAAAAAGAGAGAGAAAGAGAAGAGAGAGAAAGAGAAGTGATACAGTGCATTTTCCCACCCATGTTTATTCGATCAGATATTCCCCCCATGAAATGTAAAAACAAATGATAAAAAAATTAAGGATTAGTGTTTATCCTCCATTTCAGTTTTAGAATAAATTTTATGAGGTAAATCGTCATCATCTATAATGATGGCAAAGTCAACATATTTGCCATTTTCCAAGGAGCTTGGGTTTCAATGCCTATGTTAAAAGTAATATGCTGCACTTCCTATAGGCAATGTAGGTATTAATATAACAATAAAAAAAATCTTAAATATTTTTCCAGAAGTCGATAGATATATGGAATTTTTGTCACTAAAAGAATGAAGTGGGATTCAACTCTTTCATTAGTCAAAATAAAAATTTCTACTAATATTTGCATAGTCAGATAGAACTTATTTTCCAGGTTTCATGATTATTCAATAGAAGTATCCAGGCTCCATGTATCACTTTTATCATTAAAACATTTCCTTTCAATATGCCCCACAAAAAAATACTCTCTTTAAAAAAATAAAGGATGATTGACCTATGACAGTTCTACTGTACCCTGAGCACTTCTGTTGATCTGAAACCCCAATTATTTTTTAGTTTCCCCCATTTTCAGAGTCTAACAATAGACTCTGAACTATGGTTGGAGAAAACAAGAACAATGGCATAAGATGTTTGCACATAACCACCTGAGAATCAGACAGAACGTGTGATGTCTCAGCCATTGTAATCATGAACTTGAATCAAGGAAAGGAGACAAAACTATCCTCTGGTCGTTTTCATATTTGCACATGTATTAGTATATTCCCAAGATATAAAGATAAAGAGTCTTCCAAATCTTATCTAAATCAAAAAAGTTTAAGTGTTTTGATTAAAAAGTAACTAATGGACATATACTAGTGTTTCAGGCTTGTTTCTTCAAAATTTGGTAGCCATACCTAAATTGCCCAAATATCTGAGCTTAGGTAATTGATTATGTCTATTGTGGAAATGGAAATCTATTCCCAAGATACTTTCTAGATTCACAAACTTCCTTTCCTTTATTTTTTGTTCTGACATTCTTAAAAAATTGAAGTGCCAAGAGAGTCTTAAATTTTCTAACAGCATCTCTCTCTCTCTCTCTCTCTCTCTCTCTCTCTCTCTCACACACACACACACACACACACACACACACACACACACACACATACACACTGACAGTAATAACTTCTGGGCACCTAGAATGAAACTCCATTGCCACTTAAAGTTAGACTTGTCTATGAAGCTTCCTTGGGTCAATGAAAAGTAAGCAAAAATAAAGTGGCCATTCTAAGTAAAAACATTTCATTTCTGGTATTGTATATGACACATTTTTCTTTCTCTCAAAATTCCAAATAGTAGTACTTTATCAGTTTGAGTGTCAGGCAAAGCAGCTGTCATAATTTATGTAATGTTTTAAGATAGAAATAATAGATTGACAATTAATGGGTTATAATAGTTTCCTTAGCAATTGGGCAATGATAGTTATATACATGCTTTATTCATTTACTTATTCATTTATTTTGGAAATAAATTACTAATTAGATTTTGAGTAAGGTTCTAAAAGTAAGAGGTTGTAGAAATGAGATAAATGTGCTTGGCTGGTGTAGCTAAGTGGATTCACATCATCCTGTGAACCAAGAAGTTACTGGTCCAATTCCTGGTCAGGGCATATGTTTAGGTTTCAGGCTTGATACCAGGTAGGAGGCATGTAGGAGGCAGCATATCAATGATGTTTCTCACTCATCCATGTTTCTATCACTCTATCCTTCTCCCTTCTCTTTCTAAAAAAAATCAATAAAAAACATTTAAAAGTGAGATAAGGGAGTACCATGGGGGTGGACAAGGGCTGAAATCATAAAGCTAGAGTCATAGAGTCATTAACACTGGGTTGCCCCAGGCCTGAGGGATTTCCCAGGATAAAGTCTTTCAGTGCTGAAACTGGGTTAAGGTCTAGGCAGAGTCACTCACATTAAATGGAGGAGTACGTGCTAGAGCCTTGGTTCTCACCATTTAGCATGCTTCTGCGTCATCCTGAGAGAGCTTGTTTAATACAGATTTTTGAGGTGATTGTCAGAATTCTTCTCTGGCCTGCAAGATTTCTGAAAGCAGGTCTACAGATAGCATCCTCAAGCAAATTAGTCAAACACTAATTTAGTTGAGCTCATCTGGTTGTTAGGTGAATTCAGCTCTTTGCCTACAGAGGACCATGCCCTTGATGGTTGCCAGCCAAGATCTGCTTTCTGCTCCTGGAGGCTGCCTTCATGACCTGCCATGTGGTCCCCTCCATCTTTAAGCCAGAACAGGGTACCATATCCTTCTAGTGCTTTTAGTTTGTCACTCACTCTGTCTCTGACCTCAAGACCTAGATTTTAAATTAGGTCAAGCACACCTACACCATCGCCTTTTCTAAAGGTCCACTGACTTGGGACCTCAGTTACCTCTGCAATAATCCCTTCAGAGCAGCATCATTTTAAGTAATAGAGTGACTGTCAGGGAAACCTCAAATTTAACATGTTACTTTGATAGAACTCAGTACAAACATAATTCCCTAAATGTCATTTAGTGTCCTTCAAAAGAACGTTTGATTTTCAGACATTTCAACATTCTTCATACTTAAAATACATATACATTTTTCAAACTACTAAACGCCAGGTGTTTCCTCCTCAACTGACCCGGGAATCATAGTTCTGTTAGCCTCTTCTCCGAGTGTCTACACCCATATATTTACCACATGGCAACGTTCCTGTAACTGCTTTGGGTCCAAAAGAATGTCTATTTCTCCTGCTTTGAAAATGGTAACCCTAATTTACTCTTTTTCAGTTCCTCACATGTTCTATGAATCACCATAAAGGTGGCTGAAAACAATCTCTGTGTCTAAGTAAACTACATTAAGTTTTCATATAGCATATTGTATTTGATATGCACACAAAAGCATGTGTCACAGGCCAGGCAGCTGGTATTGCATGGGTCCCATTTTATGAATAAGTAAAAGTCTGGGAGTTGTAGGCCATCAGCTGGTGTGTGGCTCACTCTGGTTTTCTGATTCTGACTTCGAGATACTTTTACACTCAGCAAAGTGCTCGCAGTTTTTAACCTAGCACAACAAATCATTGCTGTTCTTTTGTTTTTAACAACAGTTTTGAGGTCAGAGAAAGTACCTGTGTCCTCTTTAGCACCCCTGTAGTTTCTCAAACATCACAGGCCCCAATTGTTAAAAAATGTTTCAGCCCAGCTGGTGTGGCTCAGTTGGTTGGACATTGTACCATGTAACAAGAGGTTGAAGGTTTGCTTCCTGCTTAGGGCACATTCCTGGTTTGTGGGCTTGACCCCAAGTAAGGCAGCAGATGGATGTTCCTCTTCTCGTTGTTGTTTCTATCTCTCTCATTCTACCTTCCTCTCTCTCTAATAAAAAAAAGGTAATTAAAAAGTATTGGTTGGAAAATTGTTTCCAAACTTCATCTCAGTTATTCATTCATTCACTGTTTTCTTGACCTTCCTGACCATTCACAGCTATGTATTCTCTTGGCCGTTTATTTATTTCCACATACAATGCTTATTAAATGAAATTTACTATCTGTATTATCAGATATTGCAAACAGTATTAAAGGAGAAAGAGTTATACTTCAGTATGGTTTGATAATTATTTTTTTGTAACCTCTGAAGGAAAGTTGGAAGAATAAGGTTGAAAATGTTTCTACACCTGCTTACTTAATGCAATGTTTCTACATCTGCTTACTTATTTATGAAAAAGCAAGCTGCTCTGAGCCTTTATCATTACTATGGAAAGGCATGTACATACATTCTCATTGGAAGGTCAGTTATTGCTCCTCTTCCTATCATGTACTGATTATTTGTTGTTGATCAGATCTTATAAATACTTAAACACGTTTTGTCAGTGTATTACATATCTTAGTTTATGTGTTTAGGGATTAAATGAGAAACATAACGGTAAAGGCTGCTGCAAAGAATATAATGATTGAATGTATTCTTATTATTACACTAGAGACCCGGTACATGAAATCTGGGCATGGATAGGGTAGGTAGGCCTGGCCAGCAATCAGGGTCGATCTGTGGGGCAACCAGCAGAGCGATCAGGGGGCCCCTGCTGGCACCCGCCTTGGCTGGCCTGGGGCCTGCGGGTGGGGGAAGCTCCTGCATTGAGCGTCTGCCCCCTAGTGGTCAGTGCATGTCATAGAGACCGGTTGTTCCACCAGTTGTTCCGCTGTTTGGTCGATTTGCATATTAGGCTTTTATTATATAGGATAGCTTTCAGATACACAAAGAAAAGTTTTGTAAATTTTCAGAATCACTAAAAGGGAAAAGGGGAAAAATGACATCATGATTAGAAGATTGGGTTAACAAAGTCTCATTGGAGAATGGTTGGTTGGAGAGTCCTCTGCCCACACCACCAAGGCTTTATTTGCACAGCCTGGTGCTCTGAATGCTCATGCTATAGTTGGTCAGGCCTGAAGCTCTAGTGCAAATGGTGTGGGAGCTCTCTTTTTCATGGGATGCTAGGACTCTCAAGGATCTCACGGAAGTTGGTTAAACCACCTTCCCAAGGGAGCCAGAGCTGGAAAGCTTTTAACCCGCCTGAAAGTGATGGTTCCAGAGGAAACTGGTGCCCTGGGACAGATCTCTGTGCCAGGGAAAGTCACTTCAAAGACAGTTTTATAGAATGGAACAAAGTCTTTCCAGGCAAATAAGTGTTTCCAGCCCCTCCTTTTCAGTCACTCCTGATCCTCGAGCCTGAGGTCCCTCTCCCCTCGCCCTCCCCCATCCTCTGCTCAATTCTTTAGTCTCCTAACCTGGAGTCCTCCTAGTCCTCCTAGTTCTCACCACAGCCCTGCCTGTGTTGTTAAGCTCCTATTGAAAATGGGGAAATTGAGTTGAATGTTTTAGTAGCTTTCAAGAAAAAAATAGCAAATAGTAACGGGAGGAGGTGGATTTGAATAGAGTTCTGTGTGACCTCCACATTTCTCCCTCTTCTTCACTGCCTGCTTTTCTCGACAGCATCACACATCAACATTTTTCAGAGAAGGGAACGGAAACTTGGAAGAATTAGCTGACTCTCCCAAGTTTTCATCATCTGTACCGGGCTGGTCAGGTCATGGGCTTTCTCTTTAGTTTCTAAACCTGATGCTTTTGACACCATACTATTCTCTTTAAATTGTCATTTTAACAGGGAAAAAAGTGACTATGTGGGGTGATGGATGTTAACTAAAATTACTGTGCTAACAATTTTGCTAAGCATTGTGTTGTATGCCTTGAACTAAATATGTTATATGTCAATTAAAGCTCAATAAAACTAGAAAAATTTTAAAGATAATTTTCAAATAGTCATTTTACATCAGATTAACGTGAGTATTGGTAATGTTCACAGTAGTGTTTAGCTTACTAGTTATTACTGTAAGCACTGGAAATACTGGTCCTAATCCATATTTATAATATAAGGCTCTAAAAATATTCTGACCAACCTCAGTGAATGGGATTTTGGGTTTGAAGTTAAAAAACAAAAACAAACAAACAAAAAAAACCTCTGCAGTATTATCCATATAATTTTGTATCCAAAACATATTAAACTTCATACATTTGATCCTTTTTCATTTGTTTCTTAAGTCAAAGAGCCAGTCCGTGGAGATGCATATAATAGAGTACTCATGATATTTTTCTGATGATATTTTATGTCAACAAACCTTGTATTCATTCACTGTGCTGTTGAAGTGCTAGCATGAAAGCATTGCCAGCATTATCTCATGGCCGAGTGCCACAACTTGGGCCCATTCCTGGATGCCATATGGCCATGGGGCCGCCATCTGCTTAGCCTGATAGTCCCTCCCGGGCAAACCCTGGGCCCATATGGGTTCTTCTAGTCTCATCTGTGTACATCTCAAGGAGAGGCACCATCAAAATCTACTTTTCCCTGCAAACAACTTGTATAATTACTGGGAACATGAAGATCCTCTTCTTTTCCCTTTACCTTCTTCTTCCTCTAGTTTTTACGCATCTTCTAATAGAATTAGGAATGGTTTGATTTTGGGATGATGAGCAAACTGTCAGGGCAAGCTGTCGGGTTTGAGACATCATAATCACCTCGAGGGCTGCCGGCCATGCTTCTTGGATTTGAAACTTCATCATCCAGGAGATAAAACGGCCTGTGCTTTTACCTGGTGACAGGATAGCAATTTGGTGTCAAGGTGGAGTCACACATTCAGACAATAAGGCACTGTGGAAGCTGTGACCATGCCTGTGGTATTTCTGGTGACAACCTTTTCAACAGTGCCTAAGATGGTTGATAAAGGGTTGTTTAGAATAACGTTAAGCAGCTGTCTCGTTCTTGGGTGACACATTTTTATACCTTATTGAAAATATGGAACTAGCCTTTTTACCAAACTGCTCTTTTGACTAAATAATTATTTATATACTAGAGACCTGGTGCACGACATTCGTGCACTGGAAGGGGGTCCCTCAGCTTGCCTGCACCCTCTTGCAGTCCAGGACCTCTCAGGGGATGTCTGCCTGCTGGCTTAGGGGAGCAGGCCTAAGCCGGCAGGCGGACATTCCCTGAGGGGTCCTTAGCACTGCCCCCCCTGTGCTTGCCAGCCATGAGCCCGGCTTCTGGCTGAGCAGCACTCCCCCTGTGGGAGCACACTGACTACCAGGGGGCAGCTCCTGCATTGAGTGTCTGCTCCCTGGTGGTCAGTGCACATCATAGCAACTGGTCATTCCGCCATTTGATCTATTTGCATATTAGCCTTTTATTATCTAGGATTATTGAAATATTTAACTGCATGTAAGCATGCATCTCTTGATTTTATTTTAGTGTATTTAAATTTAATTTGAAGTCTTTCTTGGTATGTGTACTTTCTGAAATGTAAAAATACCTCTCTCATATAAAACAACTATTATGAAAGATATCACTACCATGTTGGGAATAATTAAGGGAATGCATATAATTCATTCAGCAAATTGTATAAATATGTGTGTGTGTGTGTGTGTGTATTTAAATGACCTGCATTAGACAGAATTAATGTTCAGCAGCATGATTCACAGTGATGGAGTATTCCCAAAGGAAAAAAGAAAATCTTTCCAAAATACACAGCCAGGTTTTTTTGGTCTGTGCAGTTATCCCAAACCCTGATGGAAGTAGTCAATGGACTTTAGAAATCATCAAATCTTCCTTGCCAAGAGCTTCAGGTATCCACCTGTTTTATTGTTACTGTTGCCCACCTAGAGGTGTTTCCAAAAACAAAACAACCATAAAATGGGTAACTTGCTAAAGAAGACTTTATGAAATTATCAGGACAGTAATTTGAAGCCTCTGGAAGTAGGAAGATGCCAGGCAAAATAATTACATATTTTAAAGTATGGCTAATCTGAGGTGCATGGGTGGGATAGAAATAGGAAGTTATAAGGATAAAGGCTTAAGTCTGCATTTTATGTTCTTCTAAGGACGTGAAATCTATGTCTAAGAATCAAAAAGAGAGAGAGAAATAGAAACGTGGAGAGTGTTTTCACAGAACTCAGAATACTAGTTTGTCCTGTTTACGTTGGCCAGAAACAACTATGCAAAACTCCTAATACCCTAAGTAGTTATTTTACTTTTTCATTTAGTTTATTCTGGACTTCTGCAGAAAGCGTGAGGATGCTATGAGTTGTGTGTCTCTAAATTCATAGTTTTACTAAGAAACTCTATGATGTTTAGGTTTTATAGAAGGATATATTATAAATTCCTATTTTTTTAAAAAAAATGATTTACTAAACTCTTTTTAGTAAAAACAAAGTCCATAACAACCTTTTTTTAATGATGTTATTGGAAAAAATGCAGACATTACTTCATAAAGAATGCAGATTGGAAGATAAGAAACATGATATCAGGCTAGCAGGCTAGAGGAAGTGGAAGCCACAGAAACCCATCCTGGCTTCCTCAACCTGGGATCGCATGAAACCTGACCGTCATTCAGGACACACCAAAAGCCCAGAGGTGACAGTACCTGATTTCACTGGCTGACTGCAGTAGGGCCAGCTTCCCCTGGTCCTCCTCTGGCTCCAATGGAGGGTTTCCTTTGAACTAGACCAAAGAAATGAAAAACAGAGGCACAAGTCTGTGGCTTAGCCATGAAGCTCATGATATCGCTTCACTGAAGGGTCCCTAGTGTTGACAGTTCCACCAAGAGCCTAAAGTCTTAAAGGCCTGGGTCACAGCTCAGGGGCCTCGCCTGTTCCTGTGCCAGGAGCTCTGAGCGCTGCTGCCCCAGCTGGGGACACCGCGCCGAAGCACCCGAGGGCCTCCCCGTAGCCCTCTCTGATGGAGCTCTGGCTCTGCTTCTGCGTGTCCTGGTGATGCAGCGTGAAAGCAACCTGAAATCAGGCGGGAGGAAATGCTGGCTCATCACAGGCGGGAGGAAATGCTGGCTCATCACAGAACCCTGAATAGTCCTTTCTGTTCTGGCCCAGCTCAGTGATCAGCACGACTTCAAGTTACCGGCCCATGGCTGCTCCTTCCTGAGAAAAGGGGCTGGAGGAGTTTCATGCACAGGATCTCCACGCTTTTATCACCCTCATCTCAATGGAATGAGTCACGTGGCTTGAAAAATGCAGACTCAGACATGGAAACCCTGCAGCCGCTTTTCTCAGAAGGAACCCTGACCGGCAGGCATTTTAGGAGCTTTATAGATGCCTCATAAGCGTAGACTGCTGAAAAGGTGCCTTTTCATATCCCAATTTAGTAACAACATCTGTGTTTTTCTTTCTATAAAAATATCCTTAGTTTCTATCTGCAATAAACTAGAGGCCATCCTTAATAAACTGTGGAACCTACAGGCTTGCTAGGAATTGTCTGTAAAATGAAAGTAGATGCATGAGCCTTAGTTACCTAGCTCTCATTTTATCCATCAGAAGCAAACCTTCTCTTTACCTTTCCTCCCAGTCCTGGCACATCAGAAGGAAGGGCTTTTGCTCCATGTGTTTCTTACTAAATGGTACTCAGCAGGCAGAGGATGTGCCTTCTGCACATTTAGGAAACTGGTTTAAGCACATCTACACTTCTTTCCAGGTGGATTTCATTGGCCAGTGGCAATCATTTGATATTTTAAATAAAATATACTTAAGGTTTAGATTTAGACTTACACATTGGCAAGAGGGTGAAAAATCTTTATTTATTTAAGTAAAACAAATACAAACATTACCCTATGGAAAATTCCCTTACAAATCTACACCCATTTTCTAATTCCATCTTCAACTGTCATTTAACACACACACACACACACACACACACACACACACACACACACACGCACACACACACACATTCAATGAGGCTGTCTGTTGGGGGTTCTTGTTCATACTGAATCCTTCATTGGAACTACAGAAGCACCCCAGGTGTCTTTGTCCTACTTCAGCCATCTGCCAATATCTTGCACTTCCATGGCCTCTAGAGTTTGTTGCATCCTGAACAAATCAGACTCAGGATCATACATCTTTAGGACAATCAACATGCCAATAGAAACAATCTACCCTTAGCTTCCCTGTCATTTGCTGATCACCATCTTGCTCACACCCCTATTCCACTCTTCCTGGCAGAACTACAGGAGGGAGAATGATCATTTTCCTCTATAGAATATCATCCATTTGTTGGTGGACAACTGTTGCTTTTGATTGCTCACAATCCATTCCTTTTTCTCTTTGAATAGCTCCTCGATTTTCCTATGAATCAATAGGCCTGTGTCCATTTATTCCTTCACTCCAGTTATGTCAAGGAAATCAGGTCTAGTTGATGAGCTCCTGTATTGTTCTTACCAAAGTGATTAATGAAGGGGAGAGCTGAAGTCAGGCCCACCAGAGCCATTAAACATTTCCTAGCATTATTGCCCAAGAAAAAAAATTCTCCACTGTGTTTATAATTCTGATAGAGTATTGCCAGGAGTTGCTGGCCGTCTTATTTGCCATTGACTGTTGAGAGTCTGAAATACAGAGAAAGCATGGCAGAGAGGCATTGTTTGAACACAGTTAAACTTAAAAACAATTGGTGTTTTTCTGTTGTGTATCTAATAAGCCTTATTATTATATGAGATAGAAGTTCAATATGAAACATCAGTTCAGATAGCTATGTCAAACTTAGACTGCAAAACCTTAATGCATTGTTTCAGAGCATATAATGGTACTCTAACTGGGGATTTTCACCATACACATGCACATTCGAATTATATTAACGCTGACATTTTTGAAGTGCCAAATATGAAAATATTAATAAAACATTTTAATTCCTTTGCACTTACATATCCTTGGTGTTTTAAAGCAAATTTTTAAAAATATATCTTTATTGATTTCAGAGAGGGAGAGAGGAGGGAGGAAGGGGGAGAGAGAGAAAGAGAAAAACAGCAATGATGAAAGAGAGTCATAGATCAGCTGCCTCCTGCATGACCCCTGCTTGGGATCGAGCCCACAACCTGGGCATGTGTCCTTGACTAGAACTGAACCTGGAGCCCTTCAGTTGGTAGGCCAATGTTCTATCCACTGAGCAAAACTGGCTAGGGCAACAAGTTTTTTTCATTGCTAATTGCAAAAACACCTATTGAAGTTGTTGTACATCTGTAGTCTATAACTTTTATTTCTGAGCAGTATTCCAATATATGGAAAAAACATAATTATTATTTATTGACTTGTTTAGGGAACTTTCAGTTATTTCCAGTTTATGTCTGTTATAAATTAAGCTGACATGTACAATTTTGCTTTTGTATGGACATATGCTTTCTTTTCTCGTGATTAAATACTGAGTGAAAAAACTGAATACTATCTGAGAAAAATGTTTAGATTTTTAAAATAAACTTAGAAACTGGCTTTCAAAATTGTAATACCATTGCATACTCAACAGGAAAATAGGATAGTTCCCGTTCTTCCATGCCCTTGCCAACACGTGGTGTGTTTAATGCTTTGAATTTTAGTCTTTCTAATAAATGTGCAATATTATATGGTTGGAGTGAAATTTCTTCCCCTAGTGATTCATGATGTGGACACCTATCCATGTGCTGCTATGTTATTTTTGTTGTTGAAGTTTCTGTTCAAATCTTTTAGACATTTTAAAAATTGGGTTGTTTTGTTATCATTGAATTTCAAGTTTTGATGTAATTAATTTGGATACAAGTTTTTTTTTAAATAAGGTATATGATTTGTTAATGCTTTCTCCAAGTCTCTGGCTTGTCTTTTCTTTCTCTTAATAAAGTCTTTAGAAGACCAGACATTTTCAGTTGTGATGAAGTCCAATTTATCAATTTGTTCTTTCAGTGATTATGCCTTAGTATCATTTATCAAAATAATTAGTAAAATCAAACAAAAGGAGTATATACAATACACCTTTATCTGTGTATATGTATGTGTGTATATGCATATATATGATGCTTTTTATGTACATGTAAACTCTACAACATCAAAACTTATCTATATTGACAGAAAGTGGATCATTGATTACCTGGGGTAGAATTACAAAACAGGGATGCAAGGAAACTTTGAAATCAATAAATCTCACTATCTTAATTGCAACTATGATTTTAGTGTCTATTTATGACAAAACTAATCCAATTATAAGTTTACATAAGTGGAGTGAATTGCATGTCAATTATCTATATATATAAAAGCCTAAGTGACCATTATGACCATTTGACCAAACGACTGGTCGACTGGTCACTATGGCACACACTGACCACCAGGGGGCAGATACTCAATGCAGGAGCTGCGCCCTGGTGGTCAGTGCGCATGCGCTCCCACGGCCAATTTCCCGCAGCCAGCCACGCTCCCATGGTCTCTACCCCCTCTACATCCCCCCCCCCCCAACGGCCCCAATCACCGGCCAGGCCCAGGGACCCCACCTGTGCACGAATTCGTGCACCAGGCCTCTAGTGTCTCCATAAAGCTGATATAAAACATATTCATGACAGGGCAACAGGGTGAATATTCATCTGCTAGGAGCTCAAGTCAAACAAAGCATGATTTTTAAAAAAATACTGTGGCTTGATTATCTCTTTAGTGGTTTTGTGAACTTTTAGTTCTTAAATAGGAAGAAAAAACCTGAGCATTCAGTGATCATCAGAGAAAGATTCAAAGGATACTGAGACATGTGGAGATGTTAGTTTGTAGTTTCAGTGATGGTGAAGTCTTACTTTGTTTAGTCTCAGAGACAGACCTGACAATATCAGCTGATAATCACAATTACAATGTCCCATAACTGCATCCCCGAATTTCCTCTAGGCCATGTCTTACTACACTGGACTACTGTTTGATTCCATTTCTGCAGCTTGCATTTCAGCTACAGTGGAGATTGTTTATTTCCACAAGACTAGCCTTGGAATAACTCTGGTCTTAGTGTTCTGACAGCCTATTTAGGAAAAGAAAGAAGGCATCGGAAAAAAAAAAAATCAGTACGTAAGGGAAGGCCAGAATGTATGGCAATGACAACTACCATTAATTTTCTTTTATTTAAAAAAGGAAATTGTGCAAATACAATCAAAATGTGCTTAGTTCCCGGATAATTAGGCTTAAAAAAAATAACTTTACTAATGCAGTGGCCTAGGGCATATAAATGGAAAAACCATGGGCAGGAAAGGCATACAAATACCTGGGAGACTGCAAGCAAGGCATATAACCAGGAGGCTCCGATTCCTCACCCAATCTATTTATTTAAAAAAATAAGGGAAAAATGTTAGTTCTTCTTTTCTTCTACAAGGCTTAAAGCTAGCAATTCTTTACTCTCTGTGAAATGAGATTTTAAAATAAGTTATACGCCATCGAAAAGCAATACCTAAGAGTGCACTCTTTAGCGGTGAGACGAGTATTGGTTAAGACTTAAAACAAAATTTAGAACAGTAATGAAGACACATAGTCACTGAAAATTGGTAGATGTAAGAAAAAAAGCCTCCTCTAGGGTTTACTATAATAAGCACCAATTCTATCCTTCACAATAAAAGAAGGATCACAAAAGTATGAACTTTTCTGCAAATTTTCTCTGTACTCTTTTACCCAATATACCCTTTTCAGGTCACTAATATCTCTTTGCCAGTCAGACGGCATCCTAATGTCTTACTATGCCCTTCAGGTTTCACATTCAAACACTATCCTATTCCTACCTGAAACTATCCCTCATTGAGATTAGCTCTCCTTGGGGTGGGTTTGACTTCCTATAAGTGTGATATCAAGGGTTGAAGATAAATTCATACACATATAATCCCTCCATGCAAATGTGTGGCTTCGTAATTGTGATAAAAACAAAACAAAACCCATAACATAAAATTTACCACTTGAACTATTTTTTTAATGTACAGTTCAATAATGTTAAGTATATTTTCATTATTGCACAACATTTCTTTAGAACATTTTTTGCACAATTGATGCTCTTGTATCCATCAAGCAAGAACTTCCCATTTCCCCCTCCCCAAGCAGCCATGATTCTACTTTCTGTTTCTATTAGTTATTTCATATGAGTGGAATCATATGGTATCTACTTTTTGTGACTGGCATATTTCACTTAACGTAATGGCCTTACAATACATCCACCTGGTAGCATATGACCAAATTTCCTCTTTTCTAAGGCTGAGTAATATTTTATTGTACGTGTGAACCATATTTTCTTATATCCACTCATCTGTCTGCAAACATTTGTGTTGCTCTTGGCTATTGTGAAGAGTGCTTGAGTAAGCATGTGTGTGCAAATATCTCCTCAAGATCTTTTGGCTACAGACCCAGCAGTGAGGTTGTTGAATGATGGAGTGATTCTATTTTAAATGTTTGTGGTACCACCATTCTGTTTTTCACAGCAGCTGCCCTATTTCAAACCCCCCCCCCCCAACACAGCACAGGAGTTCCAATTTCTCTACATTTTTGCCAACACTTGTTATGTTATGTTTTCTGGTTTTTAGTTTTCACTTTTTATTGTTTTTGTTTTTTTAATTGTGGCCATTCTAATGGGTGTGTGGTAATATTGTGGTTTTAATTTGTATTTTTCTAATGGTTTGAATGTTTAGTTTCATTTAATATGCTTGTTGGACATTTGCATATCACTTTGGGGAAATGTCTATTCAAGTTCTTTGCCCATTTTTAATAGGGTTATTTGTTTTCTTGTGAGTTGTATTAATCTTTACATAGTTTTTATATTAAGTCCTTATCATATGTATGATTTGAAAGTATCTTCTCTCATTCTGTACACTACATTTTCACCCTGTTGATTGTTTTCTTTGATGTACAGAAGTTTTTGGATTTTCACTAGAGTTCTACTTGTATATGTTTGCTTCAGTTGTCTGAAATGTGGGTGTTATATCTAAGAAATAATTTCTAACTTGAAAACCATGAAGCTTTTTCTTTAACTCTTCTTCTAGCAATTTCATAATTTTAGGCCTTATGTTTAGCTCTTTAATTGATTTTTAGTTAAAATTTTAAATATGGTGAGGTAAGGAACCAACTTATTCTTTTGAATGTATATATGTATAGTTTCCAAAGCCATTTATTAAAGAGACACCTTCCCCCCATCTTGGCATCCTTGTCAAAGATAATTTGGCCATACCTATGAGGATTTATTTCTGGGCTCTGTATTCTTTTCTATTGCTCTATATGCCTATTTTTATGCACTTGCACATTGCTTAAATTCTATAGCTATGTAGAATGTTTTGAAATCAAGAAATGTGAGGTCTACAGCTTTGTTTTTTTCTTTAAAAACTACTTTGATATTCAAATTCCTTTGATATTCCAGAAAAAAATTAACATTTCTTTTCAATTTCTGAAAAAAACACACAATAAAAATCAGGATTTTTATAGGATTGCATTGAACCTATAGATTGTTTTGGGTAGTATGGACATTTCAATAATACTAAATCTTCAAATCTATTAGCATGTAATGGTTTTGACTTATTTGTATCTTTAATTTCTTTTAGCAGTGTTTAATTATTTTTAGTATAAGATTATTTATGCCTTTTTGGTTATGTTTGTTACAGAGTACTTTATTCTTTTTGATGCTATTTTAAATGGAATTATTTTCTTAATTTCATATTTGGATTGTTTATTGTTAATGTTAGAACCACCTGATTATTGAGTGTTGATTTTGTATCCTGCAATCTTGTCTAATTTGTTTATTAGCTCTAACAGAGTTGTGTTTGTGTGTGTGTGTAAACTTTGTTGTTTTCTACTTATAAGATCATGCCATATGCAAACAAATATATGTTTACTTCTTTCTTTCCCATTTGGATGCCTTTTATTTATTTTTTCTTAGAGAGCCTAATTGCTATGGCTAGAAATTTAAGTACTATTTTGAATAAAGTGGTAAAAGCATCATCCTTACTTAGTTCTTGGTTTTTGGAAGAAAAAAATTCCAGTTTTTCACCATTAGGTGTGATGTTTGCTATGGCTTTTTCATATCTGGCTTTTATATTGAGTAGTTTCTGTCTATTCCTAGTTTGTTAATTATTTTTATCATGAAACAGTGTTGAAGTTATCAAATGCTTTTACTGCATCAATTGAGATGACCATGCAGTTATGTCCTTTGTTAATTGATTTTGTTAATTGGTTTTTGTATGTTGAAAAGTTACTTGCATTAAAAGAAGAAATCCACATACTCATGGTGTATAATCTTTTTAACGCACTGTTGAATATAGTTTCCTAGGGCAGTTGGAGATATTTTTAAAATCAATATTCATCAGGGATATGATCTGTAGTTTTTTTGTAGTGTCTTTGTCTTGCCTTTTTATCAGGGTAATGCTGGATTAATAGAATACATTTGAGTGTGTTTCTTCCGTTTCACTTTTTAGAAGTGTTTGAAGAGGATTGGTGCTAAATTTTCTTTAAATGTTTGTTATATTCTCCAGTGAAGTCATCTGGAGAATTCTTTATTGTGAGGTTTTGATTTTGCCTCCAATTTCCCTACTAGTTATAGGTCTGTTCAGATTTTTTTTCTCAAATGTAAGCCTTGGTAGGTTGTGTGTTTCTAGGAATTTATCTATTTCTTCTAGTTTTCCCTGTTTGGTGCTGTATAAAGGTTCATAGTGTTCTCATAATTATTTTTATTTCTGTGGCATCGGTAGTAATGCCATTTTTGTTTATTAAATTTATACCAGAATTATAGTGATTTTTCATAAATTTAATTACACAAGTATAACATTACAGTACAACTAAATTGTATATTTGTCTATTTATTGACCCTTACCAGAGAATTTTACATTTGTGTATGTTTTCCTGTCGTTGCCTAACATCCTTTCATTTCAATTTGAAGGAGTCCCTTTAGCATTTCCTATAGGGTGGTGGTAGTGGTGATGAACTTCCTCAGCTTTTGTTTCTGAGAAAGTCTTTGTTTCTCCTTGAGTTTGGAAAGATTGTTTTGCCAGCTATAATATTTTTTTGGCAGTTTTTCTTTTTACTACTCTGAATATATCACCTCAAACCCACCTGGCCTGAAAGATTTTTACTGAGAAATCTGCTGATGCTCTGGAGTTCCCACAAGGCCATGCTGCCTGGACATTGTTGTTAAATCGGCGATTCCCTGGAGGAATGAGGGCCTGGAGCATCCTGTTCTGCCATTTTGCTGACATCACTCAAATGTGTTTTAGAAATAACCCCTTTATTTGTACATTGTACTAGTTTTGTTATACTCTTTTCTGCAAAACATGCTGAGCCTTTTGTAAGTTACTGTGCTACAAAGAAATCAGAACTCATTCTACATATCCCAGCAGAGAAGGATTTAACCCAGGAATTAGGTGATTAAAGATTATTGCATTTTTTAATCCCCTTCCTGAATGACCTGGAGTCAGGTGGCCACAGCTAGATGACTGAGTTCTAAAAGGCATCTTTATAGTAGAGATGACAAGTATTTTGCTGCCTCCACTATTACTACAGTTATCAGGAAATGGGGTGTCCGCAGGTGGATGTGCTGGGGGTCGAGTCCTCAGATACCTTGAGAGGAAGAATTTTCAGAGACTCACGTGAGAGGATGAGAGACTTTTATGTGTGGAATTACATCCCCGGGTTTGCAGAGTCCCATTTCCCTTCGCCCAGTGCTGGCAGAGGTGCAGCTGGGAATCCCATAGAGTGAGAAACAAAGCCGGGTTCCAGAGCTTCTGCTCCAGGTGGAGCTGGGTCCCGGTTAGCATTAGGCTGGCTGCAGTCCACCAGTCCATCGTGTGGGGGCCACACGGCCTCTGGAGAGCCCCCTGCAATGTGAGCCAGGTGCCCAGCGTGCAAGAGCAACAAGAGCGAGAACTCGTTGGTTTAGGAGATTAAATACCAAATCTCCCTGCCCTTGCAGTGGCCACGCCTGCTCTGGCCAATGACCTGTTCCCAGGTGTGACTGAAAGACAGGTACCTTCCCTGTGTCACCCAGACTTTACTGGGCCTGCGTCCACTTTGCCTTCCCTTTGCTCCTTTCCAGTTAATTAATAACTGGGTTATTTATAGCGGTATCACTACCACTACATCTCTGAATTTAAAAAGCTGGTGACTCAGCACTCCAATACAGAAACCAGCCTGTTCCACTCTCCCATGTATTCAAAATGAAGAGAATATTTCCACTTTCTTGTACTTCCCAAATGTGATTAATAGTTTGCAATTAAAATAATTCATTCATAAAAATATAGCCATAAGAGACTACTAACCTGTACCGTTCTTTCCAGCCATCCTCAACTGGGCACCAAACGAAGTGAGAATTGAGACTTAGTGCTGATTGGCTCAAAAGCCGCAGACTACCCTCTAGAGTACCTCGCACCAAATGCATCCTTCTACTCATAACGGCAAAAAGAATGTGCCTACAGGAAATAATGAATAATTCCTTCTAAGTACAAAATTCCACTCTTCTCTTCGCTAGTCTTGCCATCATCCTATCTTGACTTACATCTCAAGTCATTAAATATGAAGTTGACTAACAAAATCATCAGTTTAGAGTCACAGAGCATGTTCCATGTTCTGCTTATACCTAATATGTGGAAAAATGTACAGGAAGTTGCTCCAATTCACCAAGAAGAAAAAGCTGTGTAAACTAAAAAGAAACAAACAAAAGCAATTTTTTGGAACCCATCAGAAAGTTAAGTCACAGGTTAACCAAATAGCTTAAAGTTGGAAAGGCAGGCCAATTCAAAATGTTGTGATGCAACAATTCCAAATAAAACAAAACAACAAAAATGATGTGATGATAGTATGGGCACACCTGTGGCAGGGAATATGTAGATGCCATGGTGAGGGCATGTCCGTGCTGAAGAATTCATTGGACCGTTTTAGCACATTTTTGAAAGCTTTGTGTGGACTAGCAGGGCAGTTTAGCATCCCAGCAGCCACAGGCATGAGTGGAGCTTTGACCCACTCACAAGCTCTTCTTCACAGATCTCCAGGGGAATTCATGACAATAAGGCAGCGATGGAGATACATAAATGTTGCACTGATTACATTTTTATTATCAAAGAAATTTAAAAGTAATAATATTCATATCATTTTATGGACACTGCTACCTGAAATGTAGACATCATAGTTTATAACCCATTTCATTTCTAAGAGTAAATCATTTGTTCTCTGTGTCAAATACATAATTTAGAAATGTTTACTGTGCACACAAGTACAATTTTAGAAGGCCCATTGTTTGCTGAGTGACAGAGTGATTCACTCAGTAAATCACGGTTCATCCTAGGCATTCCAAAGCTAACAAGTGGTAAGTATGAAGAGCCCAATTTGTCTATCTATCTATCTATCTATCTATCTATCTATCTATCTATCTATCTATCTAAAAGGCTAAGTGTCTGTTCATCTGACCAGTAGCTATGATGCCTGGTCCGACAAACCAACACTCGGCTTTCCCCAAGTGGGACACAGGCCCCGCCACCACCCCAGAGCGACACCCCACCAAGTCACAGCCAACGCTGCCAAGACTCGATGGCGCAAAATGCAGCCCACAGCCCAGCCCAGAAATGGTGGCTGTGAGTGCTGGGTAATGACGTCACATAGCAATGCCTGGCTTCCTCTACTAGCAACTAGCATCCTTTGAGTTTCTTCAGCCCAGGAGCCCAACTTGCTTTATAGCCAGGTGCATACATTTTACAGTTTAATCAAATGTTTGTGAAGCATTTTCCCGTGCCTCATCTCATTTAATCTTCACAGAAGTCCTGGAGTAGGTAGATAGGAGACTTGGTAGAATTCTATTTTCTTTTCATTAGCAAGACATGAACAGTGATATTAAAATATCTCTTCTAATTAATTTCCTTTCACTGTGCACGAATCCGTGCACCGGGACACTAGTATGTATATATACCTACAACATAAGTAAAGCCTGTCATATTTAATTGTACTCTATTTTACCTTTTGAATGGTGTTACAAAGAAAACAATATAGAATATTGTTATGGTTATTTATTTATTTGCCTTGGAATATTTTTACCAGCATAAACATCTTTAGGTAATTAAATTTATCAAGGGTTTTGCCATGAAAATAATAGATTACAATAAGTCAATGAGTTCACCATGCAGTTAATCTCAGAAGCATTACCTAAGCTTTTGATCCGCCTCAAATCATGTTCCAAAACATTTCACTCCATTATTTTGTTTAATATATCTTTTTGCTTAAATTGGAGATCAAAATTTAACATTTAGGCCTATAATCTTTGTATGTTCTAGGTCTGTATTTGATACTACTGATAAAAATGAATCATATCAATTCACAAGTCGCTTAACAAGTCAAACTATGCAAAACCCCACTTGATTTTAGTTTTATGATGTGTAGCTTTTCTGGGAATAAGAATGCTGTATTGAAAAGAAAAGTAATTCAAATTATTTTAATTATAAAGATAAAAGTATAAACCAAAATGTTAGTGGAGTGTTTCCATGTGTAATCTCCATGACAACGGGCCCTTATAGGTTTGGTTTTGCTCATCATTGCATCCCCCAGTGTTTGTATGGAAGTTGCTGATTAATTATTTTGTGATGAAATGATAATGAAGAAAAAATATGAATATGCATAGCCATGTCAAGATAAAAAAGGTTTGTTTTACAAGGCATGCCATTTCTGTTTGAGAGGAGAGGAAAGGAAATAGGGAAGCAGAATCACTTATTGAAGACCCAACATGGCCCTGTGCAAGTATTTCTCTCAGTCAATGTTCACATCAACATTGTAGAAAAGATGGTGTCTTCATTTTCCTGGAAAGGGAAGCAAGCAGTACTAAAATAACATAACTAAGATTACACAGTTAGAAAAACAATTAGCTTGACCTTATTTATCAGGGTGCCTTTTTCTGTTCTCTTAAAACTTAAGTCGAGACTATAGTCACAGAACTAGCCAGCATTAGGGCATGCTCAATTTGGTCATTTTAATCATTCCAATTTTCCGTTAATTACGTATACAGCCATCTGTTTTTGAGAAAATTACTTAAAACTTTAATCATATGTATTTGATTTTATTTTTATTGTGTTGATCTTAAAGGATTTACTTTACTTGCAGAGACTAAGGTCCGTGTTCCTAACTGCCTACGATTCTTTTTTTTTCTTTATTGATTAAGGTGTTACATATGTGTCCTTATTGCCCCATTGCCCCCCCACACACACACACATTCATGCCCTCACCCCCCTGTTGTCTGTGTCCATTGGTTAGGCTTATATGTATGCATACAAGTCCTTTGGTTGATCTCTCCCCGCTTATCTCCACCCTCCCCTAGCTTCCCTCTGATTTTGATGGTCTGATCGATGCTTCTCTGTCTCTGGATCGGTTTTTCTTCATCAGTTTATGTTGTTCATTATATTCCACAAATGAGTGAGATCATGTGATATTTATCTATCTCAGCATAATTCTGCCTAGGATTCTTGTACTCTTGCTACAAACAACCAATCTGTTTCTTAATGGATAATGTTTCTGTGTGTTTAACAAAACATTTTTATATAATCCAACATTTTATAATCTTCCACAATCCCTATTATTTTTAAATCTACTCTTGAATGTACAATCCACTTGGGATTGCCTTTTGACAATGTAGAGAGATAAAGGTTTAGATGTGCTATGTGCTAAGGATTATGATTTTTTTTACTACCATATGGATATTCAATGGGCTCTGGACCTTTTCTTGGAGAGCCCATCCTTTTCTATTCAAGGGTCCACTTATATATTGACTTGTTTTTGAGTAGTTTCTGTTGTTCCACTTGTCAATATAGTTTTTCAGTACTATATTATTTTATGTATTGCTATTATATACAAAGATACTGTGTCATATAGCTACTACTGTAACTTTAATATAAGTTGGAGATGAAAGTAATATAAGACTCTTACCATCTTTTTTCCTTTTTTTCAAGATTTTCTTGACTAATTTTGGGTCTTTGTATTTCCTGAGAATTCTTGATGCAGTTTTTTTATCTTTTTAATCTGTGGGTGGAGAATCTCAATCTTTAAATTTCAAACACGGTGTGTGTTCCATCCACATCCTCCTTTCCCTTCTGATTCTAAGTGCACATCGTAGGACCTCTCACTATCCCACCTGATACTTACCTTACTTTTTCTGTTTTTTACTTTTAGTGCTTCTACTCTAATTTGTTGTTAAACTCAAGTATTCGTGTCTTAATTTGGCCATTGTAGACCTAGAATTGTCTTGATTATTTTTTGTCTGATTTCCAGTTCACCCCTAAAATTCATCAGATTATTTATTTTCTTGCAAATATTAATCAAATTAATTTTAAAGTTCAATATCTAAAACTTCTGTGTATCTTCCTCCATTGCTTGTCTTTTCTCTCAATTTCCACTTATTTATTACATCCTCATAATCATTTTTGCATTCCTTTATTTTTTAATGACAGAGCCTGTATAAGAAAAAAAGTCTAAATTCTTTTGTATTGTTTTCCACTTGAAAGGATTAACTTTTGCTTCTGGTTGGCAGTTTCCAAGGGATAGTTATCTTAATCCAATCAGATATTGAGCTTATTTGGAGCGGGGTTTCATTGCCTTAAAAGCCAGATTTATTTATAGCTTGCCCTACTCTTAACGCCAGAGCCTTTGAATCTTCAAAGGAGAGTGTGGAGTCCTTACATTGTTCCCTTTTCTGGAGGCCTCCTTAATCCAATTTCCTCTTTTCACCTCCAGCACTTTGAAGCTCCTAAATGTCCTGTTCTCCCTGCAATTGCTTCCAAATCTATAAAAGTCTTACCAACTGTTGAACTCTAATCCTTTGGCGTTTCGTCTCATTAGCATCCTGCCCCCACAAGTCCATGCTAGTTCTTCAAGGGCCTCCAAACAAGTGTATTTCATTTTTATTCTCACCTTTTAAGTTGTGCTGATAAGGAAGACTGTTCTGAAACAAGCTCATCCACCATTTCTGAGAGTAACATTTGCATCTACAATCATCTGTAAGCCAGTGTTCTTTGGTATCATTCCTTTGAAAATAAGCATCATTCCAGATAGTGCCAATTTGATAATATACAAGTTTTAGAACAAATGATGTATCAAATGGCCATTCTCCTGATTCATCTCTGTGTGAGAGACCAAAAAGCTCATCTTTGTACACCAGGCCTGTGTAACCTGACATGGCTCTGTCCACTGGAGTCGTATCCACAGCAAATCCTTATCACTTAGAATTAGACTGAAGCAGTTCCTAAAAACACACTTCCTATGGACCGTGTTATCCCAGGTGAGCAGCTCCTTATCACTAGTACATTTCTAAGTAATTTTTAAATGAGTCTGCTTTACAAAGAGTTATGTACTACAGGCAACACGTTCACATCTGCAGTTTCACAGCTGAGCCCAGGGATGCCCTTAAAACTCAGTAATGCACAGGCCTCCTCTCACTGGCCAGAACTTCAAGTAGTGTATCACCCTGGCCAGTTCTTGGAAGAAGAAATGGCCTGTTATGGAGTAACCCATGGCTTCACCAGCTGTTCAGAGAATTAGAAGGGGTATGACAGGTAAGTCTGTCTGATAAAGAATCTGTGACGAAGAAGTTTGATGAAGAATTCTGTTGAGGAAATCTTCAAAAGAGGTCTAGACTTCTGACGGACGTGGATCCCAAGTGAATCCTCGCCAAAGTATCATAGCACAGAGGTGGCCTCTTGCATTATGTGAGCAACCTGAGCATGACACTCACCCCGATGCTTGGTTAATGATCCCACCCATGGCGGCCATAACGACAGAATTAAAACTGTGCGTGGGCTCAACCTGCAGATCTTCCTCTCCCTGGGAATGCACTGGCTGCCATCAGCACCAAACTGACAGCTCAGTATAAATCCCCGAGGTGAGGCATGGTGCCCAAATTAGACCCTTGCTAGTCAGGAAGATGACTGCAGCTTATTCACACTGACTTAAACATTTATTCTGTATATGGCATTTCTTCCCCACCTGGCACACGTTTTCCAGGCCATCATCCTCATGCTTCATACTTACCTGCAAATACATTGGAGCATACAGCATGGCTTCGGAATCAGAGACATCTTACATTTACAGATCATACCACACTTTCCAGTGCCCAGAGCAGCCTGCCTGTACATTACGGGGCAGCTTGTCGAAGACATAGCAGTGGCCTGACAGGCAATACTGTGCAGTGGAATGGGCCCTTCATAGGATGTGCTCTCTGTCCCCACTTTATGGAAAGAACCAGCTCTGTTCCTGCCACAGACAGAATAAAAGAGTTCAGGCATGAGTACAGCCTGCTTCCTATGCAATTAAGTATTCTTTAAAAAGTGGCTAGAAATGTTTTCTTCCTATCCCTAAACTTCTAGGCTCTGCTTTTTGATAAGCCATAGTACTTAAGAAAAACATTCTTTTATAAGTGTGTGGTGATACCCAAAACAGTAAAAAATGTGTAAGCTCATACCTATCCTCATGTTGTAGATCTATTTGTATAATGACTGAAAGAGTGTTAATTCCTGGTTAATGATGTATGCCAGAAATTTTCTGGCAAACCTTGTGCTTGCCATTCTTACATTCTTTGTTTCATATTCTTTATATTTTCCCCTCAAAATCTTATCTTACCTAAAACTTTGAATACCTTGACAGTAAGCTTATCTATAGAACACCACTTTTCCTGTATCTTTGATAAATTAAATGATTTTGAATCATTTTCAAAAACTTTGTTAGCAAATATGGTGGTGTGTTGTAATTGTGCTGGGGTATTTCTATTTCTTTTACTTTTTGTATGTATTTTTATTGATTTCAGAAAGTAGGGGAGAGGAAGAGAGAGATAGAAACATCATTGATGAGTGAGAATCATTGATCGGCTACCTCCCGCATGCCCCACACCGCGGGGATAGAGCCTGCATTCTGGGCCTGTGCCCTGACCTGGAATCGAACTGTGACCTCTTGGTTTCTAGGCTGATGATCAACTACTGAGCCATGCCTGCTGGGCTATTTCTATTTCTTAATAGAAATTCTGGAGCACGAGGACACAGTTGTAAGTTCCGTATGATTAGTGTGGTATCCATATTAATTTCTCTTCTTCTTATGCACTGTCTGGCCACTATGTTTTGTCACATAAATTAATTGACCACGGTGGTACCTGCCTGTGTGGACCCCTGACGCCTCCCCCTCTGTATCACCTACATGTGAGGAAGGAGACAGGCAGCTCTTCCTTGGCTTGGGACTATTTCTGGAGAACCTTTGTACAGGCTATTGTGGTATTTGCTCATTTTAAACATAAATAAACCTGTTTATCCAATTTGCCGTGTACTATATATAACTTAAATGTGCAGGTTTGAATCTGAGTATGATTATAATAAGTGCTTGTCTGCACTTTTGATGAAAATTAGGATGCAAGTCATTTTCCACCCTGTTTATCTTTTATAATTAGAGTACTTTTAAACTACATTCCAAATAAATTTAAATATTTACTTGAATTTTGGATTAAGTTAGGGGCCCGTGTCTCAGTTCTTGCTCATGAAAGGTGGGTTCCTTCAGATCTTCTGACTTTGTGAACATCTTAACCTTTTCTGAAATGGAAGAGGGGTGATATTTGTTGTAAGAGAAGGAGACGGAGGGAGGTGGGGATAGGCATAAAGTGCATTAAGTCACAGGGTCACCGCACCTTGCTAGGCCTTTTAGTTCATTGTTGGGAGTTGGGCATTTTCTTGGAATGCTGTGAGAGGCTGCTAGGGAGTTTTGGACAGGAAAGTAGCCTGATCCGATGGATATTTTTCTGGCTTTGTTGAGGTATAATTGACAGATTAAAAAAATGTATAAGTTTAAAGTGTACAGTTTGAAGTATATATCTATCTATTTTAATAGATTGTGAAATGATTCCCACAGTCAAATGTTCTAACTTATTCATCACCTTACACAGTTAAGATTTTGTGTGTGTGTGTGTGTGTGTGTGTGTGTGTGTGTGTGTGTGGAGAACTCTTAAGATCAGCTCTCTTATCAAATGTCAGTTATAATATACAGTATTATTATATAGAGTTACCTGGCTATACATTAGAGCTCTAGAACTTACTTGCCTTGTGAAATTAAGACTTTGTACCCTTGTATATATATACTTGTATGTAATATATATATATATATATATATATATATATATATATATATATATATATATTAAAATGCTAATATGCTAATTAGACCGGACAGCCGAACGACCTTTGGACATCATTCTGGATGTCCTTCTGGACTAAGCTGTGGTAGCGGGGGTCGAGGCAGAGGTGGTTAGCGGTGATCAATCAGGCAGGCAGAGGTGGTTAGGGGCGATGAGGCAGGCAGGCAGAGGGGTTAAGGGTGATCAGGCAGGCAAGCAGGCAAGCGGTTAGGAGCCAGCAGTCCTGGATTACAAGAGGGATGTCTGACTGCCAGTTTAGGCCATGCGGGATCAGGCCTAAACTGGCATTCGAACATCCCTCGAGGGGAGGGTTCCCAGATTGCAAGAGGATGCAGGCTGGGCTGAGGGACACCCCTGTGCATGAATTTTGTGCACCGGGCCTCTAGTATGTATATAATTTTTAACATATATTTCTTGGTTTCAGAGAAGAAGGGAGAGGGAGAGAGATATAGAAACATCAATGATGAGAGAGAATCATTGATTAGCTGCATCCTGCATGCCCCACACAGGGGATGGAGCCCACAACCTGGGCATGTGCCCCAAATTGGAGTTGAACTGTGATCTCCTGGTTCATAGCTCAACACACAACCACTGAGCCATCAGCCTGGCTGAAATGTTGTACCCTTTGACCAACATCTCCCCATTTTTCCTCAGCCCCAGCCCTGGCAACCATCATTCTGCTCTCTGCTTTTAGGAGCGACATTCTTAGATACCACATACACATGAGATCGTGTCGCATTTATCTTTTTATATCTGGCTTCCAACGTAAATGTCAGTGACTGCTCTACTTCTGTGTGGCAGATATGTGGGTATGAAGCCAAGGGAGGAAGAGAAACATTCAGGCTGCCTTGCAGGGCTCCAGGGGAGACCTGGGTGGGGAAGGGGAGGAGTGAGAGGGGCAGACCCACTGCATCGTGTGCCCGTTTACACTCATTTCCCCATTAGTCCATACACTCCACCCACCTTGCTTATAACAAGTCGCTCCAGTGTTACAAGTCGTCACACTGGAAACATTCAACTGCTTCTCCAGCAAAAATTATCAATCAAGGCCCTTCTGAAAGAGAAATTTATCCACAAAGTTTTCTTGATTCCTCCCAAACCTACCACTCTCCACGGGACAGTGTTTTCTGTCCTGACTTCCAAATGCTAGCCCTGAGAGATTCCCAGAAGTGTTTCATTATTTCTCCTCTTTGCAAAAGCCCTCCAAAGAAGAGCTGGGCCCTCCCCCCAGGCATGGGGAATCTGAGACACAGTGGAAATGGTGCTTCACGAACTGCCCCACCTATAGAGCATGGCCCTAGGTCCTCCAGCCAGTGCTGTTGTGCTCTGAAGTGCACCCAGTTTTCACCTGGCACACAGACACCTGCTGCTGCTGCAGGTGAGTTGAGAATCACCTGCAGCGACAGCAGCAGAAATTCCAGTTGATACAACCAGTGCGGCTTAAAGTGGGGGCTCTTTGTCACTGGCCATGGAATGTCTTCCGATTGACCCTAATATGGACTTAAAGGTTGGCATTTTAAATGTGTCCTGTTGAAAGGGAGATGACAATGGTGTGTATTCTGATAACTTTCTAGTAGTTTTTCTCCTAAAGAGCTTAAGCTGTCCTCTCTACTCCCGTATTACGGGTATGTGCTCCTCTCTACCTAGTTCTATTTCTCCCTGCGTTTGTACTTTTTTATCTTTATTGTTGAGAGTATTACAGATGTCCCTCCCTTCCCCCCCAGTGCTCCCTCCACCTGGTTTCTGCCCCACCCAGGCCTTCACCACCCTATTGTCTGTGTCCATAGGCAATGCATATATGCATATAAATTCTTGGGTTGATCTCTTCCTACCCCTGTCCCTCTGAGTTCGCCTGTTAAATTTTAATGTCATTGTTTTAATAACACAAAGTAATTTAAAATGTATGATAGAGATAAGTTGATTTAACTTATAACAAGTTAAGTAATTAAAAATTTCTACATTAGCCCACTGTAATTTAAGCCTTTCTCCACAGCTTAAATTAGGGTTATAACTAGGATTTATGATTAGGATTAAATTTTAGAATTTGATCATATAATATATAATTTATGTGGATTGTGTGTTGCATTTGAAAGCTTTATGGTTAACATCTAAATTTCTATTATGATTATTATAACTCTTATGATTATTATTGCTATTGTGCGATTATTTTTAAACCAAAGATTCTAGAGATTCTAATTACAAGATACTAATTATTTCACATATTTCACTAATTGATGTATGTGTGAAATTTGATGAAATATAGTTAAGTAGAGATGATTCGATTTGAACTTTTCAAAGGGAGTAAAAACAATGCATTTTTCTAGACGAAACCCTACTAATGGCTCTTCCTGTGTTGGAGAAGTATTAGTTTGGGGGAAATTCTAAAATATACCCAGGTTCAAGTATAGTTACTAAGCTTTAACACACTCTACTCCAAAGACCATTTCCAATATTTTTCCTGCAAGTATATGTTAACAGAGCCCATTTTTAAAACGTATAATAAAATAGAAATATCTTTGAGATGCATATAAATATTTCATTTCTAATCTTATCAAATGATTACATTTGAAATGAATGTCTCCTTCAGATCATCAGATTTATGGACCATGTGTGTAATTTAGTTTTGAAGGAATTGGTCATTAAAAGGGCCATTTTGGTTGGTCAGACCATTTCTTTAATCGATCTGTCCAGAACGTCATTACCTCTCCTGGCACTGAGAACGTATACCAGGTTCTGCGGGACTGAGAAAGGGAAAGATTCCTTATGTATTTTATTTTTAATTGAGGAAACCAGAGAACAGACTATGTTAGGTTTCCTCTGTTTTGATTGTGTCTACAATTTCAATCTGCTTAAGTTAAAAATATTTGAATTATTGTTGTAGGAATCTTATAGTGATAATTATTAAAACAGTATTAACCTTGAAAGTAGACAGACTCTTTTTTTTTCCTTTAGAAGTGTGATACTTTAAAGTGTTTGGACCTAAAAATAACTAGTCAAAAGGGCTAGTCATCATTTTTGTAACACTATTTAGTATATAAACAGTGATGTCTGAAAAAAAAATAGTCTCTTTGTTTTAATATATTTCACTAACCAAGCTGCCTCTTTATTATAGTCAATTCAAAATATATTTAAGTGTTTTCTAAGTCCTGTGTGCAATTCATCTTTGAGGGTCTAAGGATAAATGGAAAACACTGCACAATTTATCCCATGTTCTATTTTGAAATGAAATGAGCAAGAGGGTAGAAGGTAGGCCAAAGAGAAATGCATACACTTATATAAAATATACATTTAGTAAAAAAAAGAAAAGCTATCTGAAACGACCACATAACAAAAATTATAGTTGAATAGTAAAAAGAAACGGAAACAAATTTTAGTGCAAAAGAATGAATATAATACATACTACAAATGCCTTAAGTCTGCGACATGATGAGCTATATCTTGATCATCAACACAGAATAGCTAAACACGACCAGTTATAGAATTCATTTATAGATAGCAATATCCTAGTAAATCAAAAGGAAAACATGTTTCCTTTGATTCTTACCTATAATAAAAAATCTTATAGTTAGGCCCCTCATGAAGAGGCAACTTATTAATTAGGGAATATGAGCTCAGACTTGATCCAACAATTAAAGTTACAGAGATTTGCATGTGGCTTCTGTTAATGTGTATGTGTTTTTTGTTCATTTTGTTTATTTGTTATAGGCATTGTCTTTTAAAATAACTCTTCAGTCTAATCACCCCAGATTACTAATAACTGCTGCTCTACTCTCAGTCTCTCTGAATTTCATTATTCTGAGTAACTTACATATGTGGATTATCTAATATATGTCTTTTTGTATGTGGTTTATTTCACTTAGGTTTTCAAAATTCATAGGTGTTGCAGCATGTGTCAAAATTTCGTTTGTAAGTCTGAATAATATTCCATTGTATAATATATTACTAGAGTCCTGGTGCATGAATTCATGCATGGGTGGGATCCCTCGGCCTGGCTGGTGATTGGGGCCAATCAGGGCCCATCCTACCAAGTCCCGATCAGGACAATCGGGGCCAAGAGTTTGGCCGGCCAAGGGGTGGGACCACAGGAGGTTGACTGTGGGAGCACACTGTCCACCAAAGGGCAGCTCCTGTGTTGAGCATCTGCCCCCTGGTAGTCAGTGGATGTCATAGCTACCAGCCAGTTGGCCAATCATCTGGTCGTGCAGTCCTATCAGTCACTTAGGCTTTTATAATATAGACTAGAGGCCCGGTGCACTAAATTAGTGCACTGTGGGTGGGGGTGTCCCTCAACCCAGCCTGCACCCACTCCAATCTGGGACCCCTCGGGGGATGTCAGACATCCCTCTCATCAATGCAGGACTGCTGGCTCCCAACCGCTCACCTGCCTGCCTGCTTGGTTGCCCCTAACCGCTTCTGCCCGCCAGCCTGATCACCCCCTAACCACTCCCCTGCTAGCCTGACCGATGCCTAACTGTTCCCCTGCCAGCCCGATCGCCCCCAACTGCCCTTCCCTGCCGGCCTGGTTGTCCCCAACTGCCCTCCCCTGCGGGCCTGGTCACCCCTAACTGCCCTTCCCTGCTGGCCTGATCCCCACAACTGCCCTCCCATGCTGGCCATCTTGTGGCTGTGGGCATCACCATCTTTGAGGGTGTGGCAGCCAATTAGCATATTCCCTCCTTATTGGCTGTGGGTGGTGCCATCTTTGAGGGCGGGGCAGTCAATTAGCATATTCCCTCCTTATTGGCTGTGGGCACCACCATCTTTGAGACAGCATGAGGGTCAATTAGCATATTCCCTCTTTATTAGATAGGAATATTTGGTTTATCTATTCATTCAACATTGGGAATTTGAATTATTTTCTCCTTTGGGCTAATGTGAGTTTTACTGCTATAAACATTTTACATCTATCCATTTGACCCTATGCTTTCAAATTTGGTATACACCTTCAAGTGGAATTTCTGGGTCATATGGTAGTTTTATGTTTAATTTTGTGAGGAACTACCTTATGTTAGCCACAGAGGCTAAACCATTTTACATTCCCACTAGAATGCAAAGGGTCCCAATTTCTCTACATCCTAACAGTTATTTCTTTATTATACTTTTTTTTACCATAGCAATCCTATCAACTTTACTGTGATGCTTGAATACATTATTTAATTTCACATAAACTTTCAAATCAGTTCTTAAATGAAGTTATATACATAGAAAGGAACATCTAAAAAGATTTGAGGAAAAATAAAATTAGGAAAATTAGCACTTGCAGTTTTTAAAACATTCTTAAATATATGCATGTATAAGCACACGCACATATATATATCGCACATGTATTTTCACACAAATCTTTTGCCAAAAAATATCTTATTTTTAGTTCTATCATCTGTATTTTGTTGGCATGCATTTGCTATTATTTTTTAACTAGAGGCCCAGTGCACAAAAATTTGTGCACTCGGTGGGGAGGGGGGCCCCTCAGCCCGGCCTGTGACCTCTCGCAGTCTGGGACCCCTCGGGAGATAATGACCTGCTAGCTTAGGCCTGCTCCCGGGTGGCAGAGGGCAGGCCCAATCCCTAGGTGCAGCCCCTGGTCGGGCTCAGAGCAGGGTCGATTGGGGAGTTGGGGCACCGCCCCCTGTCATGCACAGAGCAGGGCGATCTGGAGGTTGTGATGCCACCCTCAGTCACACTCAGGGTAGGGCCGATTGGGGGGTTGGGGCACCGTCTACTGTCACACTCAAGGCAGGGTCAATGGGGAGGTTGCGGCGCCACCCCCTGTCACACACAGAGCAGGGACAATCGGGGTTGGGGCACTGCCCCCTGTCATGCACAGAGCAGGGCCCATCAGGGGGTTGGGGCACCGCCACTCCCACACTCAGGGCAGGGCCGTTGGGGAGGTTATGGCTCTACCCCATCACACACAGAGCAGGGCCCGTGGGGGGGGAGGGTTGGGGCACCGCACCCTGTCACACACAGAGCCGCAGGGCCAATCAGGGGGTTGGGGCGCTGTACCCTGTCACACACAGAGCAGGGCCGATCAGGGGGTTGGGGCGCCACCCCCTGTCACACACAGAGCCGCAGGGCGATCAGGGGGTTTGGGTGCTGCCCCCTGTCACACTGATCCGGGTGCTGGGAGGCCTCGCGGCTCCACTGATCCCAGTGCTGGGAGGCATATTAGCCTTTTACTATATAGGGTAGAGGCCTGGTGCATGGGTTGGTGCCGGCTGGTTTGCCCTGAAGGGTGTCCTGGATCAGGGTGGGGGTCCCCACTGGGGTGCCTGGCCAGACTGGGTGAGGGGATGATGGCTGTTTGCAGCTGGTCACACACCCTTCAGGGTGGGGGTCCCCACTGGGGTGCCTGGCCAGTCTGGGTGAGGGGCTGAGGGCTGTTTTCAGGCTGGGGGTGACTGAAGCTCCCAACCGCTCCTTTTTTCCTTTTTTTTTTTTTTTTTTTTTTTTATTCTGGGCCAGCTTTAGCTTTGAGGCTTGGCTCCAGCTCTTAGGCCTCTGCTGCTGAGAGTAGGTTTCTGGCCTTTGCTTACAATGTTGTGATCCTGCTGGCTGAAGCCTGGCGGACTAAAGCAGGTTTCTGGGGTTTTGTTTAGCTTCTATTTTTGTTACATAGTTGCTTAGAGTTGCAGCTCAGACGCCTGCAGAGGCAGGCGGGGAACGTTGGAGTCCTCCGTCACTGAAGCAAGCAAGCC
This sequence comes from Myotis nattereri, assembly GCF_964212035.1. Classification (NCBI taxonomy): domain Eukaryota; kingdom Metazoa; phylum Chordata; class Mammalia; order Chiroptera; family Vespertilionidae; genus Myotis; species Myotis nattereri. The sequence continues at coordinate 4,110,266 of NC_138076.1, read as the reverse complement.
TCATGTGAGTTTCAAACTGCCTGGCTGCCAGTGGCCATCTTGGCTGGCAGTTAATTTGCATATTGCCCTGATTAGCCAATGGGAAGGGTAGCGGTCGTATGCTAATTACCGTGTTTCTCTTTTATTAGATAGGATAAGAGACTATGGCTACATATCAGGCAAGTTATAGAGGTAGTTAAGAGAAATGTAATGTTTCTGTACTTCTGTTTCATCAGTGAGAAAATACATGTGACCCATTTTAAGGGCTATTTTTGTTCCAAGTTAACATAACAATGAGGAAACCACTAACCATAGTTTCTGCCCTTCACTCTCTATGACAGATCTGAAAATGATGGGCAAATGAACTCAAATGAATGCGGGGGTTTTACATGGTCTGTGAGTGTCTCTGATCCCTGTTAGTTTTATTATTATTTTTTGTTGTTAAACGAGAGATTAAATCAATAGCCAGTAATTTTCCAATACCATCTTTTAATAATTAAACACATTTTTAATTCAAAACTTAATTCATTTAATGAAATGGAGAATATTATTTTTTTAAAATTTATCTTTATTGTTAAATATTTATTCTTAATTCTCAGATCAATGGGAGTTTTCAACACTGATGATAATGCTGTAGCTTGGATGAAATGTGATAGTTAGTCCTATCTTACAGGCTAATTTTCCCCACAACAGTAAACACCTTTCATTTGCTTATGCATTTACAACACCTGTTGACTTAGTCTGGATTGCTATAACAGAATGCCACATCCTGGTTGGCTGAGGAGTAAATATATATTAATTTCTCACAGTTTTGGAGGCTGAGAGGTCTAAGATCAAGATGCCCTAGATTCACAGTTTGGTGAGGCTGTAGTTTACAGATGGCTGTCTCCTTGCTCTGTCCTTACATGGCAGAGAGAGAGAGAGCAAGCTCTCTGGTCTCTGCATGTAAGGGCACTAGTTTCATCATGAGGAACCCCACCCCATCTGAGCCTAATCACCTCCAAAGGCTCTAAGTGTTAATAACTTCACACTGGGGATCAAGGCTTCAGCATATGCATTTGGGAAGAATGCAAACATTCGGTTCAGTGCACCTGTTCTGCTCCATCTCTGCTCTGTTCACTTCAAGAATGTGGACAGTGATTCTTACAATCTATTTGTAAACGTGTTAAATGAGAATACTGATTTCTTCTAGCAACTTATCTAAAATCATTATAAAGCTGTTTTTATATTTTTCATATTTTAAATATGAATAGTATCATGTATTCTTTGAAGGCAATATATCCTTTATAAATATAATTCATATTAAGCACAATATTTTCACTTTATTCTGTCACACTTCTGATGTGATATGCAAATTTATTCTCTTCATTAAACATTGGGTATTCTTCATCTTTGTCTTCATGCCATATTATAAAAGAAAAAAATCAGAAGACTGTGTATGGGTTGTGGTAAAAGTAGGTTTACAGTTGTTGGTATGGAAAATAATGCGGTCATTAGTAAATAGTAATACAAGAATGAACTCAGTATTTCACCCACTCACAACTGTAAACCTACTTTCCCCACCTTGTATACGTTCAGTATCAAGGTAGATTATACAATTAATTAGTCTTTAATTTTAAAATAAATATAATATTTTATTCTCTTCTTTCTCTCATTTTCATTATTTTATGCCATTTGGTTCGTAGGAAATTTGAGAATTCTGAGAATATGAATTAAAAAATAAAAGAATTGCATTGTTTAAACAAGATTAATAGCATAACCACAAGTTTTTTTTTAATATATTTTATTAATTTTTTACAGAGAGGAAGGGAGAGAGATAGAGAGTTAGAAACATCGATGAGAGAGAAACATCGATCAGCTGCCTCCTGCACATCTCCTACTGGGATGTGCCCACAACACAGGTACATGCCCTTGACCGGAATCGAACCTGGGGCCTTTCAGTCCGCAGGCCGACGCTCTATCCACTGAGCCAAACCGGTTTCAGCATAACCACAAGTTTTTTATTTAAATATTTTTATTGACTTTTGAGAGAAAGGGAGAAGGAGAGAGAGTTAGAGAAAATCATTGATCAGCTGCCTCCTGCACACCCTCTACTGGGGATCTAGCCCACAATTCAGGCTTGTGCCCTGACCTGGAATCAAACAGTGACCTCCTAGTTCACAGATCTATGCTCAACCACTGAATCATGCCAGCTGGGCCACAGGTCTTTTTAATACAGAAATAAAAAATATATTTTTTCATTTAATATGTAAGATATATAGTTATAGCTTTCATTAACATTTCCCATTATTATTCTTTTGTAACATTTTTACTCTATTCTTTAGAGATATGACCCCATAATTGTATGGCTTTCTGTATCTCCTGGCCATCAGTGTAGAACAAATTATTCCTGTTTCAGTACTTCAATAATGAGCTGTCAGCCCATAAGCCTTGCTGTTGAAGGGCTGTGAGAAATGATTGGATCCCTGGTGATATGACCTCAATGCCATTTAAAGCTTGCCCTTACAAAAGAGTATATGCTGTCTCAGAAGCTCTCATTTCTCTTAGCTTCTTTTTATGTTGCATAATATCATGCACATGCATAATTCAAAGTGAAAATAAATTCAGCGGTAATCATATACACATAGAACATTTATTAAGCACTATTTATTTTGAACACTAATTATTATGGAGAAATATTGATAGCATCTTAATTTTTATTTATAAAATTCAAAATGAATTACTGGGGCTGCTGATTTTCAGTTGCAACATGGTAGACATATTTGCCTGCTAAGACTATTATTTATTTGTTTAAATAGCATGCCTTTGATGGTGTTAAAACAAATAAAAATATCCACCTAATCAGTTTACATCCATGAGAGTTTCCTTTGCCATTGTGTATGTGCAAAGCAGAAAGGTTATTTATTAGTTAGGGTTCCACCAGAGAGACAGAGCCCGTAGAGCAGTGATGGTGAACCTATGACACGCGTGTCAGAGGTGACACGTGAACTCATTTTTTTTGGCTGATTTTTCTTTGTTAAATGGCATTTAAATATATAAAATAAATATCAAAAATATAAATCTTTGTTTTACTATGGTTGCAAATATCAGAAAATTTCTATATGTGACATGGCACCAGAGTTAAGTTAGGGTTTTTCAAAATGCTAACACGCTAAGCTCAAAAGGTTCGCCATCACTGCTGTAGAGTGTATACATTACAAGTTCTATTGCCAGAAATGGGCTTACAAACTGAGTTGGTGAAACAATGCTAAAATTTATAGGGCAGGCCATCAGAAGGGCAGCCTGGAAGTCACAGGCAAGAACTGAAGCTGTAGTCCATAGCAGATTCTTTTCCAGAAAAATCACAATTCTTCCCTTAAGACTTTTAACTGATTGAATCAGGCCTACCCAGATGATCTAGGACAGTGATCAGCAAACTGTGGCTCGCGAGCCACATGTGGCTCTTTGGTCCATTGAGTGTGGCTCTTCCACAAAATACCACGTGTGGGCACGCACGTACAGTGCGATTGAAACTTTGTGGCCCATGCGCAGAAGTCGGTTTTCGGAAAGGAGACAAACGAAACAAGTATACAAGACGAGTGTGGATGGAGGAGTGTGGATGGAAAGTTGGAAGGGGTCGACCTCAGCGAACGTACCTCAATCAGATTGAGGACGTTTTTAGCAAAGGCCAGCTTAGGAGCACCCTAATTAAGTTAATAACAATGTACCTACCTATATTGTTCAAGTTAAAATAATTTGGCTCTCAAAAAAGAAATTGCAATCATTGTACTGTTGATATTTGGCTCTGTTGACTAATGAGTTTGCCGACCACTGATCTAGGACATTCTCCTTTACTTAAAGTCAGTTCATTATTGACCATAATCACATCTACAAAATATCTTCACAGCAACACCTAGAAGAGTTGTTCAATTAAATAGTTGGGGACTATAGTCCAGCAAGTTGACACAGAAAACTGACCATTATAGGTTACTTCTGGTTTTATAGGGTGAGCATTCACTTGATATATAAACAAGGAAACTCTAAGTGCTTAAACTCAACTCTTCATGAGCTCAATTCATATCACAGGAGGTGCCATAAGATCTTAAACATTTTCCTCCAACTATTCAAGGTCCATATTATGGTCAGATATATTTCAGTACTACTTATAAACTTCAAGATCTTAGGACTAGTACATGCTCAAAGTTTTAGCCTATTTTATATATCACATGTTGACCAAGATCTAGATATGGTTATGAATTAGAACTTAATTGTTTTTATGACCATATAACAAAAATAAATTTGAATCAACTAATGTCATGGACAGTATTCCAAGTTTAAATCATTCTTTGTATGGGTCATGTACATAAATTAAACATAAATAATAAGTAACAAAGGACACTTTTATAAATAATATAAGGACACTTTTATGGGTCAGTGCATATAAGGACACTTTTATGGCCTAAATAAATGACAAAGAAATGTACAAAATTAATATTTCACTTAAAAACTTCACGATTTATTAGGTTAGTGGACAAAGGCTGAGGTGGGATTTCTGGCTTTGGAACCTCCGTACAAATGGTAGAAAACCTTATGCTTCAACTTTTTCTGTTTTATTTTCCTTTAAATAAGCTTATATTTTAAAAAATCTTGTGGTATATCCCTAAATCCCTCTTTTTTTCTTTATAGTCTGTATTAGTTTTCTATTGCTGCATAACAAATGATTGTGAATTTTGCTGCTAAGGCAACACACATTTATTATCTACAATTTCTGTGGTCAGCAGTATAGATTACAGTTTTGCTGGGTTTTTTGCTCAGGATCTGTCAGCTAAAACCAGGATGTCAACCAGGGCTGTCACCTCATCTGAGCCTCAGAGACCTCTTCCAAGTATCCTGGTTGTTGTCAGAATTCAGCTCCTTGTGGTTATGGAAATGAGGTCCCATTTTCTTGCTGGCTGTTGGCGACAGACTGCTCTCAGCACCTAGGGGTCACCCTGGGGTCCATGCCACCCAGCGCCCTCCATAGATGGGGTGCCGGGGCTGACCGGCAGACCCTGACAGACGGAATAATGATGACTCTGACACATGTTTCTGTGAAAGAGAGGCCAAGGGACTACCTGGCTATAGCCACCAAGTAGCTTCGTTCGCCTGCCTCCTTTGCCTGTTATTGTCACAACAGCTTGAATTAAAATTAACTGTTAGATACTATCAGCAGGGTAAGCATCCTTGAGAAAGCACATGCATCTGGTCTGTCCTGTCCTTTAAGCAACGACGTGTCTAAGTAAATGCCCAGGGGATCGGACTTGTTTGGAAAAGTCAAGGCAGGGGCTGCTGCCTTCAGCAAGGTCCCCCCAGAGACCCCCGACCTATCGGAGAATCCTCCTTACAGACACTCCAACCAAGTCCCGTGCTTCCCCACAGTGGGGCACAACATACTGGCTTTTTTTCTTAGAGGCTCGGAGGAAAAGCTCTTTGGCTGTGAATGTGTCTACTCCTTTGAGTTTCTTTAAGACTCACCTGATTAGGTCAGTCCCATCCAAGATCATCTCTCTTTTGGTTAATTCAAAGTCAACTGATTAGGGGCCTCAGTTATACCTGCAGAATACCTTTTGCCAGGGAAAGGAATCTAAACATGGGAGCGATATCCTATCATAGTCACAGGTCCTTTCCACACTCAAGGGGAGGAGATTATGCAAGGGATGATTCATTTTAGAAATTAGCCTGCCATATATTCTAAAATAAAATTTCCCAGTATGTTGAAATAATGGACTTACCTAGTAATATAGACAAGTTTGCTTTGCAACTTAATTGATGTAGGTATTTTTTGTTTGTGACTGGGTTAAATGGGAATCAGAAATGCCAACATTTCAAAGATGTAATCAATTATTAAGAATCCCATTTTATTTTTTAAATGTAGCTTTATTGTTGAAAGTATTACATATGTCCTCTTTTCCTCCCATTAGCCCCTTCTAACCTGCACCCACTCCTGACCCCAGGCCTTCACCACTATTTTTGTCTGTGTCCATAGGTTATGCATATATGCATACAAGTTCTTTTGTTAATTTTTCATTTCCTAAACTTTTGATGAATATACATGCTTCCCTAATAACTAAAGAAAAATCACCCCGCATTACCAGTTTCATTGCAAGACAAATGTTAACCTCTGTCCAACAAAATAAAACATAGGTATAACACATGTGCATGCACATGCACACACGTCATGTATATTTAAAAATATATATTTTATTGATTTTTTACAGAGAGTAAGTGAGAGGGATAGAGAGTTAGAAACATCGATGAGAGAGAAACATTGATCAGCTGCCTCCTGCACACCTCCTACTGGGGATGTGCCCGCAACCAAGGTACATGCCCTTGACTGGGAATCAAACCCGGGACTCTTCAGTCCACAGGCTGACGCTCTATCCACTGAGCCAAACCAGTCAGGGCATGTCATGTATATTTAAAAGCATCTATTACCAAATGTTATTCTCCAATGGTACTTGAATACATAACAGGATATGACTTTCAAGTAGATTTTTAAATTTGTAAGTCATCTATCACTTTTAGTAATATCTATAAAGGGAAATTATGAATAGTTTATTTTTACACTCCAAAATTTAAACTGTAAAAGTAGATCATAAATACTCATTTGTAGATTTTAAGTTCTTTGAGGGTGTGTTATGCTTCATTCATTCACTGTGTCATTTTATTGTTGCCATCCATATTTACATATGTATTGTTGAAATGTTTAATGTATGTGTGCTTGCTTTTATGGTTCTAATATGCAAGATGTCATCACTTAGAATAAATCTATTTCAGCTTCATGTTACTTTAAAAGTTGTGGATGAATCACATTGCACTTCATATGTGCTCATCACCTTGGAAACACTCCCGTGGTGTTGCAGGTTGTGCAACAGTAACTACTGTGATGTACGTGATGGTGCCCTGAGTCAAAATGCTTCCTCCTCAAACAAATGCCCAGGAAAACAAGCAACATACATTCTGAAACATTCTGAAAGAAATTAGGATCTGAAACTATTGAATCTATGTACTCATCTTTTTATGAGAAAAGAGTTTAAAATAATTATAGAGTAGTGAGTGGAACATTACAGCAAATGTAAAAACTATTAATAATTTTCCTGGCTATATAAAATAAAGATCATACTTGAGTAATTTAATATGAAAATGGTGGAAAATGGAACTTTAATAAAAACACAGCTCTAAAATATAATTATCTAGCATTGCTGGAAAGCATACCATTTGTTTATAATTTAATTACTATTTAAAAATGTGGCTACCTTAAAAATAAGTTAGTAGCTTTAGCTAATTATTATTTTTTTTAAAGATATTTGTATTGATTTCAGAGAGGAAGGGAGAGTGAGAGAGAGAGAGAAACATCAATGAGTGAGAGAGAATCATCAATCCGCTGCCTATTGCATGCCCCCTACTGGGGATCGAGCATGTGGCCTTGACCAGGAAACGAATTCAGGACCCTTCAGTCTGCAGGCTGACACTCTGAGCTAAACCAGCTAAGACTAATTATTTTTAAGATAAGAAGTAAAGAGATATAAAGGTAGTAATATAATCTATAATAATAAAAGAGTAATATGCTAATTAGACTGGACTTCTTCTGGGTGTCATTCTGGACGTCCTTCATGATAAAGCCAGAGCCAGGGGGAAGCCAGCCCGGGTCCCGGGTGCCTGCAGGTACCCAAGGGAAGCCAGCCGGGGTCCCAGATGCCTGCAGGCAGCCTGGGGGAAGCTAGCCAGGGTCCCAGGTGCCAGAAGGCAGCCAGAGGAGGGAAGCCCGGGTCCTGGGTGCCGGAGGGAAGCCAGTGCCAGAAGCCAGGGGAAGGAAGGCCTACTCTTGCATGAATTTTCGTGCATCAGGCCTCTAGTCCTATATAATAAAAGCCTAATATGCTGCGTGTCCAGTTGTCCAGTGGGCCGTTCAACCAATCAAAGCATAATATGTTAATGATATGCTAAGGCTGCTCAACCGCTCGCTATGGGGGCAGACAGTTGACCGGTTGACCAGTTGCTATGATGTGCACTGACCACCAGGAGGAAGATGCTCCTACTGTTAGGTTGACTTGCTGCTGGGGTCTGGCCAATCGGGACTGAGCAAGGTGGGCTTGACATGCCCTGGAGCCTTCCCGTATCCTTCCCTGGCCCTAACTGTGCACCGATGGGATCCCTCAGCCAGGCCTGCACCCTCTTGCAATCTGTGACCCCTCAGAGGATGTTGGAGAGCTGGTTTCAGCCCGATCCTGCAGGCCAGGCCCAGGAACCACACTGGTACATGAATTCATGCACTGGGCCTCTAGTACAATATAAAATATAAATGTGTAATATAAAATACAAGCTGTACAGGTATCAAAATAAACATTACCATACACAATTAAGAATTAATGAAATAGAATATTGGGAACTATATAATTAGAAGTCTTAAAATTCAAAAATGGAATTTTTGTAAATTATATTAATGGGTTGTCATTACTCATTAGCCTGGGTTAAAGCCAGAGTTGAATATCACATCATAAAAGCTGTGCTTTGAAAAATAATTTGACATTGAAACACTATATGAGCCTGAAGAGTAAACTTTTGGGAAATGATCAAAGGTAGCAGTTATAAAACACGTAATAGGATAAACGTTCAACTATATAAATATTGATGGTAATTATCTAGGAGTTAAATGCATGGTTAAAACTGTACATGTTATGTGATAATTAAATACTTTAACATTAAAGGAAATCTCCTTTGGAAATACAGTGGGAGACCATTCTACAAATTGGTGCATTATGATAACTGCATCATTTTATGAGGGCTTTGACTTGATAATACAAAAGAGGGTTAAGCAGTTCATAGCTCTTCTCTATGGGGAATTCATAAATAACCTGAACAACTACAAAATTCTAAAGCAGAAGCTTCTAGAAGTATACTGTCTAGAACTAAGGTTTAATTTAGAAGCACAAATATTGAAGACATTGAAAAGAAATTATTACATGAAAGAAATTTAGAATGATCTTCATATATTATGAAAACAACTACATAATGCTAGTTAGTATAAAATTAATAGGCTCTTCAAAAGAGCAATCATTATATGTTAAATGTGTAGTTTCAACTAAAAGCATACCTCAATTTTAAAACCATGTTGTCATCATTTTAAAATTGTGCAAAATAACAAATAGTAACAGACTCACTGGTAGATTTCTTTTCACTTTCATGAAGATAAAAACAATTGTACCCAGCCAGCTTGGCTCAGTGATTGAGCATCGACCTGTGAACCAGGAGGTCATGGTTCAATTCCAGGATAGGGCACATGCCTAGGTTGTGGGCTCTGGTTATAGGCTCCATCCCCAGTGGGGTGTTTGCAGGAGGCAGCTGACCAATGATTCTCTCTCATCTTTGATGTTTCTATCTGTCTCCCTCTCCCTTCCTCTCTGAAATCAATAAAAATATATTTTAAAAAACCAACAAAAGTTTTATTGTTCACGTGAATGTAATAACCATAAAGATATAAATTTAGCATGTCTCAGTGAGTCACTTGATTTTATTAATATTTTTTATTTTTATTAATAAAAATGATCACTGAAAATATATATGGGAGAAAATATTTGAGGGCTGTATAAATTTATGACTGTTTAGGAAAATAATACTTTGAATTACATAAAATATAATTCTGAATTTAATACCATATTAATAAATTTCCTTCAAGAACATGCATATGTTCTTACATAACCGTTTATTCAATGTTAACACAAATGAACAATAAATTCTCTCTAAACAATGGTGTAAATAAGCAAAAAGGGAAAATATTAAGAAAAGGTAGTAATTCTGAACAGTCATAGAGGAAAATACACCATTGAAAATGGAATATAAATGGCAGGAGAGAGAAAATACTTAAAAGAGATCTGTTCGAGCTCAGTTTTGCTTCCTATGTAATTTGCATTAATTAATTTTCTTCCAAATAATTTTGGCTTGCAAACTCTGTGTTAGGGACTAAAACACAAGTCAGCTTCTCTGACAACAAAAGGAGCAGGGTGGGTCTCCTAATACAGTGCTGTTCAGGAAAATGCCTTTGACATTTTAAAGTGGGATAGAAAGCAAATTCCTCTAATCCGCACTGAATTTAGGCTTATTTGAGCTTAATGGAGGCTTGACATACTTCAGGGAAAGAAAAAAAAAGGAATTAGTACAAGGTTCATATATTTTGTAAAAAAAGAAAGTAAAACAGAAAGTGAAGACGCAAATACCATTCTTTGTAATGCACCAGTGATTGCTTCCTTAATTGGATAAATAACTTTAAGCTGAATCCAGTACAAGATGTTTTCTGACATAATGTCAATTTTCAGTTTGCTTTCAAGTCTTAATTAGATTCATACATTTCTATGCAGTTTCTGTTTGAACAATTGAGACATTTCTAAGCTTTGAGACATGCTGGTTAGCAGGGTGCGGTGAAACCTATTGTTTATCTTTTGTTTTAGTTAGCCCTGCTTCTTCAGGTGATACCATGCCAGGATGTGATCAGCAATGATTTTCATTTTGAAATCCTTAAATAATAAATTATTTTGGAAATTTACTTTTATATACAGGATACGTTTTAGCCATAAAAGGAATTTTTTAGAAATTTCTTTGCACTCAGTAGCTGAAAATATTTGATGGAGAATGGATGAAAGAACTGCTGATTGTGTTGGAAACGGAGAGATGCCTGGGATACTGAAATGATGAAGATGATGATGGTGATGATGATGATCATAGCTAATGTTTATTAGCGTCTGCCTATATGACAAGCACTGTGCTACGAAATTTATATAAATTTAACTGACTGAATTCTGTGGAGTATGCACAGTTATTTTCAATTTTCAGATGTACTCGAAGGATTAGAGAGGCAAATAACATAACCAAATTCATAAGTTGGTAGATAGTTGAAGCAATTATCAAACACATCAAATCAAATCAGTACTCACACAAGTCATTGTAATTACACTGTCTGAATGTGCAATGAAGGAAATACACTGGTCTGATAACATCTGGATGAGAGAAGAATCCCCAAGAAAAGGGAGTTGGGGGACATCCAATGAGCAAACAGTGGTGCCTGGTCACTACACACTGTGGTCTCACTGTTTTAAGCACTATCGTTGTCATTCAGAAAATCAGGAATTCCCCACATCTGGAGAAAAGAGTTTGATATGCTGCATTGTAAATCTTGATGATGAAATCATCAAGTCAACAGGGTATGCAGTATGAAAGGAAATTGATGGGAAAGAACAGAAGAAAATATTCTCTGTTATATTTAAGAGTCCGGCGTGGGATGGTGTATAGTATATCTAGGGCATTCTTTTAAAAGCCAGTATGACTAGTACATCAAAATCCTGGGGAGTAGTGTAGCAAGTGAGACTGGAGTGGAAGGAGCCAGACTGGAGTAGCCTTCTCTTACACGCTAGCAGCTTAGCCTTGCTCTGTGTGCTAGGAGCAAGGCAAAGCCACCACGGGGTCGGGTTTTAAACAGTGGGGAGTGATCTAGTCCCACCTGTGTTTGGAGAAAGATCACTCTGGTTGCAATGCATGTGGGGAGATGAGTGAGTGCCCGGCTAAGGGAATGAAAGCTGATGTAGGCTGGACACATGGGAATGGAGAGAAGTTCATGTAACTGACAGGGTTAGCAGACGCTTGGGGTGCCTGCCTGAATCCGTTCAGCCAAGTTGGAGGTTACCTGTGCCTGGTTCCAGACATACAGAGGGGACTGGTCTCTTATTCAGAATGTGCTCTTGCCATTCACTGCTCTGTCCCCTTGTGAAGCAGGCAGCAGGCCAGGGAGCAATCCTCGCCCGGGGATAGACTGAGGAGCTGGTGGATAACTACCCGATCCTTCCTCCTCAGGGAGGAGAGCGAAGGTGGAGGCCTGGAGCCCGCAGTCTATCAGGGGTACCTCAGAGGGACTGAGCCCAGGTGCTGGCACCAGTACCTCCCCATTAATATCACCTGTTTGCTGGGCTTTTCTCCCCTCTTTGTTTTACCTCCCGCATAGATTCCTGGGATCTCTTCCCAAATAAAGCACCCTTGCACCCGATCCTGGCTTTAGGGACACCTTTGCTTGGCCACCATCGGATTCCGTGATTTACTGGTTATGACAGAGGAGGATAAAAGGGAAAGTTGGTGATGACACCAGCCCTTTTTCCTTTAGAACAGGGTGGCTATTGAACTCATTTTTTTAACCAGGGATCGTGTTTTTGAAGGAAGTTCACCAGAGCAACATTTTAACGTATTGCATTTAATTTCTGGCGGAGACACCCAGTAGCAACATCAAGGAGACGCTTTTCTGGCACAAACATAGGTTGGAGCTATGTGAGTTTAAAAATCATTGACATCTATGTGGTGGCAGGATTGAGTATGCAGTGGCCTGGGCAGAAAGCGCGCAGCAACAGGAGGCCCTACAAGTGACGGCGAACCTTCTGAGCTCGGCGTGTCAGCATTTTGAAAAACCCTAACTTAACTCTGGTGCCGTGTCACATATAGAAATTTTTTGATATTTGCAACCATAGTAAAACAAAGAGTTATATTTTTGATATTTATCTTATATACTTAAATGCCATTTAACAAAGAAAAATCAACCAAAAAAAATGAGTTCGCGTGTCATCTCTGACACACGTGTCATAGGTTCGCCATCACTGCCAGTGGTTCTCAACCTTCTGGCCCTTTAAATACAGTTCCTCATGTTGTGACCCAACCATAAAATTATTTTCGTTGCTACTTCATAACGGTAATGTTGCTACTGTTATGAATCGTAATGTAAATATCTGATATGCAGGATGGTCTTAGGCGACCCCTGTGAAAGGGGTCGTTCAACCACCAAAGGGGTCGCGACCCACAGGTTGAGAACCACAGATGGAAGCCACAAGAAAGCTGACAAGAAACGTCGAATCATCAGAGAATGAGCTCATGGTGCAGACAGGAAGGAAGCGGGGTCAGTCGCACGTGAGGAAAATGAAGGTACTTGGTGGTACAGAAACAAGAAAGGAGGCCTGCCCATGTTGTGAACCTCACTTTTAGAGAGTGGGTTTTAGGGGATACGCGGGATTATGCATGGGGCCAATTCTGCTTTCAGCCTTCTCACACATTTAGGGGTCCGATGTTTCATCCTCTTGTTAACAGTCCAATGGAAAACAGGTCCCTCACTGCCGCTTTCTTCTGTTGTAGCCACAGTAATGCAAATTACAGCGATGCTTTTAGTCTCCAGCTCTAAAGAGGCAGGACTGTATTTTAAAATACACTGTTCTTATGTTTCTATAAAAGAAATGATTGCAGAACAAGCACCAGCAGGAATGTTTGAGTTCCTTTCTGTGAAGAATGAGAATAGACCTGCAAAACTACAAACTTTTACCGTTAATGTGCCATTAACCGCATTCCCATTTCCTTCCCCGAGGGGAGGCTCATTAGGGGAAGGGTTCAGGACGCTGACCTTGAACACCTGCAGGTGTGCTCATTTCAGCTACACCGCCTGACCTGTAAGGGTGTGACTAATCATACTCTGCATATAGGTTATCAGCTTGTTGGGCCATCAGTGCTATTTGGGGCTCATAAATGCTCTATTGCTCATAGCTGCTAAATATGAAGGGATTTATTCGGAGTCAGTGATGACATCTGAGGAAATAACTTTTCTATCATATGTGAATACTACTTAGAATTCAAGCGATGGCCTCAGGATTAAGGCTCACCTGAGATAGTGGATTGGATAGTTAAAACTTTTTTAAAAGGATACTTTTTTAAAAAACTATATATTTTTTATTTCCGAGAGGAAGGGAGAGGAAGAGAGAGATAGAAACATCAAGGATAAGTGATAATTATTGATTGGCTGCCTCCTGCACGCCCCCACCAGGGACGGAGCCACCCACAACCTGGGCATGTGCCCTGACCTGGTTCACAGGTAGATGCTCAACCACTGAGCAACACTGGCTGAGCCAAAAAGCACACTCTTGACAAGCATCTAGTATGTTGTGTAGTGAAGCCACTTGTATTTGAAAGTGAGGCTTGGGCTTTGCTTTGATCTGATATGATCCTACGTTGGAATTGCTTTCTTTATTCACCCTTCCATCAGTTGGCATCCTTAGCAAATTTGTTAACCCTAACTTCTGAATCTAATTCTTCTGAACTCTTTTTAAGTTGATATGCCATTTCTATCAATATTTTTTAGATGGTGTCATTTTTTCTTCTACTTCCCAATGTATAATTGTCCTTCCAGTTACAGCTGTGTCTTCATAGTCTAATGAATGCTTATTTTGATTTTTGAGGCATATTTTAGATACTTCCCTTTGATTGAAAATGCTTTTATTATTTTGTCTGTCTAAACATGGCCAATTATCAAGGATGGGGTAATTTATGAGTCTTCCATGGCATCCTCAACTAACGAAGTCATTTTAATGATGGTCATAAGTTGAGTTGAGTGCTGTATAATATGTGAATATTTTGCTGTTTCTTGTGTGTTTTTTAACGCTTCACCAAGATTCAAAACTCACTGAGAACAGAAGTTTCCTATCTGTTTACACCAGTGGACCAGACTGATGGCTTTATCCTTGGTCAGATTAGCTCTTAATCTCATCTGCAATGCTCATTCTCTTTGAGATGTAAGCCCAATTATAGAAGTTCTCTCTGTTTGAATTTCCTCATCCATAAAATGGAGAGGGTAATAGCACCTCCCACCAAAGAAATTTCTGAGGAAGAAATTAGGTAGTTTATAGAATAAATTTAGTAAAGTGCGTATACATACTATTTTCTAAGTAAATGCAATTGGTAATTCAGAGATACACTTGCTTATTATAAAATTAAAACATATATATATATCTGTATAAATTTTTCATTTTATGAAGGAAACATTGTAGTATTCTTTTATATCATATTTATTAATAAGAAATACATATTTTAATAAAGACATCATGATCAAAATTCTAATACCACTATTAGTTATGCTTAACTAAACCAAAAATTAACCCATGTTCTTTTGTAATATCAAAGATATTCAGTAAATATCTCCGTAGTTTTAAGAATATATATTTTTTCTAATAAAATTATCTATTACAATTAACACTAAATATTAGATAAATGTATAAGAGAATCTAATTCAAAATTATATAGGATGGTAGGATATTTCTATAGTAAATATTATATATATATGTATATATATAAATATTATATATATATGTATATATATAATTTATGAATTTCAAAAGCTTCAGGAAAGTAACAAATACTTGTGATCAAAGGAATCAAGCTGGGTTAAAAAAGAAATAGGACTTATAAAGAAAAAAAGCAACATTCTCTTACATATCTCCAGTTAATTTCACAGAAGCTTAAAGATTTGTCATTAGCATTCTTCACAAAACATGGAAATAATTATATTCAATAGCATTCACATGTTAAACTAGAAAGGCATCTAATTGCATTTTAATTTTACAGTATTTGAGGGCGTTTGCTTAATATTTTTGATCAAAGTTGAGTCAATTTATAGTTAAATTAGCCTGATCTCTGGATAATTCCTAGGGGTTACACATTTACTTGATTTAGAGACAAATACACCAAAATCAGGTAAGGGTATTCATTTCTACAATGCAATTTAGCACTGGAGGACTTAATATCAATAAACTAGTTAGTTTTGTCTGACATTATGTTTTTATTTAAGTGCCACAAAATAAATCATGATACATAATTATGGCAGGTCAACAGGCACCCTTATTTTGTTTATATATATTTCTTTTTGTTTTCCTTAACTGCTTAGCTTGCTTTTGGCTTTTGTCTTCATGTAAATAGCAGGTGAAAGAGGGTGAGAGATGTGACAGTTTGATTTAGCTGCATGGTGAGATTGAAGAGCAAGGTGGGAAGTAACCTGCCACATTTGGATCACTCAATTTTCTTGATCTGAAGTTAATGTGCCCAAGATTAAAAACCTCCTCGTACATGTTAGAATTATGTCTGTGTACTAACTTTCCTAATTTTAAGACCATAGTTCTTTCCAAAAACACAATAAGGATAATTAATGTGCTTAAAGAGGCCCATACTAGGAATATAAATGGTGAGTTATTAAGAGAAGTAAGGTTATGTTGCATTGTGCTCAATTTCATGACACTAT
Organism: Myotis nattereri; assembly: GCF_964212035.1. NCBI lineage: Eukaryota > Metazoa > Chordata > Mammalia > Chiroptera > Vespertilionidae > Myotis > Myotis nattereri. The sequence continues at coordinate 4,094,188 of NC_138076.1, read as the reverse complement.
CAACAATTTTACCAAAGTTCTGTTACGTGAGTGAGAATATTAGCACTGAGTAGTCGTGAAGGCTGTACAATATGAATGTACTTAATTCTGTTAAACTGTGCACTTCAAGAGGATAAAATGGTAACTTTTATATTATGTATATAACAGTAACAATTACTACTATACTTAGGAATTCACATTATATTTCCAGTGCATCTCATTAAATAATTTGCATATTTTATCTATTCTTCATATTTAAAGTTTTACTTTATTTGACTTTAACTTGTTATTTTATATTCTGATATATGAAACATTGAGTAGAAAACAAAAATAAAATTGTTAAATCTACAATTCATATATCCTATATAATAAAAGCCTAATATGCTAAGTGTCGAGTGTTTGACCATTCGACCAGTCGCTATGACGTACACTGACCACCAGGGGGCAGATGCTCCGACCGGTGGGTTAACTTGCTATTGGGGTCCACCTGATTTGGACTGGGCGAGATGGGCCAGACATACCCTGGCGCCCTCTTGTGGTCCCTCCCTGGCCCCAGTCGTGCACCGGTGGGGTCCCTTAGCCTGACCTGTGCCCTCTCACAATCCAGGACCCCTTGAGGGATGTTGGAGAGCCAGTTTTGGCCCGGTCCCCACAGGCCAGGCTGAGGGTCCCCACTAGTGCATGAATCCGGGCACCAGACCTCCAATTTCATCTAAAAGCAAAATATCAGAGAAGCTTCATGTTACATGTGTGCATTATTTTAATTATCTTATTTCTCCATAATCTTAGACATTTTAAAAAATAATTTCTGGGTTTTTTCTCTTCTATTTGGTTGTAATCTTAGCTCTTGTAAACACTAAAGTAGAAAGAATCAAAGTAATAGGTAATGTAAAAGCATGATGCTTGTATTTCAGTAAGAGCATTTTTCAAGATCTATAAATGGTGGGCATGATTTAATAGAGACTGTTACCCTGTTCCCATAGATAGCGTTTGCTGTTTTCCATTATGCCAGGGTGTTTTCTTTTGAAAAAACATTTTTCATGAAATTGCTATCTAACCATGAATTAAGAAAACTCATTTTGGGGAGGTCTGTGTTACTGGTTAATTAGCATTAGACCAAATTAGGAATAATTGCTGGTATTCTCCTCATTGCTATTATGCTTAGCTATTAGGAGGACCGTCCCAGGGCCATAGAAGCTATTACTCATATCACCCCAAGTCCTGCAAGAACTGTAGGATAAAAAAAACTTTCAATTTTATCGCAAGGCATTTGGTGTTTTCTGTCATTAATATATAGTAAAATGGCATATTTTCTCTTTGACTCTTTTGAGACATCTCTTTTCATCTTTTTTTCTCTTCCTGCATGCAGCTCAATTTATTCCATGTTAAGCTACTTATTTTATACAGTGTAAAATTACTTGTGAACTATTCTAATCAACAACCCTCTAAGACAGCATGAAACAGCAGAATGTTGGGTAACACAAAATATATTTGATGTGCTGAGAAGTCAGTCAGAAGAGTTGACAACATGTGCTAGGACTTAACTGTGAATAAGGTTACATTTTTATCTCCTTGGGTTATACTGCATTGTCATTCTAAAACAACAGCCTCTAATTAAAGAGGATGACAGCGATACTGAGATAGGAATCGGGGCTAGGAAGGGAAGGACAAGCACTCTATTATGTCCGTCACTGTCAAGAAAATGAAAACCCAAGTCACAGACAGGGAGAAATCGTTTCAAAAGACAGGTCTGATAACGAGTTCTTATGCAAATATAAAAAAATGACTTTCATAACTGAATAATAAGAAAACAAACAATCTGATTTTAAAATGGACCTCAGACCTTAACAGACATCTAACTAGGGAAGATACACAGATGGCAGACAAGTCCATGAAGAGATGCTTCGCATCCTATGCCATTAGGGAAATAAACTTAAAACAATGATGAGACGCCCCTGCACCTCTATCTGAATCAAAATCCAGAACATCGGCAACACCAATTGCTGGCAAGGATATGGAGCGACAGGAACTCATTCATTGCTGGCTGGAATTCACAATTGTATAAGCACTTTGGAAGGTGGTTGGAGAGCCACAAACTTATGTCCACACAAAACCTGCAGCTTTATTCATAACTGCAAAAAAGTGGAAGCAACTAATGTGTCGTTTAGTAGGTGAATGGATAAATACACTGTAGTCCATCCAGACCGTGGAATATTGTTCACTGCTTAAAAAACAACAACAAAGCAAAACAAAACAAAACAAGAGCCATCAAGCCAGGGAAACATGGAGGAAATTTAAATGCATGTTACTAATAAAAGAAGCCTGTCTGAAAAGGCTACCTACTGTATAATTTCAATAAGACATTCTGAAAAAGTCAAAACTATGTTTAGGGCTGTGACTACTCTGTATGTATTGTAATGGTCCATCTGTGTCTTCATACATTTTTTCCAAACTAATAGAATGTACAACACCAAGAGTGCACCCTAATGTACATTATGGATATGATGTGTCAATGTAGTTTCATCAGTTCTAGCAAATGGCAATGGTTATTCATATGTAGAGGCAGGAAGTATGTGGGAGATCTTTGTACCTTCTGCTATTGAACTTAAAACTGTTCTATAAAAAGGATTCTATTTAGGAAACAACACAATATCACAAGTAGTTATTAGGAGCATTTCACATTATTTTAATTATTCTCATTGGTTTATGTTGTTGTTAATCCTCACCTGAGCTTATTTTTCCATTGATGTTTAGAGAGAGTGGAAGGCAGAGGGAGAGGCACAGAGAGAGAAACATTGATGTGAGAGAGACTCACCAATTGGTTGCCTCCCACAGGAGCCCCAACCAGGGCCCGGGATAGAGCCTGCAACCCATGCCCTTGACCAGAATCTGACCTGGGACACTTCAGTCTGCAGGCTGACACTCTATCCACTGAGCTAACCTGGCTAGAGCTATTCTGATTGATTTTATATCTGTTACTCTGGAAATAAATAGCCAGCACAGAAGCTGGCTCTAAGTAGCCATTAATAAATATTAATCAACTGCTAAGATTGTCTCCAAAACCTACTAATTAGATGGCAATACTTCTTATTTCGATTTGTATTTTGACATGTGGGCTTCTTAATCTCTACTCCTAGTTGGAAAGTAATCAGAACCCTAGAGTTATCAATAAAAGGAAAACCTTTATCCAGAAAACTGGAGGGTAAAGTGTGTACTAATTCTTTTACTAAAATTAATAAATGTTATGTAATTTATGCAGTGGAACTTTTTATCCAATAATATTTTAGCAACTTAGTGATTGATATGTCAATTTATTTTTTATTTTCAAAAGACTCCTCTGAAAAGGGTTTTTTATAGACTTACTAGAGGCCCAGTGCACAAAATTCGTGCACTTGGGGTGGGATCCTGCCGGGGTCCCACCCCAGCGGGTCCAGGGGTCCCCAAAGGTGTGGACGGAGTCGGCGAAGAAGGAAGGACACGGAGACAGCGTTCAGTTGATCAGCAGCCTAGCCAGGATCTCCAGCCAGGATCTCCAGCCAAGTTCTGGTCTGGATCTCCAGAGAGGTTCTGCTATAGATCTCGAGAGAGGTTCTGCTTAGGATCTCCAGCCAGGTTCTGTGTCCATGGTCTCTTGCTAGGTTCTCCAGCCAGGTTCTCCAGGTTCTCCAGCCAGGTTCTGTAGCCATGTTCCCTCGCTAGGTTCTCCAGCCAGGTTCTGTCCAGGTTCTCCAGCCAGGTTCAGTCACCAGGTTCTAGTCAGGTTCTCTTGCCAATTTCTGTAGTCAGGTTCAGTCCAGGATCTTTTGCTATGTTCTCTCGCTAGGTTCTGTCTCTAGGTTCTGAGGCCAGTTTCTGTCCAGGATCTTTTGCCATGTTCTCTCCAGCGAAGTTCTTCTGTCTCTAGAGAACGTTCTGTGTAGGTTCTGTGCCAATTTCTGTCTCTCTCCGTTCTGTCTTCTTACATCTGTATTTATACCAGTTGATTCCAATCCTATCAATCTCTATTTCAAAGGTTAGGGCGTTTCTTATCTCCATTCCAGGGAGTAAAGATTATATAGCTTAAGCATGATTGTTTGTAGTTAAAGTGATTAATTACCCACCTGGCACTTAGTTGAGGGGTTTTATTCCCTCCCTAACTTCAGGGGAAAATCCCTACCTGGGGAAACAATCTTTCTCAGAGAGGAGACCTTGGTTAAAACGCATAGTGCCAAGAAGGTGAGCAAACATTTTAAGAACAGTATGCCATATATGCCAGGTCCTTTGAAACAGCAAGGATGGACCAGCTCCCAGCAGGATCCCTTAACCCGGATTGCTAAAGGGTGCAGGCCAGGCCCAGGGACTCCACCAGTGCACAATTGGGGCTGGGGAGAGATCCAGGAGGTTGGCCAGCTGGGGAGAGACTGCAGGAGGGCTCCAGGGCATGTCCAGCCCATCTCACTCAGTCCCAATTGGCCAGACCCCAGCAGCAAGAGCATCTGTCCCTGGTGGTCAGTGCACATCATAGCGAGCAGTTGAGCGGCCCTAGCATATCATTAGCATATTATGCTTTGATTGGTTGAACGGCCAACCTGACGACTGGACACTTAGCATATTAGGCTTTTATTATATAGGATGTGTCTCAGGTTTCTACAGAATAAGTGGAGAGGCAAAGCTTAGTTCTCCACATGTACAAGGCCTTAATAATTCACTGAGAATTCCACAATAATAGATCTTTGTTGAATTAAAGGTGGACTAGAAATGAAGAAAGAGAGGATATTGTGAAATATAATGTCAGCCTTCAAGGAGCTGGTAGTTACTCAAGGGTAAACATGGCAAATCTCAAGTTGCTCTTCAGGCTCTAAGACAAATGAGCATATATCCTCTAAATCTGCTGAATAACAAAACAAAAAGTGCCAGAGTTTCCTGAGACATTAATTGTGGGTGAGTAAGCTTGCCAACCTCTGGAATGCCTGGGCTGCACCTCTTCACCAATGTTTTATTCTCCTTGCATGCATATGTCTTCCTTCGCCACCTGTTATTAAACATCTACGTTGTGGTTGGCCTTTTCCAAGAATGTTTCACATGCTTCCTTTCCTTAATATGTATTTAATAAAAGATACGGAAGTATTTAGCTTCCAACACTTTTTATTTAAGACGATAGATGAGTAAATGTTGTATGTAGCCATTTGGCGCAGTTACCTTCCAAAGCCACATTGGACGTTAGTTTCACTATGTTGCCTACAACTGAGTACTTTCTTACTTTAGAAATGTTTGATTATTTAAAATCACTATTAATATTTTGAATTGAGTTTTTAGCAATATTTATCTATTGCCAAACAACATTAAAAGTACTAGGAGTATGCCCTAACTGGTTTGGCTCAGTGGATAGAGTATTGGCCTGCAGACTCAAGGGTCCCAGGTTTGATTCCAGTCAAGGGCATGTACCTTGGTTGTGGGTACATACCCAGTAGGGAGTGTGCAGGAGGCAGCTGATCAATGTTTCTCTCTCATCGATGTTCCTAACTCTCTATCCCTCTTCCTTCCTCTCTGTAAAAAACCAATAAAATATATATTTTTAAAAAGTACTAGGAATAATACGTAAAAACATGGTAGCTGTGTGTTACTGTTTTGGACGTATTGGAATAGAGTGTTTTGGGGGAAGTCCAAAAGTAGACACCCAAAGGTATAGGGCTGAAGAATGGATGTAGAAGTGGTCACTGTATGCCTGGTGATTAATGACATGGAATCTGAACCGTCAGAAGCTGAGAAGACCAAGGATGTTGTGTTAGGAGAAGTTCGGGAGAAAAACTCTCCTGTTTACATGGTAAATGGTGGAAAAAAGCCCACGAAGATAATTAAAAATGCATATCCAGGGAGTTATGAAAGCTCCATAATAGAATGATGTCAATTTGTTATGTTTCTTAACCTTTATAACAATTACATTGTTCTTGATGACTAAGATCATTAGTCTAATAACTATAATTAGTTTTAATTATGCAAAATGGGAATGTAATTTAATGTGTTTTCTATTTACTGTTCTCAATAGATCTCATTAATAGTGTTTATGAACAAAGTGTTTGTCTCTGTCTTTAGGCCTTCTCTAAGGTCCTTCTAGCTATACACTTAGGATGCACATGAACTTTTGCTATATTTAGAATCCTAGCGTGATTCCTATAAATATCAAGTGTCCTGCACAGAACTTTGTACATAAGAATTGCTTAAAAATATCCAACGGATTTTTTTTTAACCTTAATACTCATTTTATGGAAAAGCAATTGAAGCCAAGGAATAATCATTCAAAAAGTTCAAAAGGATATCTAATGTTGAGTCAGGACTAAACTAGAGAGGCCATTATTTCTTATTTCCCCATCCACATTTTTTCTCTCACAGTATTAGAACATGTCCTTTAGGGCAATTAGGAATATTTACAAATTAATATGTCTTAAAGTGATGCCAATAAAAACTATTAAACGAAACCTACCTTTCAATTTATGGAGGTGTACATTAGACCAGACCCTCAATTTATGGTCTTTTCATTCACCTAATGAGCTACTTTAGCATTTCATAAGCATAGATGACTCTGATCTTCTCCAATAACATGTCTGTCTTCAGAATCATCGATAAATTGCGGGATGGGCGCTTTCCTAAGCACTCTCTTAAGTGCATAAAATGATAAGATGCTGCTACTGCAAAAGTACATGGGCATGCTATGTTTCTATTTCTCCTACTTATATTCCGTATCTATATCCTTAAATGTACTGGTAATTAATTTTGGGATCCTACAGGGATGAGGGAGGGGGAGATTCAGGACATAGAAAAACTCACTGATTAATGCCATTGAGACCACCTGTTAATCCGCCACCCACTTCTTCGTAATAATGCCTTAGCTAACATGCAGATACATTATGATTTTCCCATTTTTTATATTTCCCATGTATATTGGAACTTGTACTTTGATTATATGGTTCTTTTTAAAATATATTTTTATTTATTTCAGAGAGGAAAAAAGAGGGAGAGAGGTATAGGAACATCAATCATTGACCCACTGCCTCCTGCATGCCCTCAAGTGAGGATCAAGCCTGCAGCCTGGGCATGTGCCCTGATTAGGAATTGAACCATGACCTTCTGGTTCATAGGTTGATGCTCAACCAATGAGCCACACTGACCAGGCTTTATAGTTTTTATAAATTAGGTAGCATAAGATGTGAATACTAGCAATTGCTAGAAACCCCTAGTAAAACTCTGCAAACCGTTCTTTCGTACCCCTCCTGTTTGATTTATAATCTTTATGACACAAGTTGATAAGAACTACATCAACCCTAAAAAATAATGTTTCTTTAAAAATTATGTTTGTGATGTTAATTGATTTTCATGATATAAATTATCTAAAATAGTTGTAGTATAGACTACTATTCAACAATATTAAAAAGTAAGATCATATTTTGCAGGCTCTTAAGATTTTTGATTCTTTAAACATTCTTTTAAACTAATAATTATTAGTAGAGGTAAATAAATATAAATGTATAATGAAAAACCTGCTATCAATTGTGAATGGTGTCATGGGAAACAGAAACTTTTCACTCCACTATTTTTATAAATAATAAGAGAAAAGTTTTTGCAAAGAGGCATTCTGAGATAGTCTGACTTTATTAAAATACTAGAGGCCCGGTGCACGAAATTCATGCATGGGGGGGTATTGTCTCTCAGCCCAGCTTGCACCCTCTCCAATCCAGGACTGCTGGCTCCCAACCCCTTGCCTGCCTGCCTGATCACCCCCTAACTGCTCCCCTGCCAGCCCGATTGCCCCTAACTGCCCTCCCCTGCTGGCCCGGTCACCCCTATCTTCCCTCCCTTGCCAGCCATGTTGGCCCTAACTGTCCTCCCCTGCTGGTCCAATTGCCCCTAACTGCCCTCCTTTGCAGGCCTGGTTCCCCCCAGCTGCCCTCCCCTGCAGGCCTGGTCACCCCCAACTGCCCTCCCCTGCTGGCCTGATCACCCACAACTGTCCTCTCCTGCTGGCCTAATTGCCCACAACTGTCCTCCCCTGCCGGCCATTTTGTGGCGGTCATCTTTGACCACATGGGGCTGTCATCTTGTGTGTTGGAGTGATGGTCAATTTGCATATTACCTCTTTATTTGACAGGATTTTCTAAAGGAGCACATACATTGGACGAATTGTTCTGCTTGAACGTTATTTGTTAGACAGAAAGAATAAACTTTACAGTGTAGCCAAGTCAACTTACTGTCAAAACATCCAAACAAGAGGCAAGATTTTACACTTAAGCTGAAAGCATTTTTATAAACTGCACTTTATGTTTATTATGATATGGTTCACAAATGTCCAAATACCTCAATGCATTTTCTAGTAAAAATATATAATAAAAAAAAAGAGTTTTGAGTAGGAGTACTCTAAAGTCTGTTGCTTTAAACATAACACATGTAAGACCATCCATCCATGTGACATACAAGCCAGCCTAACCCAACCTTATACTCAGGAGGAAAATGCTGCTACACTACACAGTCTCTAGGAAGCTGCTGAGCTTGCATGGCTTTCTATGATCGCTCAGAGGGTAAAATAAACAACATGAATATTGAAAAGTAATATAACATCCAATTTTCTGTTGACTCTAATAATTCATAAAATAAGACAGCTAATAAATTCTAGAATATTTCAGGTTGTAAATCAAGTTTATTTTTCACTGTGTTCATGTAACTTGTTTGAGAGCCGCTATCAAGGAAAAAAAAAACAAGGATACATGATATAAATTGATACTAAAAATAGTGCAACTCAAAAAAGGGTTAGATAAGAGCTCAAAACCCAATGCCATTGATATCCTAACCTTTAATTTGTATTTATCCTTTGAAGTTCAGATCATAGATAATACTTAGGAAACATTTGATGAATCAATTATTCATGTTTGTCTAATTACTGGGTATTTATGCTTATAAATGTGCTATATTTGTCACCAAGGAAGGACTGTTTCTGATAGTCTCACAACATAAAATTGTCCCAAAGAATCAGATGTTCTAACATGTCCAATTTAGTTTTATTTAGTTATGCTTATAAATAATTTCATCTGCTATCCGCATGTAGCATATGCTTTCAAAGATAATAATTTTGCCTGAAAACATTCTCTAAGCTCCAGAAAAGTACTTGCTGCCATTTAAAGAGGAAGATGATTTTGTAATGAACAGTTTCTCACTACATGTCAGAAAGTATATTTAGAAATAAATATTTCACAGATTTGATTTACTTCCTTTACGCAAAAGCTAAGCCACAGGGAAAAGCACAATCCCTCACTTCTCAATGTGCTTACTTGACAGTTTTGAGACAGTCCCTGTGATCCCATATGTCAAAGGCCATGTCAGATCGTAATGAAATTTGAGATTTGGTGGGGTTTTGTCTTTTTTATGTTTCATTTTGTTGTCTACATTTTCCTCTTCAATGTCTAAGTTAAGTCTCTCATATTAGACAGTAAATATATCTTCACTAAATGAAGGACAACCTCTAAACTACCCTTAGAACATCACAGTTGAAGATGTTTATATGGAAAGATTAACCTGTTCTCTAGGCCATCAGAGTGTCAGCCCATGAAAGTTAGGAAGAGCTGCAAATGGATTTTCCTGGTCTCAACTTAAGGTTACAAAATATTCATTGAGCATGTAACTATGGCCTAGAACTTAATGCTCTTGGGGGGTCCCGAAGAATACTCATCTATGTGCCCTCTATAGGGCAGTTGTCATCCTACTGAGGACATTATTAGATGAGCAACTGAGTGTATATGAACATTTCTTGAACTGTGTTTATTTTGAGCCTGTCTCAGGGAAGTTGAACAACTCAAAGGGTATCACCAACACATTTTCTTATTAATCCAGCATTAACTCTTACCATGGAAAAGAAGATCTGATTCCTATGAAACGTGAGACAAAATGATACTGTTGTAGACTTTTCTTTGCCTTTTGAAATCCACAAAATGGATTGTGAATACAACTACTGTATATGATGATTATAAAACAGTAAGATTGATTCTGCAACTACACAGTAAAGTTATCACTATATTAAAGTTATAAATCTCACACACACAAAGAATAAAGGAAATAAGGGAAAGGAGCGAGGCAGGAAATAATAGAGGAGGAAGTTAAGGAAATAAAATAAAACATAGAAAAAGGGATGCTATTTATTCATTTATTTAAGTATATTTTTATTGATTTCAGAGAGTGGAGAGAGAGAGAGAAACATCAACGATGAGAGAGAATCATTGGCCTGCTGCCTCCTGCATGCCCCACACTGGAGATCAAGCCCACAACCTGGGCATGTGCCCTAACAGGGAATCAAACTGTGACTCCTGCTTCATGGGTTGATGCTCAACCATTGAGTCATAGCAGCTGGGCAGGAATTCTCTTTTGTTATTTATTTATTTATTTATTTATTTATTTATTTATTTATTTATTTACTTATTTATTTGCCAAGCCCATCTGGCTGAATTACCATTTTACACATATAAATATTTTTTCAACAATCAAAATAGTATTTAATACATGCATATAAGATTTATTTTGGCTACATGACATAAAGAAATTGGAGAGTCACAGTGACTAAAAATCCAGAAGCAATAAAAGATAAAAATTATAAACTTGGCTCCATATAATTTTAAGAGTTTACATGGGGAAAAAAAAGTGATATCAGAGGTTCCTTCTTGTGTTGTGCCTCTATGGAATTATGATTATTAACAACACTAATTACCATCAGTGTTCTAATTACCAAGTGCTTTTACATATATTCTTTTACTTCAACCTCACAACATCCCAATGAGATAGTCCTGCCATTATTGTGCCTTGTTTTATGAATGAACCAGGTCCCACAGCTATCAGGGGCACCGTCAGAACTCCATCCCAGACCTGTCTGAATCTGAGACCCGTTCTTTTTAAACATTTTTAAAATGAAATGTTTAAAAAGAATGTATTGGGGTGACATTGGTTAAATTATAGAGGTTTCCAGTGTACAATTCTTTAATACATCATCTATATATTGTATTGTGTGGGGGGTCAAATACACTGTTTTTTTTATGAATATATTTGCATATATTTTTAAAAATAATTTTAAAGCAAAATTCAATAACATAAAAGTAACCACTTTTTAAAATATATTTTTTATTGATTTCAGAGAGGAAGGGAGAAAGAGAGAGAGAGGTAGAAACATCAATAATGAGAGAGAATCATTGATCAGCTGCCTCCTGCACGCCCCCTACTGGGGATTGAGCTAGCAACCCTCCCTTTACCTGAATCAAACCCAGGAACCCTTCAGTCCATGGGCCCAAGCTCTATCATTGAGCCAAACCAGCTAGGGCTAAAAGTCACCATTTTAAAGTGAGCAGTTCAGTAGCAGTTAGTACATTCACAATGTTCACAGCCCTCACTTTTATCTCATTATAAAGCATTTCTGTCCCTCCAAAGTGAAACCCACTTTGCCCATTCCTCCTCCTCTCTACCCCTGGCAACCACCCACCTTCACTCTGTCTGATGGAAGTCACTGTCCTGAATATCCACATTTCATATGTGTGGAATCATATAATATGAAAGATTTACAAAATACTGGAATGAGTAGAGCCAGGTGTGGGGAATTTTGTTAACCCCCTACATGAATGCTTTTGTCACCGTGCACCTAAGGACAGAGCTGACAGCCTCTGAGAATATGCAGAATTTCTTGAATCCCCCCTAAACAAAGCAAAGAGTTTTCTTAAGATGAGTTTTTTTTTTTTCTCTCACTAGAAAGCAGCACTTAGAAGCCTTATTTTGTATTTTCAGTCTAAGATTTTCACATTTCTCATCATTTATGTTGTTTTTCTCTTTGTAAGTTGGATCTGCTTACTGCAAGACTGTCTCAAATTTATCTTCTGCGTTACTTACACAGTTTTCTACAAAATAAACTCTTCTCTGACTCCAATAAAAATGCTAATTTTGTAACAGCACTTTAAGTATCTAAGCAGCTAATCTGATTGTTGTTGTTTTTTATATTGACACTTTCACTCTATGTGGCTACCATTTTATGAATGCCATCAAACATTGCCTCTATCAGATGCTAAAAATTTTTCTAAGATAATTTTAATACTTAATTTTCAAATGTACAATTAATTCAAAGTCAATACATTTTTGCTACAATAATATAAATGCAACAGATAGAAATATAGAACTTAATGTTAACAGAATTTACTAGTATCACTTATAACTAATATTTATTTTATCACTTATTTTAAAGTATTAAGTTAATATTCTTATATAAATTGTTCTTAAAAATAGTATTTCTATCCAAGTTGACGTAAACATTTGCATGATAAAGTGGGGCTTTTGAAGACACTCTATCACCAGCATGCAACCTTTATTTGACATGATAGAAGCTCACACATGTTTTACATAAATCTTTATTGTTGAGAATATTACAGATATCATCCCTCTTTTTTCCCCCATTGTCCTCCTTTTCTCAGATCCCACCCCACCCCAGGCCTTTATCACCCCATTGACTGTGTTCCTGGGTTATGCATATAAGCATGTAAGTTCTTTGGTTGATCTCTTCACACCACCTCCCACTTACCTCTGAGATTCATCAGCCTGTTCCATGTTTCCCTGCCTCTGGTTCTATTTTATTCATCAGCTTATTAGTTCATTAGATTCCTTATTCATTTATTTTGAGTTTTTAGATTCAGTTATTGAGATATGTATGCATTGCCATTTTATCGTTCATATTTTTTTACCTTTTTTTCTTCTTTTTCTTCTTAAAGACCTTTCAACATTTCATGAAACACTGGTTTGGTGGTGACGAACTCCTTTAGCTTTTTCTTCTCTGGGAAGCTCTTTATCTAACCTTCAATTCCAAATGGTAGGTTTGCTGGATAGAGTAATCTTGGTTATAGGTTATTGCTTTCATCACTTTGAATGTTTCTTGCCACTCCCTTCTGGCCTGCATAGTTTCTGTTGAGAAATCAGCTGACAGTCATATTGGGCATTCCCTTGTAGATATCAACTGTTTTTCTCTTGCTGCTTTAAAGGTTTTTAATAATAGATCTTGTCACTGCTTTGATATTGCTGGGGTCCAGCCCCAGCAGGTCCAGGGGTCCCCAAAGGTGTGGACGGAGTCGGCGAAGAAGGAATGACACGGAGACAGTGTTCAGTTGATCAGCAGCCTAGCCAGGATCTCCAGCCAGGATCTCCAGCCAAGTTCTGGTCTGGATCTCCAGAGAGGTTCTGCTTAGGATCTCCAGCCAGGTTCTGTGTCCATGTTCTCTTGCTAGGTTCTCCAGCCAGGTTCTGTCACCAGGTCTAGTCAGGTTCTCTTGCCAATTTCTGTAGTCAGGTTCAGTCCAGGATCTTTTGCCATGTTCTCTCCAGCGAAGTTCTTCTGTCTCTAGGTTCTGTGTAGGTTCTGTCTTCCAAGTTCTGTCTTCCAAGTTCTGTCTTCTTCTTTCTGTGTTCTAAGTTCGGTGTTCTTACATCTGTATTTATACCAGTTGATTCCAATCCTATCAATCTCTATTCCAAAGGTTAGGGCGTTTCTTATCTCCATTCCAGGGAGTAAAGATTATGTAGCTTAAGCATGATTGTTCGTAGTTAAAGTGATTAATTACCCACCTAACACTTAGTTAAGAGGTTTTATTCCCTCCCTAACTTCAGGGGAAAATCCCTGCCTGGGGAAACCACCTTTCTCAGAGACCTTGGTTAAAACACATAGTGCCAAGAAGGTGAGCAAACATATTAAGAACAGTATGTCATATATGCCAGGTCCCTTGAAACAGCAAGCATGGACCGGCTCCCGGCATGATATAATTAGTTATCTTTCTTTTGAACTTATTACAAAATTATTCTAATATTTGCGTAATAGCAAAGTAAATAATCCTATCAGACTCAATGATTGCTATTTTCCTAACAAATATCATGTTGATTCAAATGCTAACTTGTGCATTTCACCTATCATCAAGTTATCTTTTCAACTTTTGTATTTGTCACCAATATACATTTTATTTGGAACTTGAAATTTATACAATAATCAACAAAATATATGTGTAAATTTGCCTTTATCTGAATGAAGAAAGATTCAAGTCTTAACTTATTTAGCAAGAAATTTAAGTTGGTGAGAACTAAATTGAATTTTCCAGAGTATTGTAAAATAAACATAAGATTTCATAAGTGCTCAAATTATTTTCAGAATATCACAAGCTATCTATTCATACCATAAATGGGATTTGTGACTGTTATGAATGTAGCTCTTCTCACCATAATGTACTGCTAAGATACAAAGACATAGCAAAACTGAGAATGTATATTTTTGTGATGAATACAGGACTCTATGAACTAAGTACCAAGGATATAATTTAGTTCAAATAAAAAATCACTTTCTTTGACTGCTACTGTCAACTCAAGTTAATCAGATAGTTACACAGCTTTGGTTTCACAATGGGTATCTGTTTAAATAGAGTCAGTAGGAAAAAATGTCTGATACTTCTCTTTTATTCTAAACTATTTTGTGTAGGGAAAACAGTTTATCAGGGTTTCACTTTCACATGTCTGCAAGGGCTGATTGAGAATAGAACTCTATTTAAAAAATGAGAACAAACAAAAACACCTTGGGAGGGAGAAGGTAAATCATGGTGAAATGAAGAATTTTCTAACATTTGTATTATTTTTAATATATACAAAAAACAATGAACAGACACAAATCAACCTGAAGGCCTCAGAAACATTTTGTGCCTATGTTAGAAATATTTTACTAGAATGATTATTAAGGGAATATCATTGTTTAATGATTCCAGGGTCACTGGCTTTTAACACAGAATATCAGCATTAAAAGTAGAAAGATAATTGGTAATATTATGGAGACTCTTCTTGCCATGACTGAGTAGAGTACATAATGTCATGTGACATGGCTCTGACTTGAACTGTGGGCAAGGGAAATAATTTACTAAGGGAATATTTGATAAGACCTATTGATATAATTAATGTTGAAATATTTAAATATCAAAAGAATAAAGTATTTTGCTTCAATTTTAAAAACTGGAAAGTATTATAACATTTTCAGATGACAAAATTGTATTAGAAAATCTACAAAATCTAAATATTAAATATTAATGAATACAGCAAAATTTTTATATCTCAATCAATATATAAACTGCTTTTATTTCTATTTCTAAAAATATTAGAGTAATAATTTGTCAAAAGAGGCATTATTTTCAATGTCTTCAAAGCACATTAAATACCTAATACAGATCACAAAGATTATAAAAGAAGCTGAAAACCACCAAACAAATTTGTTAGGAATTTTTAAAGACCTGGAGTTTAAACAGTGTGATATATCATGTTTATGTATTTTAATGCTATAAAAATATCAGACCTTTCTAAATTAATTTATATTTCAATGAAATATCAATTTTAATCTCACCCACTTTTTATGCTCAAATATGAATATTTTTTTTCTTTACACTATATGACAAAAGGAAGTTTGATAAACCACTTTTTTCCAAATTTCAGGATTTTAAAAATAATTTTCCTCAGGACATCAATAAACACTATTCCACAAATAATAATGTTTTTGTTCATATCATACTAATTTTGGATGATGTAGGCAACAGCCCAGACTATGCATTTGAATCAGTAGAAAGTTAATGAAAAATAATAATGCCTATGCTTTGACTTTTAGAGTCTGACTTACTGGATTTAGTCTCAGGACTAAACAAAATGCCAATAATCATCATCTTGGTAATGAAACCTTTTAATAAGTAACTCTCTTAATAATATTCTCACACATTCAAAAGTAGAGAGTATAGTATAATAAACCCCATTAGTCAAATTAATCAACCCATGGCCAATTATGTCACACATATACTTCCATCCATTCCCCCTCCTTGCTTAGTTTTAAGCAAAAGAGGACATTATATATTTTAATATGTAGTTTGTTATATATTATCTAAAATATAAACTATGAAAATTTTAACCATAATGCTGTTATCATACCCTAAATGACTAGTCATTTAATGCCTCAAATACAAAACCAATTATTATATTTCCCCTGTTGCTTCTCTCTCTGTCTGTCTCTCTGTCTCTCTCTCTCTCCCTCTCTCATCATCATCATCACCCAAGGGTATGCTTTTATGCTTTTATTCATTTGACAGAGAGAGAAAGGAAAAGAGAGAGAGAAAAACATCCATCAGTTGCTTCTCACAGGTGCCCTGATAGGAGATTGAACTTGCAACCTGGGTATGTGCCCTGACTGGGAATCAAACCCACAACCTTTCAGTGTATGGGATGACACTCCAACCAACTGAGCAACACTGCCCAGGATATCTCTCTTTTTAGAATTTAACAATCCAAACAGTGAGTGCTACAGATGCCATAGGTGTTTATGTTTTATTTAGTGTCCGATGCCCCAGATGCACAGTGTCATCTGTGTATTTTCTCTGTCCAAACATAATTTTAAATAGTAATCACATTTAGTGTGAAAGATCCTATTTGGATGACATGATATAGTTACCTTTTTCTTAAATATCCTTAAACCTATGGATTTTGCATTTTCTCCTTACTTTCCCTTTAGAATGAATTTTTGTTGAAGAAAGCAGGGTGCCTATCCTATAGACTTTTTTTTCTATTTGTATTTTGCCAATTGTATCCTTGTTTTATTATTAAGCATTTTTGTTATTTTGTTCCCTGTGTTTTACATAGATGTGTTGTTGGATATAGGCAG
The DNA here is from genome assembly GCF_964212035.1 of Myotis nattereri. Classification (NCBI taxonomy): domain Eukaryota; kingdom Metazoa; phylum Chordata; class Mammalia; order Chiroptera; family Vespertilionidae; genus Myotis; species Myotis nattereri. The sequence goes on along the minus strand of NC_138076.1, from coordinate 4,077,504 downwards.
CGTTAGAGTCTTGCCTTTATGTGGGCAAGAATATTTCCAGAATGGTATTCCAGACTTCCAACAAGTGGTTATCTTTCCCTGTGATGCTTGCAGTCATCAATAATCATTTAAAAATTGTAAACTTCTGTCATTCCTTCTTATTTCCTTGTGTAATTTTTTTTTCAAATACAAATATCCCCAGGAAACAATAGATTCTTTGAGGTGGTGTTTGTATAGGAAATGCAGTGTAGATGCTTGATGTTTCTCTTTATTTGCTAGTTTCCAAAATATGGAGTTGCTGCTCCCTTAGCAACCAGAAAACTGACAATTGTGAACTCATGGATTTAAAATATCGGATGTGTTTCAATTCATCATAGTTATTACTTTTTTCAAAGTTCAAATCCCTCTCCCCCTCTTTTATTTTTGACCAATGATTAATTCCTCTTGCCCTCTCCTCAGTACTTTCAACAAAAAACTGTAATCTTTGCGAGCTTCTTGCATTCTAGTTTGGCAAGTTACCCCTTGCACATTGTAAACATGTTCTGCCCCAGATGTAATATCCTCCAGCTTCTCTAAAGAGTCCGGATTCCCTTTCCCTTCTGGGGGGTGAGAGGGGACAATGCAGAGGGAGGCAGTGACATTTAGAGAACACAATCTTGGTGGCAGGGATGCTCTTTACTATGGGGTTGATCTTCCTAGGACACAGAGAGAGGAAATATTTTTAGTTTATGAAAGATTATATATATCATGTTTATTCTCATACATTCAGGAATCTAGGTTTTTACTTGTTCTCATTAATCTTGTATCTATTATTCCTTTATAGCCAGTCCCACCTGACTGTGATATCAACAATGTTAATTTACATTAATTTACAATAAACTCAAGACAGTCTCAGAATAATGATAGCTACACTGTCACCAAGAATTATCTAATAGTTTAAGATATTTTTGTCATTTCCCCCCTTTAAGGTATATTATAGTAGGGAGTTACTTTCAAATTACAGTATTTTGACTTCTATTGATAAAATGGCCTCACCATGTGTTATACAAACACTCAATATACTAATATTTTGCTTCATTTTAAAATGCTTTTAAGATTACATTTTAAAATACTTTTTGTTTTTTAATATAAAATATTTACATGGTTCAAAATCAAATGTACTAAACAAGATAAGCCTTAGAGAGTTCCGTTTCTATTTTGAGAATTTCCCAAATTCCAATCAGGAATTGAACTATGACCTCTTGGTTCATGGGTTAATGCTCAACCACTGAGCATCACCGGCTGGGACATGTGTAAGCATTTTTAAAAAATAGTTTGGTTCAGTCCTGGCTGGCTTGGCTCAGTGGGTAGAGCGTCAGCCTGTGGACTGAATTTTCCCGGGTTTGATTCCAGTCAAGGACACATGCCTGGGTTGCAGACTCGATCCCCAGTGTGGGGTGTGCAGGAGGTAGCCGATCAATGATTCTCTCTCATCATTGATGTTTCTATCTCTCTCTACCTCTCTTGTCCTCTCTGAAATCAATAAAAATACATTAAAAAATAGTTTGGTTTAGCCTTCACGTTATATATAACTTCTACATATACATAAATATATACATATATTCTCCATTCTTAGATAAGTAGTAACATATTATACATAATTCATATGTCTTTTTATTATAGTAACTCTCTTAATGATAACTTTATAGAGTTCATATAAGATGTACTTTTTCCTTTTCAGAGTTACCTTAGTATCCCATTGTATCATTGTTCCATGACTGGTTCAACATTATCTGATTAGTGAATATTTTTAGGTCTTCTGACTGCAGAGAATAGCCCAATGTATACTAATGGTTCTAACTGAAAGGCTACTCAAAGCTACTTCAAGAAAAAAGGATGCCAATTCTTACACATAGTGTTTTGCTAACTCTATGGTCTGTCAAAATTAGGGATATTTTCCCTCTTATGATAAACTATATTTAGGTGTTTTTTTTTATTTATTTCAAAGAGAAAGGGAGAGGGAGAGGGAGAGAGAGATAGAAACATCAATGATGAGAGAGAATCATTTATTGGCTGCTTCCTGCCAATCACACATTCCCACAACCCGGGCATGTGATCTGACCGGGAATGGAACCGTGACCTCCTGGTTCATAGGTCACAGTTCAACCACAGAGTCATGCAGGCCAGGCTGGGTTATTTTTATTGCATTGAGCTAGAAATCTCCTGACAAGCTGAGCGGAGACCACTTTAGTTACTTTACATATTAAATGCACTGGCAAATACTATCTAGTTGTTACACTTGTTTAATCTTTTGAATGAAGAAAGGGCTAGCTGATCATATGATGACAGTGAGCTCTGGAACTTTTGTTGTTGAACTGAATGGATATCTGGTAGCTTTTGTCTAGAGCCAACACCCCATTGGGAGTACCATGTGGTATTTATAATCCCTTTGATCACTTTCTGCCAAACCAATTATGGGCTAATTATGAAATGCAGGCACAAATTTCTCTCACATTCTTTAGATATAAAGAAAATGTCATGTTGGTTTGTTCTGAATTTCTAAGGGAAGAAAACATATGCAAATTATAAGAAATTCTTTTCAAACAAAAATGTAAGCAGGGATTTGCAGATATTATATTTTTCTTGCCTTAAAGAGAGATCGAGGCTATGTTTTATAATGAGACAGCATTTAGCAAATGGTTGTGGTCCAATAGTCAGTCACATCTCTTTCTGCAAAGGGAAAAATTAGACATGATCTAGTAAAGTTCATAAGCCAGATCTGAATATTACATTTACATGTCTAATATATATTTGAAAAAGTATATATTTATAATTTTATTTTCATCTATATGGTCACATATGACATGCATTGTATGAAATTAATTTCTAGTAAAATATTCTAATATATAATTTATTATATTAAAATAACCATTTAATTACAGCTATTATGACTGCTAGACTTTTGACTGTCTTCTAGAAGACAATCTAAATACATCCTGGAAATTACCCTCTAGTAATACTTCTATGAAACATATTTTATCTTATTAAATATTATTGAGCATTCTGTTTGTTTAATAAAAAAATACCTCTTAGTGGAAGAAAGTTGAGGAGAAATTATTTTGCATTTTCTGTGGGAGATATTATTCTTTTGAGTAGCTAGGTTTTTATCTTCCGAATGTAGTAATTTCTTTAAATAATAGGATTTTAAGTGTTTGCCTGTTAAATGGTCCTAAAACTGTGAAGCCATGTTTATTTAATTCACATTTCTGAACATTTTTACGTACTGTCTTTTTTTTACATTTATGTTTCTCATATAACTTATATTATCTGTTTAATTAATATATCGACCTATTTTTTATTACTGGAGGAGATATATTATCATCATGTCATTATTATTAATAATGGCAAGAATAATGATTATAGTTCATTTCCAAGTTCACTCTGTACCAATAATTTTACGAAAGTGATAAATTTATTTTTAAAAGTTGGTACATTAAAAATAGTCTTTTTGTCACCAGCTATTTAACAAGATCAAAGATGTTTCTTCATTAGAAATTTACATATCAGAAAAAAAATACTTTCTTCTCTTTTGTTTATTGAAGTCTTTCAGCATATGTCATCAAAGTTTGGGTCTTTTGGGGCCTTGTCACCATGAAAAGATAAATTAGTGGGAAGATGATGACTTCATAACCTACAATTATGCACATTAATAAATTAGAACAAAATGAAGGAGTATCCATCTTATTTATGCACATTATGAAATGAGAGAAACATTAGCAGTGACAGTCAGTTAGTTGGTTAGGAATCGGTGATGTTGGATTTACTAAGATGTGCTTTAGAAACGGTGACCATAGAATAAACTGCTGAATGCCACCCCCCTCCTACCCCCACAAGTATATCTCACACTTTATTTGACCACAAAACAGTTGAAAGAACCTTTGGATCCAACCAGCAGTTGCAATAAGAGGCAATTAAAGATCCATAAAAGGGATCAATCTTCATTATAGCTTACCTTCTTGATTTTTTCAGAACAATCGCCCGGGCAGGACAAATTAAAAATAGTACAAAGCAGTACAAGAAAATGTTTCACATATACAGACCTAAAAACATTGTAAAAACAGGAAAAGTAATGTAGTATTAAGAAGGCCTCCAAATTCCAGGAAAAGAGTGAAATCTTACATGATTCCCTTACAATAATGATTTTACTAACGTGATTCTCAACAAATTGTCTATTTGGCTAGTAAGGATAACATGAAATTTATGGAGTAACTTATTAATATGTGTAATAAGTTACACATATTATGTGTAATAAGTTACTCATTTTCTTATTCACTTTATAACAAATTAGATTTGTACATATAGTAACATAACATACTTCTGAATTTTATAATATATGTTACTACATACAATGAATACTTAATAACAGACCTAATTATCCAGTATAAAACTTTGGAACAAAATTGTTATAAATCAATTGTACAAATGCAGAAACAAAACTAAACACATGTAGGGAAATTTTAATTTAATTAAGAAAGAGGGATACATTCTTTGCAATGTAAGAGTCTATTTTAAAAACATGGCAAAGAGCCCTAGCTGGTTTGGCTCAGTGGATAGAGCTTCACCCTGCATACTGAAGGGTCCCAGGTTCAATTCCAGTGGAGGAGGGCAGATGCCCCAGTTATGGCTGGGTCCCCAGTAGGGGGTGTGCAGGAGGCAGCCGATCAATGATTCTCTCTCATCATTGATGTTTTTCTCTCTCTCTCCCTCTCTGAAATCAATGAAAATATATTTTAAAATAAATAAATAAAATAAAATAAAAACATGGCAAACCAAAAGAAGAAAGTATAAAATAATAAAGGCAACAATTTATTTAATACCAGGAAAACAATATAATGTGTTTTTTAAGATATTTTTTTCCTTTAGGTCACATATTCTATCTTAGAATTCAGAGGAATTAGTTAATTTAACAAATTTTTCAATGTATAGAAATGTCTACTTACAATTGCACACTATTCTGTCTCCATTGATGTTTTTTTTTCTGATTTGACACCCACATATGGCCTCTTCCATAATGTTTAATTTAGAATGACTTTGCATTTATTCTCACTTAAAGACACACAGTAACATTTATTTCTATTAAACTCATCATATCATGACTTTTTCCCATCAATAAATTGCAAAACTTTCCTTTCTACCTCTATTTGGATAAATGTGCATTGTTACACTCATCACTGTATTAAATACGACCCTCCCCTCTTTGTGCTATAGACTCTTCCTTTATGTCTTGCCTGCATCGTGCCTAGAATATAGGAAGTGCTTAATTTCTATCTGGTGACTTAATGACTGTGTGTGTGGGGGGGGGGGGGGGAAGGGGAGAAAGAGATCTTGCACCGATATATTTTTGTATGTAGGTAGGTGTGACTAACTATGTAATTAGCAGATGGGATAATGGTTTGTTTAAGCAAGATAATAGCCTTAATTCAAGATGTACTTTTCTTTTTTGCAAATTGTTAGGTCTCTGTTATAACCTTAACAAATCATCTAGAATTCCTTAAGTGCCATCCAAATTGTCATTATTTTCCTTTCTTAAGATAAAAACTATGATTCCTTCATTGTAGAGTAGATATTCTCTTGTGGTCTGTGTCCTTAATATTAACAGTGAATAAGCAATAAACCAAATTCATTATTTTTTTTTTCTGATTAGCAGTAAATGAATTTTACAAATTTTATCAAACTGGGCTTTGTTGAAGTTGCTAGAGTAAAGTTAAATCAGGAATAAGGAATGCCTTATTGATCAGTGTTTTCTTTCCTGCTAATTGAATCACCCATTTGTCCCTTGAAACTACACAATAGTCAGTAAATATTCCAGGAAGACTCAGTGGTTGATTATTTCAGAAACAAGAAGAAGTGGAGAAGACCTGATGTGGTCTAAAGTTCCGTGGCAGGAAGTTTAAAGTACGGCATGAAATATGTGGAAAGATCTTGCCCAAGGCTAATGGTACAAATGATTGCTCACGTGAAGACATTGTTTTTAATCAGAAGGTTATACCACAAGGTGGTAAAATTCTTGCACGTTCAGCAGTTTGGCAAAGCTTTCCTGGAATCTGTGCTACTTGTGAGTAGTAAAACATGACTTTCTTGCTTCCTTCTGGCATTTGTTTATTTAACTCCATGGGGCTATGGGAAATACATCCTTCACTAAAATAGATTTAATTGCAAATTCCATAAGTATTTTTTTCTAATTGAGGCTAATAATAGATAAGGAGCCAACAGAATTCTAATTTCAGGACTCATACTCTATTTGAAAGTGTTGGATCCAAGGCATCAACTCCTGGTATGATTCTTAATGAAAATATGTGAATATAAGATGTTGTCCCGAGGAGCTTACGTGTGTTAGCTTCATTTAACCAGGAAATGATTTCTAAGCTATTTGGGAATTTTGTGGTATAAACATGAATGATTTCTACTTCGCACAAATATTGATTTTTGCTTAAAAGAAAAGTAAATTTGTGGGACTAATGCCAATTTTAACAATCAAATATTTGGTGGGAACCAATAATTATCAAATGTGATTTTTAGGACTTTTTTTTTTTTTTTTTAGAAATGATTACATTTTTTTCAGCCGACTATGAAATTGACTCATGATCTGTCAATCATGTCACTGGATTTGTAGATATACTGCTCACTTTCACAAATAGCAAAGCATAGTCGATGCATTAACATGCAGTGAGATTTCTGGGAGTGCTGGTTTAACTTGGTATAGAAAGTGAAAACACAATTCTTTTTCATGGACCCCTGGTACTTTTTTTTTTCCTGTTTTAACACACCCCATATCTCAGTTGCAATGATATTTTTACCCGATCCACTTGTCCATTTTCTCTGTTCTGTATCCAAAAAGCAGGGTAGATAATATTGAATTCCAGTACTTGGAGTGTTTGTACTAATCAGCACATTTTCATTTTAAGCATCTGCGCGCATCAAGTAACACTCATTAGCAGGAAGAAAAGTTTTGGCTAAAAGTTTCACATTTCTACACCCCAAGCGTCCTGTGTCCCAGCCGCGCCCTGAAATTTCCCGTCTGTTTTGTTTGGGGATCGGCATTGTGCATTCAATTTAGACAAGACTGGGCGCCTTCGAGGCGGTATGGCTGTAGAGTGCGTCCATTCAGTTTAAATGGGAAGGTGAACTATAGCTGGGTGTTATAGTTCAGAGCACCAGGCAACCCTGTCAGCACTTCACAACAGTCGTTCAGGGCTCTGCGGGCTCCCCAGGACACTGCTGGGTACCAGATACCTCACGTGGCCATGGCGCTCAGGGGTGCTCGGACAGGTCTTGTTCAGACAGTGCGCTTTAGAATCAAAGCCCAAACAACTAGAGGCATCAATCAGGGCGGCGAAGGGGCAGGGTTAGCCCCAGAGAAGGGAACTGGCTGTATCAAAGCTGTAAGTGAGGAACGAATGCGAGTGATGAAGAGTGAGTGACAGCCCGGAGGGGCGGGGACAGCAGGTCTGTAGCAATCCCAGAGAGAGGTGAGGGGTGAGGCTGGAGCAGAAAGCCAGCGACAAAGAGTGCGGGACCTTAATCTTTGAAGCTGCCGGAATCCACTGAAGAGATTTAAAGAGCACAGTAACCTGATAACTGGTGGCATCTTTTAGGATAAGACAGCAGTATAGGAAATGCACTGATGTTGGGATAAAAATGGACCGGGAGGCCAGCAGGGAGTCTATTGTATTTGCCCAGGTGAGAGATTGTGATAGCTTCGAATAGGGCAGTAACAGAAGACAGGCTTGAGAAATGGTAAAGAGATAATATTGACAGAACACTTTGGTTCTCTGCTGCTACTGATATCTGCTGATTGGAACGGACTTGATGGTTCCAATCGCTTCGAATCTTAAAGACATGTTTATCTGCTCATATTAAAACGTGGTCACAGAATGTCTTCCTCTTTAAGAACCAATGCACCTTCCCGAGTCTGCCATTAAGCAGCGTAGCTACTTGTTCTGGACACTGAGACTTGTGTCCAGAGTTCAGATCTGAGTTTATATTGAAGGTTTTCCCCTCTGCTTCAATTAAGTGTTTTTATTTTATTTGTTAAATTTATCTTCATTGTTGAAAGTATTACAGATGCCCCTTTGTCTTGTTTGTTTTTCCCCATTGACACCCTCCACCCTGTGTCTGCCCCACCCAGGCCTTCACCACACTATTGTCTGTGTCCAAGGACTATGCACATGTGAATCTAAATTCCTCAGTAAATCACTCCCTACCCACCCTCCCCCACCTTCCCTCTGAAATTAGTCAGTTCTCTGCTTCTATGTCTGTAGCTCTATTTTGTTCATCAGTTTATCTTGTTCATTAGATTCCACATGTGAGTGAGATCATTTTATACTTATCTTTCTCTGGCTTTTTTTGCTCAGCATAATACTCTCCAGGTCCATCCTTGCTGTTGCACATAATGTGTGTTCCTTCTTTTTTACAGCAGTAAAATATTCCATTGTGTAGATGTCCCACAGCTTTTTATCCACTCAACTGCTGATGGGCACTTAGGCTGTTTCCAGATCTTAGCTATTGTAAATTGCGCTGCAGTGAACATATGGGTATATACATTCTTTCTGGTTGGTATTTTGGGTCTCTTAGGATATATTATTAGAAGTGGGATTATTGGGTCAAATGTTAGTTCCATTTTTAAATTTTTTAGGAAACGCCATACTGTTCTTCACAGTGGCTGCACCAGTCTGCATCCCCACCAACAGTGTACTATGGTTTCCTTTTCTGCACAATCTGGCCAACACTTCCTGTTTATTAATTTATTGATGGTGCCATTCTGACAGGTATGAGGTGATACCTTCAATTAGATGTTTTCAACTTAGACTCAGTTCCTTCATTTGCCTCTCCTTTAGCACACAGCTGTGTGAACACCAAACCAGCAAAGGAATCGGCATTCCCGGCTGCTCTGGCTTCTCCAGACGGGTCCCTTTGTTGCCGGAGAGTAGTGCATTGTGAGAAGGAAGTAGCTACTCACAAGGAATCTGTATAATTTATTCCTATTATTGTATTCTACTTTCACAGGCAACCTATAAAGATGTTTTTTATTTTATTCACATTTGAAGCCTGAGGAGACTGGGTCACAGGAAATTTAAATAATAATTTTGATGGCATGGAATTAACTAGGATAGTAACAGGGGAAGACCTTGTGAGAGAGCTCCACGGCATAATGGAATAAAGCTGTGAAGTTTCTGTGACTGGATCTCTCAGTCTACCTCGAGAATCCACGACAAGGCCGTGGAATGATGGAGTCATATCTCCTCATGTTAATGTCCTTTCTCAAAATGGCAGGCTCTTCTACCTCAAGTCCTATGTCAGTATCTTTTCTCTATGATTCTATTCACTGACATGTAGAAATTATGCAGTTCTCTTTAAAAATGTATGTATATATTTTATAAACAATATTCATTGGAGAGTAATTTAAAAAGTGCATATAACAAAAAAGAAAAAAGGCATAATGTCAGTACTCTAAAATAAGCATGGGAATATATCTGTCCTAATATTTTTACATAAACATATACTAATTTTTGTTGTTATATGTTTTTCTTAAGTGGGATTATATAATAGATACCCATTTGTAGCATTTTTCCCTTCAGCAATGTATTGTGAACTTGGTTTAGATAGCTAGGTGGATATATTTACATGATTATTTAAATGCTGTTTGACGCCCTCACATAATTTCTGACAACATGTTAATATTGATTTGAGTTGAGTGCTTTTGCTAGCCACTTTATGCAAAGGTACGTCATTTTACCACATAAGTTTCAGAAACATGCCAAGCAAGGGAGGCCTAGATCACTCCCTTTTGGAACAATAGTGCCATCAAGAAGGACCTTGCCACGCCCAACTCAAAACCCAATATAACAGCTGTCAATCATGTTCAATAGGCCAATACTTCTATGAAGTAAAAATTTCCATTCAGATTTTACTAATTGGGGAACATGTTTCCCTCTTTCTAATGAGCTCATATGCATTTTTCAAGACCAATTACTTTTTCTTTTAATCTTTATTGTTGAAACTATTCCATGTCCCCATTTTTCCCCCCATTGGCCCCTCCTAGCCCGCCCCCACCCCAGGCCTTCACCACACTATGGTCTGTGTCCATGGATTATGCAATAAGCATACAAGTTCTTTGGTTGATATCTTCCCTCCCTCCCTCCCTGCCTTCCCTCTGCGATTCCATAGTCTGCTCCATGCTTCTATATCTCTGGGTCTATTTTTCTTCATTGGTTTATTTTGTTCATTAGATTCCACATTCAAGTGTCCATTTCTATGGCCCCAGCTTTTGCACTGCTCCCGGGGGATTAGTTATTCTTCTCTGAGGACATTTGAACAAATACATTTCTGATATAGGTTATGGACTGTGTCCCATCATGTTTGTTCCCCACAAGGTTGCTGAACTCGTTGTTGCATTCTCAGCATTCCCACAGAACTGGCACAGAATCGCAAGGTGCTGGTGAAGGCAAAGGATGCGTAGTTATTTGCGGGCCTGAAGCATGGCACACGGAGATGCGTGTGTGGGTTGTGACGGCATTATTTACCTTCCCTCCCTATGGTAAAGTACAGCTGTCTAAGCTCCCACACATCGCCCCCACCCCCAAGAGTTCTCGTGGGGAACCCCTGGCTTTCCCTGTGATCCGGGCACTGAGTGGTTCACAGTGATACAACAAGCGGGCCTGGGGAACTGCCTGCTCCAGGACATGCCATTTCTCTTCTCACGGTCCTGCGACTCTTCAGGCTGATCATGTTTTCATAGCACTGCTGCTCGGAGAGATGCGATGTTGCATTTCCCAGTGCACGCTTATCACTGACCAGGATAGAGAAGAGCCGTGTTAGAGCTGGAGAAACCCCTGCCTGTGAGGTAGTGGTGGCAGTGGCTTTATTCGGTTTTCATTTTGATTTTATTTGAATGGGTTTTCCCCCCCTACATTTTAGAAAAACTCACAAAATATTTTTAAAAGGCATCTTTTTCACTGTCTAAGATAATCACCTGTAAATACTATTCCCACTTTTTCGTTTTTTAAAATTTCTTTATTAAAGTATTACATATGTGTCCTTATCCCCATTCCCCCCCAACCCCCACCCCACTCATGCCCTCACCTCCCTGTTGTCTGTGCTCAAAGTCACTAATTATCCAAGAGATGCAAATCAAAATGACAATGTGGTACCATCTCACACCTGTCAGAATGGCTATCATCAACAAATCAACAAAGGACAAGTGCTGGTGAGGATACAGAGAAAAAGGAACCCTCGTGCACTGCTGGTGGGAATGCAGACTGGTGCAGGCACTGTGGAGAACAGTATGGAGTTTCCTCAAAAAACTAAAATTGGAACTCCCATTTGACCCAGTGATCCCACTTCTAGGAATATATCCCAAGAAACTAGAAACACCAATTAGAAAGGATATATGTACCCCTATGTTCATAGCAGCACAATTTACCATAGCTAAGGGAAACGACCTAAGTGCCCATCAACAGATGAGTGGGTTTAAAAAACTGTGGTACATCTACATGATGGAATACTACGCTGCGGTAAAAAAGAAGGAACTCCTACCATTTGCAACGGCATGGATGGAACTGGAGAGCATTGTGCTAAGTGAAATTAGCCAGTTGGAGAAAGAGATAAATACCACATGATCTCACTCATTTGTGGAATATAATGAACAACATAAACTGATGAACAAAAACAGATCCAGAGACAGAAGCATTGATCAGATCAACCAAAGGACTTGTATGCATGCATATAAGCCTAACCAATGGCCACTTCATCTTTTGTTGGGTTGTTTTCATTAAGTGAACAAACGGACTTCAAGATGCGTTGGGTTCGTGCTGCCTGTGAGCCACTGAGAGGGATTAGGTGGTTAGTGTGTGGGCAAGGGCTGCTGTTGAGATAGGGAAGCGGCAAGTTTATGGAGAGGTAAGAGTCCCCGCAGAGCACTGAACCCTCTGAGATCCTTTTCTGCTGTAGGTTAGACTTTTCAGTTTTTAGTCTTCGTTAGCACAACACAAGCTGTGACTATTGCTTTTAATTATCCCTTGACACTGAAAATGTTTGGAGAATTAGTTGTATATAAACAACCAGTTTATCCAGTCATTTCACCCATATTTCAAATTAGTTTTAGTTCATTGAAATTTTTATCACACTGTTATAGCTATTCTGGTATACAATGCTTTTATTTTATTTGATGACACAGCTTTAGTAAGGTGTACATATTTAATTATACAATGTTCTAAGTTTGCGTATGTATGTTCAAACAACCGTGGTCCCGTCGCCACAGCAAGAAAATAGATGTATCCATCACCCCCCATAAAGTTTCCCTGCATATTTTTAGGGTTTTTGTTTTGTTTTGTTTTTGTTTTTAATATAGTGACTTTTAACACAGCGAAATACTAGTACAGGTATGTTTTCAATGTGATAATTTTTTCACTAATAAATTTGAAATCTGAATTGTTTATATGTTCATACCTTCAGAGTAAGTTTTTTTTTTCAACCTTGAAGATCAGAATGAGAAAAAATACAATCTTTTGGAATGCATTATCTTAATTCCTTTAAAACAGTCCCTGGAGATATTTTCTATAATTCACTTATTCAAATTAGCTGGTAAAGTGATATGCCATTTTGATATTTATTCACCATTTGTTTTTTTTTTCCTAGACTTAGTTTGGCTCTAGCTATTATTCTAGAAAACTTAGAATGGGTAGAGGGGGAAGAGAGTTGAAAACTAAAATGAGATTTTGAAATGGTATGAGAAAAATAGAGTGGGGATAAAAGAAAGGGGAGAATATCTGATTCTCAGACCTTCTTTTGAACTGGGTAACTTCCTTCCTTCCCCTTGGTTAGTGTCCATCACTACCCTCTGTTCAGCTCTTTTGTGGCCAGATCCGGTGTTTTAGAACTTGACTTCTCTTAACTCCATTGATTTTGACCAACTCTCATTTCCCTGTAAGCCTTCCTCCCAGCACACACAGGGCCATTCTTGGCCATAGAGCTCTCTCAGGTTGGCCATTTGATCATGGAATACTGATGAAATGGTAATCATACCTGACTTTAAAAAATAATATCATTGTCAATACTACATTTCCTCATTAGTGGTAGCAAATCCTTGAAAAGAGTATTTTATTTTGCTCATATATTGTAATGACTAGTTTATTATTTGTAAAATATCTTTAATTTCTAGAGGTGGATATTCTAAAACAAAAATTATTTAACATCCACAAATACTAAATATTCAAAATGGCCTAAACTTTGCCTAATATTCAAAATCTCATAAACCTCCATTTTCAGTGCCTCTTTGCATATTGTAAAGAGACAATATTTCTGTCTTCTAAAAATATTCAAGTCCTTACAAAATGATATATAAGAGTATTTTATAGAAACACACTCACCAGTTTTCTAAGTACTAACTTCATTTTCTTAAAGAAGACACAGTAACTATGAAACATACATATCAGTCAAAATTAATATTATATCCTTCCAAATTGTGAAGCCATTATTAGCATGTTGACTGCTAAACACTAACCCTTTCAAAGGGAAGGTGCAAACCCTGTTTATGAGTATGAAATTTATACATGGTAGTTATGCAAATTATTTTGAGTGGATAAGGCTGGTTTTCTCAAATTATCTGTGAATTCTCTCCCTAAACCCACATTCATTGCTACAGATAAATGAGACTTTGTTGTTAAAAATCTTAATTGGGTATTACAAGAAAATATTGATATATTTTCCTACTGGTTTTTTTTAATATATTTTATTGATTTTTTACAGAGTGGAAGGGAGAGGGATAGAGTTAGAAACATCGATGAGGGAGAAACATCGATCAGCTGCCTCCTGCACACCCCCTACTGGGGATGTGCCCGCAACCAAGGTACATGCCCTTGATCGGAATCAAACCTGGGATCCTTCAGTCCACAGGCCTATGCTCTATCCACTGAGCCAAACCGGTTAGGGCTTTCCTTCTGTTTTTATACCTAAATAGAGGGTGAGGTCCCTGGGGTGGTCTGTGGGGATTGGGCCCCAGCTCGCACCCCCAGCCTTGCAGCCCCACAGCCCCGCCTGGCACCCCGCTTCCCGCCACTTCTGCTGGTTGCTGTCTGCTGGGCAATCGGTCAGGGATGGAGGGCCCCTGCCCGGCTCCCTCAGTGCCTGGGAGCTGGGCGGTGGCCTCGCCCCCGCTGCCGCTGCTGATTGCTGTCTACAGGGCGATGGGTGGGTCAATCAGGCCCCCGGTCCCACCCGCCTTGGCCTGGTGCCACCTGCTCACCTCTTCACCATCCCACCACGGTCCCACTCTCATCAGGGCCCATGGGAACTAGCAGCACCTTCACTGCGACGCGCTGCCAGCAGCAGCGTCACTGATAAACACCATGTTCCATGCCACCATGTTCTGTGCTGCCTGTTGGTGGTCAGCACACATCATAGCAAGGACTTGAACTCCTGGTCAAACAATTTGCATATTATGCTTTTATTATATAAGACTAGTGACCTGTCATGCGAAATCGCGTGAGGCCTGGACCCCTCCCCCCATTACGCCAAGGGACCACCCCAAGTCCCGGAGTCCTGCCCCACGTGGCCAGCGCACCCCGGTGGCCCCGAGTCCTGGAGTGCAGCCCCGATGCCCCACCTCCAGGCCATGCAGAGCAGGAGCCCAGGCCCCGGCCCCACAAAGAGCATGCGGGGCCATGGAAACCCTGGCGGAAACCGCGTGAGACAGCCACCGAGACCTATGCGTGGCCACAGGTGGAAACCCTGGCGGAAACTGCGTGGAGCAGCCACCGGCCCTGCCCCCGCTGCCCCACCTCCCGCCTCCTACAGCTGCGAGGAGGTGCCCCGCTTCCTGGGCGCGACCACGGGAACCCCAGTGGCAGGCGCCACACTCCTGCTGTGACGGCATTATGGAGTGAGGGTTAATTTGCATATTACCTCTTTATTATATAGGATGATATCTCTTTGAAATATAATATTTTATCTAAAAATTAATGAGGAAGGAAAATTCTGATCATAAAATGTCATTTTATAATATAACTAGAGGCCCAGGGCGCAAAACTTTGTGCACGGGACGGGGGGTGTGTCCCTCAGCCCGGCCTGTGCCCTCTCTCAGTCTGGGACCCCTCGGGGGATGACCACCTGCTGGCTTAGGCCCGCTCCCCAGGGGATTGGGTCTAAGCTGGCAATCAGACATCCCTCTGGCAGCCCAGGAGCCCTCGGGGGATGTCCACTTGCCAGCGGGGAGCAGGCCTAAGCTGCAGTCTGACATCCTTAGTGCTGAAGAGGAGGCGGGAGAGGCTCCCACCACCACCGCTGTACTGGCAGCCATCAGCCTGGCTTGTGGCTGAGCAGAGCTCCCTCTGTGGGAGCACACTGACCACCAGGGGGCAGCTCCTGCATTGAGCGTCTGCCCACTGGTTGTCAGTGTGTGTCATAGTGACCAGTCATTCTCAGTCTTTCTGCTGTTAGGGTCAGTTTGCATATTACCCTTTTATTATATAGGATAGAGGCCTGGTGCATGGGTGGGGGCTGGCTGATTTGCCCTTCAGGGTCAGGGTCCCCACTGGGGTGCCACTGGGCTGCCTGGCCAGCCTGGGTGAGGTGCTGATGGCTGTTTTCAGGCTGGCCACACCACCTTTAGGGTGGGGGGTCCCCACTGGGGTGCCTGGCCAGTCTGGGTGAATGGCTGAGGGCCGTTTTCAGGCTGGCCAAGCCTCCCCAGCGACAGAAGTTCCCAGCCTCTCCTTTTTTTCTTTTTTTTTTCTGGGATTTATTTACTTTCTATAATTGAAACTTTGTAGCCTGGAGTGGAGCTCAGAGCCGGCCATGGCTTGGCTGGCTTCCTCCATCTCCAGGGGCAACCCAAGGCTCCAGCTTCATGGCCACGGCCAGCTGAAAGCAGGTATCTGGGGTTTATTTACCTTCTATAATTGAAACTTTGTTGCTTTGAGTGTAGCTTAGAGCAGGCCGTGGCAGGCGGGGAACCTTGGCTTCCTCCATCACTGGAGCAAGCAAGCCTCCTGCTCATTCCAACTCCGTGGCTGCCAGCCGCCATCTTTGTTGGTAGTTAATTTGCATATCTCACTGATTAGCCAATGGGAGGCGTAGTGAAGGTATGTTCAATTACCATGTTTCTCTATTATTAGGTAAGAAGTTTTAGAAGAAAAATATAATTGATATTTCAAATTTCTGTTGATATATTTTTCCTTAGTTGTTTCCATTTAACTGTTGAAGAATAATCTTCAAAATAGTTGATAGTTGGATTATAAGGAATTAAAAACATTATTATAAAACTACAGGCCCAGTGCACGAATTCATGCATGAGTGGGGTCCCTTGGGATGGCCTGTGGAGATTGGGCCTCAGCTCGCACCCTAGCCTCACAGCCCCAGCTCACACTCCCAGCCTCGTAGCCCTGCAGCCCAGGCTGGCAACCTGCCTTGGCCTGGTGCCGCCCCCTCACCTGCTCCACCATCCCGCCTGCGGGGTGATCAATTGGGGCCAGGCTACCCACCAGCTCCCTCAGCTCCTGGGACCTGGGTGGTGGCCCCACACTGCTCCACCACAGCTGGTTGCCATCTGCAGGGCGATCGGTGAGGCAATTGGGCCTCTGCTCACACCTGCCTTGGCCTGGCACTGCTTGCTCACCTGCTCCACCATCCTGCTATGGTCCCGCTCTCATGGGGACCCATCGAAGCGGGCAGTGCCTCCACTGCCGCCCGCTGCCAGTGCTGCATCACCAACACCCGCCATGGTCTGCACCGCCCCCTGGTGGTCATCACATGTCATAGCAAGCAATCAAACTCTTGGTGTCCCTGTCAAACTCCTGGTCGAACGACCACCTGAGGGGACAATTTGTATATTAGGCTTTTATTATATAGGATCTCTTTTTATGGAAGCCAAACTTTAAGTCTGTTCTTAATAGCCCCCAACATTTCAATAGCTATCTTCTGGCTATTCATGGAGATTAGAAATCTACAGAGCTATTTCATTTACTTTTGTGTGATATAATCTCATAAACTTCCATTTTCAGTACCTCTTTGAATATGATATTTTTATTTATTTGCTGTTGAATGAAGTATTTTTACAAGCTGTGTTTGCATTTTATTTTAATGATCTAAAAAACTATCAAACTTTGTTTCTAATTCGTTTCCTAAAATATTTAAATTAGAATTTTCATTTACCAGTTCACTGTGTTGGTGATAATCAGCAGAATTAAATGATAAGTACAAGAAAATGCATCTTTTATGGTTGGATAAACCCATCAATAGGAATAACAAAAAAAAAAAAGGCTGCTTCCTTTTTGTTTTAATAAGCTTGAGAAAGCACTGACTTACTCTAAACAATATACTTCACCAACCATGTAAGAATTTATTTCCATTGTCATGATTTAGTTAGTTGAAAAATGTTTTTTACCAGCTTGCAAGTTGCTTATTGTTCTTATTAAAGGAAGTTTTTCTTTATGAGAGTCAATGGACTGTGGTAGATAGTAATTTGATAGAGTAGAGGTTCTAAAACTGGCGATTTCTTAACTATTCCTGCCTTGCTTAAATATCAGCAACATAAAGCCAGTTAAGAGAACTGATGATTTGTGAAAAATCCTCTCAATATAGACAGAGTGGAAATAGTTTATTTTAAATCTAGAAATATGACTCCTTTGTCATTGTCTAAGTTGAATCAAAAGTAAGGCTAATTCTGTGATAGAAAAAGAAGAGAAACCTTATCTATTCAGCACATGGCAAAAAAAAAAGATAATTTAAGAGAGTGTAGTTATGTTACAAGCAGAATGTAGCAGGTTTAACTCAAAATAATTCCTTTAACCTCCCATTTGAGTGTAGATGTTTTATTGACATGAATTCAAAGGATATGAGTTCAATAAAGTGTAGATTCATATGATAAGAATTACAAATTTTACCAGACAGACAAAGATGATTATCAACATGTTAAATATATTTAATAAGTGTGCATTTCAAAGGCAGAGAATATCATATAAATGATATTGCATTTAACTACACATGGAAAACAGTCTTTGAATGACTGGGAAGAAAAATCTAAGAAATACTAAGTTTGGCAATGAACATGAAGTGTTACTTGAAATATTAAATGACCATCACATGTTGGAGGGCTACTGACAAGAACAAAGGAGAGTACAGTTTAAGGAGGTAGTGGCATAAATGTGAATCATTGGGCCCCTGACTTAAGGACTTAAGTAAATTACATAAGATCTAGTACAATACTGTATTCTCTTGGGTGAAGAAACAGCATAATAGACCATCCCAACGCTCAGTAGCTCTACATAAGAGCCATTGAAGTTGGGTCCAGTTCTGGTTTTGCATTTTCTCCTGTTGGGGTTTGTCTAGGTCGTTCACAGGGCTGTTGTGATGATGGAAGAGCCTGTGTTGAGTTCTTGTTGTTTCTGTTCCTTGTGCTCTCCTTCTCCCTGGGCTTCCGCTGAGATCCTCACAGGGCAGCACTGCATTCCAAGGGGCCGGTGAACTGGTGACTGGCAGCCAGACCTGTGACCCCAGATCCCCTGCTTTAAGGAGAGAACATAGACCTTCATGAGGACAAAGTTCTTATTTCATACAAATTCCTGGTTCATGGTTTGCCTTATCTGGTTCTTTGGTTTAGTTTTGCGACATCTTTTCATATTTATAAGAAATGGTGTTTATTTATTTAAACCTAAATAGAGTTTTAAGTCAGTTTCCATCTCATAGAAGCTTGCAGACCTAAAGTCTTCTTTCCATTTCAACTTCCTTGTTTTTTCTTTTAAGTCCCATTTGTAAAACTCCCTTATAGATGTGGAGGGCTTTCTAGGGATCAGGTTATAAGTCATTTTTATTAGGCAAAAGTGAAACTGAGGATTATTTTGGAGATGGGCCCCTTGCTGCTTTGGGTTTAGGGTCTGGTTGCTGTAGAACAATTGCTCTCATGTTCCCGGAAGCCTTTCACCTCCTTGAGAATGTCTGCTCAGCATCACCTTAACGCTCTCTGAGGTCTTGCCCTGGTCAGGTGGCTCGGTTGGTTGGAGCGGCATTTCTTACACCAAAAGTTTGCAGGTTCGATTCTCTATTAGAACACACGCATAGGTTTGGGGTTCGGTCCCTGGTCAGGGCATGTTACAGAACTGGCGATTAATGTGCTTCAACCACAGGACCACTGAATGCAGAAAGAGAAAAGATAGATTTCAAGGAGCAATGCTAGTAAAGAAAGTGATACACTGAGGGCAGATCTAATCAGCAAGCTTTATGCACACCACCTCCATATTAATTTCTGTATTAATAGTGACTCAGTTAGGGGGGTCCTAAAACAAGACGGTTGTAAAGTACTATCGGGAAATAAATGTGGCAAAGGCGGGCAGGGTCATGGACGTGTGAGCTTGCAAAGCCCTTGCGGTGCTGTCTGGAGAAGAGAGACTTCTGAGCAACGCATTTGTTATCAGGCCACTTGTCATCTAGGAACAGGAGAGGGAATGGGTGGGGAGCAGGCACAGCAAGCACCGTCAGGGCAAACAGTCCCTGGGGGATTTGAGGCAGGAAGTGGCTGATTTCGCTTACTCAAGGCTTCTGCACAGGGAGGTTCTGCAGCAGGAGCTGTGCCCTGGCCCTCTCCCTAACCCTATGGGGGAAAAGACCCCTGTGGGCACCGTGTCCCTCAGAGAGCACTGCTAATGCATGGCAAGGAAAGTGCCTGTGCCCTTCCCATGAAACTGCTAGGACAGAGGTCACTTAGCATATTAGGCTTTTATTATATGGGATGTTCTTGAGATTCATTGTCAACCTTGATATTTTTCTGAGTTTAATACGTTCGGAAGTCTGAATTTTCAGTTTTTAGATGATAATTTATTTTACTTCCATATTGTGGAGATTACTTTTTATTCTTATATTCAAATTTAGAATGAACTTCTATTCTTGAGGTAGCTTAATACATAAAATAGTAGCCTTTGCATTGGAATGGTGACATAGAATTATAAATATTTAAAATCTGAAGAGAATGAAAAACATAATCCAGTTATCTCATGTATAGTTCAATGGATCCAAGGAGGAGAGTTGATAAAATTACCACAGATAATTAGCCAGTGTTTTCCTCATAAATGGCAGTCCTGTGTCTTGCACTGATGATATATCTGTAGGAAGTAGAGTATCTGGAAGATAACATAAGTAGGTAATTTTATGACAGGGTTGGGTGACTGCCATTATCCAAGGTTGAGATTTTCTGAAAATCTGAAAGCCTGAATTTCTGAAGTCCATAAATTTCAAGATTCATTAATGCTTGACAATATGCCACCTTTTTGTTCAAAGGAAAAAAAAATACATATATATTTAAGAGCTAGGGAATAAAGCTCAATAGAGAATTTGATTTTATATAGCTATTTAAAATGAAAATTTTTATGACTTGAGTGCAAGATAGTAAAAAAATCTTTACCATTGGGCCTTAAATGAAAGTTGAAAGTGGTCATAAAATGTTCAATTGGTTTCACATTTTCCAAAGCACTAAAGGAAAAAAATATTGGTGATATTGTATGAAGCCACCTGTGGACTTTATTTGGCTGATTGGAGAGGAAACACTATGACTATTAAGGTAATCTTTTTTAAGATAGCAATAAATCTTTTTTAAAAGTAGTATAATCCAGAAAGTCAGTCATTTTTCTTATTTTATTAAAATTATAAATTTGAATAATGTGCCATTGAAGTCACAGATTGTTCATATTGTTTTGGGTGTTCTTACTGGTGGATTTCCACCTAAATATTATATTATGGGAGACCTCCCCTAAAGATTTGGGGAAGAAGTAGTTGATTACCAGCGGTCCTGTGAGAAAATATGTGTGAAAAACACTCAGCTTTACGACAAGGAACTAATCATAACAGATGAAAATAATTTTATCCCTGTGGACTGAATGCTTGATAAAATTAGTCTAATGTAATTTTTTGGCAGTAATTCCAGTCACACAATTTGGGCTCCTGTAAAATTTGAAAAATAGAATGTCTTCTTTCCTTTCTTCTTTTTTATGTTTCTCTGTCATTTCCTTAGCCTAATGCTTCTCGAGTGACCTTGAAAAGATGAAATGTAGTGGTTAATGGTAATGCATTATAAACCTGACATAAAAATTATTCTACTGTAGCTTTAATTACCTATCTCTTCATTTCTATTCTACAACATGTTTGAGTTTTTATTAGTTAATTAATCATTTTTTATTTTTTATATAAGATTCATTTTTGTATTTGTTATCTCCAGTATTTTCTATTTTGTTTATTTCTATTGTCATTGTGCTAAATTTCTTTTGCCTGGATCTGTTTTGTTTAACCTGCTTTATAACAACTCAAGACAGTGTAGAGCATTCATTTCCATAATTTCATGTTAAAGCCCATTTTGTAAGAAAGACTATTATTTATTAAATATACCTATAAGATTAAACGTTCAAATATATATTATTTTATTTTTATTAATTGCATGATTGATTTTATTTCTATATTACATCATCAGAACTATGTACAAGTTTAATAAGAAGAGTGATGTTTTATTGCTGTTTTCACAAGGCTATCATTATTAATAATTATACTTTTTTCATAATCTCTGTGTATTGTTATTAGTAAAATAAAGAAATTATTTGAATATTTTTTACATTTTACAATTATACCTAAACAGAAATATTTAGATATTTCAAAGTATTTTACATAATTTTACCTTAATATATCCAAATTTAGTGTTGTATTTCATGAACTTTGCATTAATGCTTCTTAATTTGGGAAAAATGCATATATTTAATATTCATATTTTTTGCAATCTAATACAGTTTGATTAGTTCAGCCTCCTGGTTTCTAAAAATACAAATAAAATTAAATTAACTTTATTATTTAAGAAAATGTATAATTTACTTTATCAGGCTACTTTAATTTTTATTTATCTTTATTAAATTGATTGTGATAACATCCTATATAATAAAAGGCTAATATGCAAATATACCAAATGGCCAAACAACCGGAACAACCGAACAACTGGTCGTTATGACGTGCGCTGACCACCAGGGGTTGTGTGCAGAACATGGCGGGCGTCGCCCGCAGCAGGATGGTGGAGGAGGTGAGCAAGTTTGCCAGACCACGGTGGTGCACCAGTTGCTGTCATTGGGGCGAGCCTCTGGTGGTTACTGAAAATTCTTTGCTCTCTCACACTATGATCACACCCGGCGCTCATACCTGCTGCCATCACCAGCCCTGCTTGCACCTGCTGCTGCCACTGGAGCCATCACTCACACCCACTGCCAGAGATGCCTCTCGCACCCACTGCCAGCGCTGGCCCCACTCGCACCTGCAGCCAGTGATGGAGCCACGACTGGCACCCGCTGCTGTGCCCGGTGCCAGTCCCAATCACTTGGTGACATTAGCAGGTGCGAGCAGTGGCTGCTGACCCTGATTGCCCCTGAAGGCTTCTCCACCTCCCCCTGCTCCTGAGGGGCAATCGGGGCAGCAGCCACTGCTTGCACCCACTGCTGGCACTGGCCCGAATCGCTCTGTGCCTTCAGCGGGTGCAAACAGGGCCGGTGCATTCAGCCCATGGGAGCAGCAGGGGCAGGAGTGGGGCTGCCAGCAAACAGGGAATGGGGGAGCGGCAGGAGAGGCTGTGCAGGGGAGCGGAGGATGGGCTGAGACCTGCCCCTGTGCCTACCACAGCCTAGTGGCCCACAGTTCCTTTCAAGGTACACGAATTGTACACTGGGCCCCTAGTTGGATAATAAAATTATATAGATTTTAGGAATAAAATTGAATAATTCATCATCTGTATATTGTATTGTGTGTTTACCACAAATTAAGTTTCCTTTCATTACCATTTATCCCCATATTATTCTCTTTTAAGGCCCCAATCCCCTTTCCCTCTGGCAATAATAATCCTGTTGTATTTTTTCTATCTTAATCCCTTCACCTTTTCACCCAGCCACCATACCCCCTTCCCTCTGAAAGCTGTCTAGTCTCTGTGTGTATGTGTCTGTTCCTATTGTGTTTATTAGTTTCTTTTGTTCTTTAGATTCCACGTATAAGTGAAATCATATGGTATTTGTCTTTCTCTGATGGCATATTTTACTTAGCATGATACTCCCCAGGTCTATTCATGCTGTGGCAAAGGGCAAGATTTTCTTCTTTTTTTATGGTGAGTAGCATTCCATTGTGTATATGTGCCATGGGGTGCATATAATATTTCAAATAGTGTTTCAGGTTTCTTCAGCTAAATTTCTACAAGTGAAATTGCTAGATCATAATGCAATTTAATTTTTAATTTTTTGAATAACTCCATTCTGCTTTCCACAGAGGCTGTACCAATCTGCATTCCCAACAACAGTGCACAAAGGTTCCCTTTTCTCTACATTCTTGCCAGCATTTGTTGTTTGTTGGTTTATTGACAATAGTCACTCTCGTTATATCTCATTGTGGTTCTAACTTGCATTTCTCTGATGATTAGTTTCATTGAGCATCTTTTCATATGTATATTGGCCATTTGAATGTTCTCTTTGGAGAAGTGTCTATTTAGGTCCTATATATTCAGGTCCTTGCCAATTTATTAATTGAATTATTTGTGTGTTTTTTGGTATTGAGTTGTACATTTTTTTAAAAATAATTTTGGATATTTACTCATTATCAGACGTACCATTGACAAATATAGTCTCCCATTCAGTGGGTTGCCTTTTCATGTTATTGATGGTTTCCTTTGTTGTGCAAATATTTTTTATTTCAATGGATGGAAAAATCATTTGAGAAAATCCAGCACCTACTTATGATAAGAACTCTCAGCAAAGTGGGAATAGAGAGAACATATCTCAACATAAGAAAGGCCATCTATGACAAACCCACAGCCAACAGCATGCTCAATGGGCAAAAACTAAATATGTTTCCCTTCACCTCAGGAATAAGACAGGAATATCAACTTTCATCACTCTTATTCATCATAGTACTGGAAGTCCCAGCCACAGCAATCAGACAACAAGAAGACATAAAAGGCATCCAAATTGAAAAGGAAGAGGTAAACTGTCATTATTTGAAAATGGCATGCTACTGTATATAGAGAACCCTAAAGATACCTCCAAAAAACTACTAGAACTGATAAATGAATTCAGTAAAGTAGCAGGATACAAAATCAATATCCAGAAATCAGTTGCATTTCCATACACCAATAATGAACTATCAGAAAAAGAAATTAAGAAAACAGCTCATTTAAAGTTGCATAAAAATGAAATAAAATACCTATGAATAAATTAACCAAGGATGTAAAAGACCTGTACTCAGAAAATTATAAGATGCTGAAGAAAGAGGCTGAAGAAGATACAAATAAGTGCAAGTATATATCCTGTTCATTGAAAAGAAGAATTAACATCATTAAAATGTCCCTACTACCTAAAGAAATCTGTAGATTCATTGCAATTTTTATCAAGATACCAATGGCATATTGGAGGAATCATGATACCTGATATCCAACTATACCAGAAGGCCATAGCATGATGCTAGCATAAACAGAGACATATAGATCAATGGAACAGAATAGAGTCCAGAAATAAACTCACACTGTATGTTCAATTAATATTTAACAAAAAAGGCAAGAACATACAGTGGGGCAAAGATAGGCTATTCTGTAAATGGTGCTGGGAAAATCGGAAAGACAAGTGTGAAAAATAAAACTAGACCACCTTCTTACACAGTCCATAAGAATAAACTCAAAATGGATTAAAGACTTAAATATTAGACTTGTACCCATAAAAATCCTAGAAGGAAACAGGCAGTAAAATCTTAGACATTTCTCCTAGCAATATTTTTTTCTGACATATCTCCTCGTGCAAGGGAAACAAAATAAACAAATGGGACTACATAAAATTACTTTAATTTCAATTTTAAATTAATTTACTTCAGTTTTTCTAGGCTACATTATCCCCATACCCACTTTTATGGTAAAATTGATTTGAATACTTTTGTATAATAAAGCTTTATATAGATTATATCATCATAGATGAAACAGAACTCATGGAACATTTTTAAGATAAATAGAAAACACAGAGGTCATATATTTTCAAAGGAAATAGCAAATACAATGATTCAAATTAAAATTGGAGTAAACTGGAGTCTATTAATGCCAATTAATTTAAGGAAACACCAGTTTAAAATGGTGTACTGCAACTTATTTTATTTCACTCCCTCAGAGAAAATTAACTGCTGTGAATGAACACACAGAACAACCAAGGACACACAATATGTTGTTTTGTACACTAGCAATTTTATCCTTAATTTTCAAAAATATTCTCTCTCACCAATACTTTCATTATCTAAGAAGATATAAGCTAACGACCCATCCCATGCTTCTCTAAAGAAAAAATAAAACGAAGGACAAAGGAACACCAGAGAAATCTCATGATCGAGTGAGAACAAGGACTGTGTTGATTCATTTCACTCTCTTATCCTAGAGGAGTCAAGTGGTTTGTTTCTGTCCCTGGAGAAAGCTCTTGATATGAGCTTTGAAATGTCAAGTTTAATTAAGACAAAGTGTTTTTTTCAGCCCAACAAAAGAAATATATCTTTCAAAATAACTGTCTCTTAAAGTTAGACAACACAGTCTATCTCCGTGAAACAGCTCACAGTGTTAAATCAGTTGTCAACTTCAACCTGGCTCCAATGTGATATATCAATTAGCTGTATGCCCAGTCACTGCCCAGCACAGCTAGTAAGACCAATGGGCAGAATCACAGCACGTTTATAAAAGCTTGGCTATTCAAACAAAAAGAACCCAGATGCCAACTGCCTAAAATATAACCAGCACGAATTTGTTTGTGACAGAGTCAAGTCAAAATAATAAATCCATCAGGATTTGGGACAAAATGTGTAAGAAAAAGGTACACTAAAACAGAGGTTAGCATTTCACGGAAATTTCTCAGTTACCTGTCATTGTTGCTTACTCTATTTTAAACGTAAGAGTTTATTTCTCCAAAGAACCACTGTGCAGCACATTTACATAGAAAATATACACTTCTTTGTGATTTTTATGGATGACTTCTCAAAACAGCATGTATATTTAACGTAACTCAAAAATACATGTAAGCTATGTTGTAGGAGACTTGTCAAGGAATGTGCTCAAATTTAGTGGCTGCCTGGATACAAATATGTTACCAAAATGTTTTTAAATGTATTAACATCTTATAGCCACCTTTTTTTTTTTCAACAGGATACAAGACCGTATGCTTGTTATGAATAAGTATTTCATTGTTTTCATTGTTTTGTCTTAATGAACTATTAAGGAGAAGCCTCAATGTGCAGTTGACAGAGCATAGTTTTAGATTTAGGATACCTGAGTTCCCATGTAGATATGCTGCTAACAGACTATATGATATAAGCAAGTGGTAAATGGTCTTATCATCGTAATTATAACTTTATTAGGTGCTGTAGACTTTATCATGAGATGCCAATGTCATTCAATATCATTTCAATTTACTTCTGTCAAATAGGTGTTCTAGAAATTCCATAGCCTGGAATCTATTTTGGAGGTTTTGGAGGACAGTTTATTCAAAGAACGTACTTAGCTGCCTCCTGTCGGCTTCATTGGCAGTCTTGAGAACTCTGTATCTTTTTTCATACTCTTGCTCTCTGCTCTATACAGTGTTCTCTCACTTTTTCTTCTTTGACAGATGTGTCCATTCTACAAGCCTGAAGTCAGTTATGACATTGTACATGAGTATTCCCTGATGCTTGAAGACAGTATTAACAACCCAATTTTTATTTCCAAGACACAATGCTATTGTATTTTAGTCCTTATTCCATTGAATTATTGTAGATTAAATATGCATGTAGTTTCTTTTACCTGATTTCAGTTATCTGCAGTGAACCATGGTCCAAACATAATAAATGGGAAATTCCAGAAATAAACAGTCCATAAGCTTTAAATTTTGTGCAGTTCTGAGTGTGCCATGAGATCTCACAGGATTCAGCTCCCTCCTGCCCTGGATGGGACTCCTGCCTTTCTCCAGGGTCGCTGCACTCGAGATGCTCCAGCATCTGCTCACTGAGTAGCCTCTAGGCCAGTGACAGCGAACCTTTTGAGCTCGGCGTGTCAGCATTTTGAAAAACCCGAACTTAGCTCTGGTGCCGTGTCACATATAGAAATGTTTTGATATTTGCAACCATAGTAAAACAAAGATTTATATTTTTGATATTTATTTTATATATTTAAATGCCATTTAACAAAGAAAAATCAACCAAAAAATGAGTCTGCGTGTCACCTCTGACACGCGTGTCATAGGTTCGCCATCATTGCTAGTTGCTCACCTGAAGGTGATCACATGACAGTTTGGGGACCACAGTACTTCATGGAGGACGCTGAGCTGCCTGCACCAGGCTCCATGCACGACCCCGCCTGTGGGTGAGGCTCTCCCACACACTGAGATCTCTGATGCCTTCTTCCCAGCTCTTCACCTGCGGCCCTGGGCAGAGGTTTTCCTCAGGCCCCTCCTGAGACCTCCTGTGGGAGGGAGGGGCCTCCCTCCAGACACTTTTCCCCACTCGGACTCAGTGCCCTGTGCTCTTCCGCTCCTAGCTCTTCTCTCTCAGGCTCTCCTCCACCCCAGGGCTGAACACCTGCCTTCAGCTGTCAGGGGCCCTCACATCTGGGCTTGTTCACCTACCGCTCCACACGGTGCCCTTCCATTGGGAAATGCGGCAAGGGGTTCCGACTCCAGGGTTAGCCTCTTGCACCTCCAAAGGCTTAACCTCATGTGGGCTTGTTGCCTTAGAGGGCTCCTCTGACAAAAGGCACCACAGCTCTGTTCTTCCTCCTCAGATGAGATCCTGACACTAGGAAGTAGCATCTGACTCCATCTTTTGATGAGGGGAGCTTTTAAGCCTCACTCCTCTCCTCCTTCAGACTCACATCTGGACAAGCTAGATGTTCAGAGAAGCCTAGATGTTCACTCATTTGGTGCCAGTAGGAGATATGAAGCAGGCAGACCTCTCTGTGAGCAGCAACTGTCAGCCCAGCTCAAGCCCTACCCACAGTTCAAACCCTGTCCTTGCTCTTTCAGATCTTCCCCTTTTGGGGGAAGGTTTCCCTGTCCCATCCAGGAAGTCTCATTATGTAAGTGATAGTTTTCCATACCCTTTCGAGTGTGTGTGTGTGTGTGTGTGTGTGTGTGTGAGAGAGAGAGAGAGAGAGAGAGAGAGAGAGAGTATGTGTGTGTGTGTGTGTGTGTGTGTGTGAGTGTGTGTGTGTGTGAGTGAAAAGACACTGCTCTGTGCTCACACAGAGATGATCATGCTAGGACTCAGCCAGAAGGCAGCCATCTGCAAGCCAGGAAGACAGATTTCATTTGAAATCAGGCTTGGGGGCACCTCAATCTCCATCTTCTAGCTTCCAAAACTGACAGGAAATGCATGCCTGGTGTGTAAGCCACCAAATCTGGGATTTTTTTTCTTATTATAGTCCAAGGAGACTAATAAAGATATAATTGGTTCTAGATTATAGAAGGGACATGAACATAGAAAAGTCAGGTAAACTAAGAATCAAAATATCCATTTGCTCCAGAAAGGAGGATTTCCTATGTAACCCAGGTAGAAGCAGTTTTAGGGCATGGGTTGGAAGTGTAGGTCAAATCAGAGTGGGAAGAAGAGTGGATGGAACGTTTAAGTTCTGACAGAAGGTGAGGGGACATAATGAACATGGAAATAGGCTTGAGGCATTGAGAGAGAACTGAGGAAAGCTTCTATTAAGGTGACTGAGTTGAGAATATGTAAATGCTGATGAGAATTAGCCCGGCAAAAAGAAACAATTGGCTTCCTCAGCATGTATCCTTCATTAACATCCTGTGCAACTATAGAACAATATCAAAATTGATATCAACAATATCAGAATCAGGAGACCCATATTGATACAATCAACAGAATTTATTAAGATTTTCACATTTACGCTGGCACTCATTTGTGTGAATCTGTGTGTGTGAGTATATATAGAGCTCTATGCAATATTATCACATGAGTACTTCTCATAGTCACTACCACAATCCATATATTTATCTGTACCCTCCTGGTACTCCTTAATAACCACACTGACCCCCCGCCCCCATTCCTAACCTCTAATGACCATTCTGATAAGTGTGTAGCGTTATCACATTGTGGTTTTAATCTGCATTTCCCTAACGACTAATGATGGTGAACATACTTGTCATCACATATATTCTTTGGTAAAGTGTCTGTTTTTACTTTGATAAAGTGTTCTTTTGAGAATTCTTTCATATTCTAGATACAAGTTCTCTTGCAGTGTGTAATTTTGCTTTATAATCCATTTAATGGCCTTTCACAGAGTGCGTTTTTTATTCTTAAGTTTTGATTATACTACATATCAATTTTTGTTTTTATGGGTCTTAATTTTGGTCACAAGAAATCTTGGTCTAGTGCTAAGCACTGAAAATCGTTTCCTTTTTACTTTTATTCTTGAAAAGTTATATTTTTTTGTTTTATATTTAAGTCAATGAGGTGAGCCATTTTGAGTTTGGATAGATTTTGTTCCTTCTTTTTAATTTTGTTATTTTGCCTGAAGTTGCCCAATTGCTTCATTATCATGTGTTGAAAATTTTATCACTCCTTACTTAAATATTTTTACTCCTTTGGTAAAAATTAACTCAACTTATTTGTATGGATCTATTTCCAGATTTCCATCTGTTATATTGTTTGTTCTTTATACCCATCTCCCAGGCACTGCCATGCTATATCTATATCTATAAAAGCCCAAAGACCGTAAGGCAGAAGAACCAGAGCAACCAGTCTACCAGTTGCGATGATGCACACTGACCACCAAGGGCAGACGCTCAATGCAGGAGCTGCCCCCTGGTGGTCACTGTGCTTCCACAGTGGGAGGGCCACTCAACTGACCGGGATGAGCAGCTGCTCCTACAGCGGAAGCAGCTGCTAGCAGGTCCAGGGTGAGGCCAAGTCTCTGCGCATATCAAATACCTGAGACAACCCAGACTCTGGCCTGACCCCACCAGCTGATGCAGGCCCTCTAAGGTGTGTTCTAGAAAGAGTGTGGGGAGCTGGCATAGGCAGATGGCAAGAGGGGATGTGACTGTGGACCCCCCGGGGAGGCTGTCCTGATGGCTGAGGATCCTGGAGCACAGCTGCCCTGAACATCCCGATGGTGTCACTGACCTGGCATCACACATCAAGGGCGTTCACTGAGTGGTTTTGGGTGCAAAGCTCTCCACCAGGTTCCTCTAGGACACAGAACGTGACTTTACCCAAGACATTACCCTGAAATATCAGCTCCGACTAATTTCCTCATTCAGCAGCCAACTCAGAGTGTGGGTCCACAACCGCTTGGCTGACCAGAATGAGCAGCGTTCCCACAGCGGGCAGATCCCTGCAGGCCACGCCCTCCACCATTGCACGAATCCATGCACTGGGCCTCTAGTTACTACTATAACTATATAACTCATAACTTTGTAGAGAAGCAGTCCCTTCCACTTTAGTCTTCTTTCCCAAAATTGTTTTGGCTATTCTAAGTCTTTTTCATTTCTATATGAATTTTAGAATAAGGGTAGTGGAATTTTTCACGAATACGTCCACTAAATTATGGTTGTATTTTGTTCAAAATGGTTTAGAAGCCTTTTATCAGAGCATTCAGACAGTTAATGTGTAGCAACTTCAGTCTTTGAATATCTTAACAGATTGAAATTTTTCAGTTCATGACTGGGAAATGGAAAGACATTGAAGCATATTCCTATAAATCCATGGAAGGCACCAGAGAAATTAAATGATAAGAATTAATAAGGTATACAAGCTATGGTGTTAAATTTCTAAAATTGCAATTTGTAGTATTGGAATGAGAGAAGAATCTTTGAATGGAAAACATGTTTCATTGAAATAAATTGTATTATGTACTGGACTGGAATAAAATTAAGAAGGCCCACAATGTTTTAGCATCTAAATTTAGTGAAATATTCAAAATAAGAATATGTATTTATTTGTTGAGTATGCCAATAACATTTATTTATCAAATAAAGGTAACTAACCGAAATTAAAATACGGTAGTACCTGAGTCATGTTATAGGTCAGAATTAATTTACCATTTATATTAAATATTAGAATTGCATCCATTTAGCAGCAGCAGCATCCAGGTTTCTATAAATGAAATGATTTCTCAAATAAAAATATTATTGTATAAACAGATAAGTCATTTAAAGTGTCCACATTTCAACTTAATAAGAATAAATATAACTTTGAGATGGCAGCCAATCTTATAAAGAAAATTTTTAAATAGCATATTTAAAATAGCTCCAGCTTTCAAAAATGTAATATTAAAAATTTGACCAAAATAAGTTAATTTTTACCCTGAATAATCATTCAACTTACATTAAAATTACGTTAAAATAATTAATATAAAATTTAATTTTCCGTTTATATGGCTATATGTTAATTTCTAGAACCAACTTTAATGTTAAAAATCAATATAATTAGACCAATTATGAATCAATAAATAATTTCAAATATATATGCATATATTGTATTCAATACTATTATAGGATAAGTATCAGTTATTTACAGCTGAGCACATTTTTCCTAATAATCTTGATATCTAAGAAATACCAGCTATAATTCACTTGCTACATACCTTAATTATTTTCACTAGAAATTTATAAATCTCTATACTATAGTCTTTGAACCTTATAAATTTAGCCCCATTGTTATGATTTTGGTTTCTGAAGCCAGAAGGTTTAATTTGCTGTTAATAGTAATTAACTTACTATTTCTGACTTACTAACTTCTCAATTCCTCAGTTTACCTGTAGCAGAAAAGAGGTCAGAAAGACGATCTACCCAATAAGGCGTTTGAAATGTAATGAGAAATGCATTTAAAGCATTTACCTTGTTGATAAGTGCATAGTGTTGTATCAACAAGTCTTATTTTTTACTGGGAAAGTCCTGTTTAAAATGGATTAAAGTCACATGTCCCTGATAGATCATCTACCAAGTTGTTATTTATGTAATTATAAAGATAATTTTAAAAAGTGAAAATACGTGTTACTAAGAAGTTTAACTGGAAAACTACATAATGTTAAAATTTTTTGGAGATGCCCACATTCTATAATGCAGATGAACTGTATTTATACTGTAGAGGAAGAAAAATAATTTTTCCTCTAGTCTTCTGTGTTCTTGGCAGATTAACAAGAGAAAAGCAAACTAAAGTTGAATAGCATATGGACATGGGAGAGACCCGTGGGAGCTGAGTAACTGCCTGGAATGGCTAAGTCACCATCTTACACACAAATCTCCAGCTGAGGATAAAAGATGTTGGGGATGTGGTAGCCACTATGGGAGGCCATCTACCAGGGAAATGCACAGTACACTAGGCTTAGGTCCTTGCTTTCTCACTGATTAGCGTTCCCAGGGATTTAGTCCTTCTTCGGTGCCTGATGCAGAGAGAAACACCCTTACACAGGGGAACTTCTACTCAGTTTTCAGAGCTTCTCATGTGTCTACAGATTCTTAAGAATGATCAGCCTAAAATAACCTCTATGTCAGAGAGATTTTGGAGAGGCAAATCCTGCTCCTGTTCAACACACACATACTCTGTGTCCTCAGTGGCTTGCTTATCTGGCTTAATTCTTACAAAAGGCAATTCCTGAAAAGAGGTTAAAGATTATTTGTACATACTTCTATAGTTTCTAATTTTCAATTTAGATACTGGTGGTTTGCATCCTTCATCAAGGGAACCCTCCCTAAATCTATAGAATTCATGCTGTTCTTTGTTTATGGCTGGAACATGGCCCCAAAGCCCCCTCTTTTCTGCATTCCCTCAGATATTGAGCATCCCATACAATGGAAGTCTACTAGATGGAAAGTGAGAGTGGTGGTGGGGAGTAGAAAACAGCAGAGACTGTGGGGGCTTTACAACATCCTGGGGAAGTGCAGGATTAGGATTGATTTCAAGTAAAACAAGGTAGGTTGGCCTGAAGGCTGCTACCACAGCTACAGTCCATGCTGGAATTCCTCTTTAATTTAAATACGTATATATTTAACATATGACATCTAGGCCAGGATGGGAAGGCCACATGTGTAAATGGGAGTCACAGTGGCGGATTAGTGCTTTAAGTCAGTGAGAACTTGATGGGGCTCTGCACCTCAAGCGATTGAAAATGTACAGAACTCAAGGGGGATCTGGATCCCCCTCAAGTATAGAGTGCATCAAGACTATGAATAAATCGATTTTGGGGGGGGAAATCTTCGCTAGTCAAGGGAAGAATTTAATGAAAATCAACAACAACAGGTGTCATTGGTAAATATAAAGCAGAACCAGATAAAACTATTATATGGATACTCAGAAGCAAAATCTGTTTCTAGAAATTATCCGTTGCACTGCTCAGGAGACCATTTTGATTTACTTGTCACTCGTAATGTTATGTTACAAGTTATAGCCTGGCTAATAAGAGACTCAAAGTCCCACTGAGAAAATGAAGTTGAGTTGAAAATTCACTGGGTTCCAACTACATTTAACAGAACATGAAGAAAAGAAGTAAAAAGTCAAGGAAAATAGAGGATCTGTGACTGGATCGCAGAAGATTTTGCGTACAAAGACACTAGGAGCGATAAAGGGCAGACTTTCTGCTGAGGAAATTAAATTTCAAAGCCCATTCCTGATGACAGACGCCCTGACCAGACATGTCCAGTCCCGTCTCACCAGAAGCACAATGAAAAGGGACATGGTGAAGCTTCAGAAGCATGGGAAATAATGTTTGGGAGCAAAAACAAAGAAAGAAATCAAAGCCACTAAGTGGGAACTGATGCCAGATCAGTGCGTGATGGGGTTTGTATCTGTTTCGGGACCGGTGGCTGCAGACGTGCATCCGGAAAGTGTAGCAGGTGGGATCCTGAGTCCTGGAGCCTGTGACACAGCCAGCTGCATGAAAGGGGGCAGGGTGTTCCTCTCTGCCCGGAAGGGCTCATTAGGAGATTTTTGCTAAAGTCAATTAGAAGAGTTGAAAAATATTATAAAATATTTCTTTGAAGAGATCCAAGGGCTAACCAAGAAGAGAAGAATTGTGATAGGAAAGTTCAAGAGAGGTTAATACAGACATATGATCGGGTCTTTGTGATCTTTTTCCCAGGCACAGCTGCTCATTTCAGCAAGCCGCTTAGAGGAAGAAATGGATTCTATGAAGAAGGTAGTCGATGTAACCAAATTTTGGAGAAAAGAAGAGAAAGTTTAAACCAGGATTGGGCTGTGGTATATATGTGGAGGAGGGTTCAGAGAGATAGATAATGCAATCAGTGTGTCACATGCTGAGTTTGATGTGTATAACCTGTTGAGTTTGATTTGTGCTTTCAAATTACCCAGGCTATCTAGTATTGCCTAATTTATCATTGAACAAATAAAGCAAAGGAAGGGCGGAAAAGTGGGACAAAAAGAAGTAGGTATATCGAACTAAAAGAGTAGTTTATAAAAACCTAATACATTTAAAAGAGGTCACTTGGCAGAGTTTTTCAGCTCGGCATAGATTGTATGGCATTACGTTGAAATGATTTTTGTTTGCTTAGTAATCTTCCTATATAAGAAAAGCCCAGCAACCAAGCAGTGGAACCAGAACGATCTGTTGACCAGTTGCTATGATGTGCACTGACCACCAGGGGGCAGACACTCAATGCAGGAGCTGCCCCCTGGTGGTCAGTGCGCTCCCACGGTAGGTGCACAGTTCAGCTGACCAGGATGAGCGGGGGGCCCCCACAGCAGGCTGATCCCTGTAGGCTAGGCCCCCCCACCAGTGCACGAATCCTGTGCACCGGGCCTCTAGTAGTATTATAAAACAGAAGATCTGGTAAAAAACTAATTAGTTTTATCTTCGATTTCTATCCTAGAACCTATTATTTTGATCCCTTAATGTTTAATCTTTTTTGAAAAAGACACAAATATGCACAATAGATGCTCTACATATTTTCCTGAGGAAACTGATATATAACATAATGTGAGCACATCTGTTTTTCTCCTTTTCTCGCACACACACACACACACACTTATACACATGCATAGACAAACTCAAGATATGGACATGCTGAGTAGATAGCCTTGGGCTTAGAGAAAATGAGATCCTTAACTTTCTGAATTTACTTTAGATTCAAGTCGCCTTTAGTATGCACAAGTCATTAAAGGCCAGTCTCCGCCCGAAGAGGTTTTCCTTCAATATTTTATAGAAAGGGTTTGATCTATGATTTATCAGTCAACTAGCAGCACTCAGGGCAGAGAGGGTTTTGTTGTTGTTGATATTATTTTTTTAAGAGTCAATTTTTCTGGTAGATAGATTTTTATTTCTATCCTCTTTCTGACCATTGAGGGGAAAATCTGCTTCATCCAGAGATAACTTTTTGAACTTACTTTAGATTCCAGGTATCGTTAGTATGCACAAGTCATTAAGACACCAGGCTTAGCCCAAAGAGGTTTCCTTCAATATTTTATAGAAAGGGTTTGATCTATGATTTATCAGTCAACTAACAGCACTAGAGCCAAGAGATTTTTTTTTTTCATTAAGAATCAATTCTCTGGTAGATAGATTTTTATTTTTTTCCATCCTCATTCTGCCCATTGAGAAAAAAATCTGCTTTGGGATATGTCTATCAATTTGAGTGACCAGGCACATAAGTGGTATAGAATATAGGAATTTTTAAGCTGTAAAAAGTACTGCAGTGTTGTAAAATACATAAAAAATGGAATAAATAAAACAGCCAAGCACCTTTTATGATTTGTAGGTGCTTTTGAATGCAGGAAACAATAGGGATAAATGCGATTTATTTATCTAAAGGTTTTATTTCTCTATATAACTTATTAACTCTTTTATAGATTAAGAAACTTGGTAGACAAATGCAATTATATATTTATTTCTTGGAGATTTGTAGGTCTTGTCTTTACAGTATTTGGTTCATTGTCATTCATTTTGTCATATTTTGTGATTTACTGCAAGTCCTGTTAGTAGATTTTTCAATCTTCAGCTACATGTAACTGAATATCAGATAAATTTTTCAGTTTACATTGGCTTGAAAAGTAAGTATCATGGAAAAGAAACCCTCAGGTTCCATACGAAGATATATTATGCTGCTATTTATTTCTGCGAATAAGGCAGACTACAAAAGAGCTGGTAGGCGAAGAGTTAGGTGGCAGCTGTTATGTTTCAAGTGAATATCAAACAATTTGGAAATGGTTTTCTTAGAGTAACGTTCTCTTCCCTTAAGAAATCATGAATTTCAGAAGCTCTTTGGCCTTTCAAATTGCTTCCCTGAAAATTTGCTAGTTTTCATGGCAATTCCATGATGATGATGAATTGGAATAAAAATGGAGCTCTCCCACTGGTGGGCTGTGACGTGGCACATAGCCTCTAATTTATCAGGCTCTTCCTGTTGCTAAAGCATTTCAGCGTCTTCTTTCACGTGATGCATGAAGATGCTTAGGAAAACTACAAAAAATGTAGCACTTATTTATGCTTATCAAAATTATGGAGATGTTTCTGCATCATTCATGTGAATGAATACTGTTTTAAATATTAAAACTGTTGAACTTATATGCAGCATACCTGTAAAATGTTCAAAGAAGGATGAGTGAATTTTCTAATTGCAAGCAATCCTAAAGGTAAGACATAAATATTCTGTAATGAAATATGCTTTTTTTGTGTGTTTTTAAGCCAACCCTTGGGCAATTACAGAACATTTACTAAGAAGAATGGTTTGGTACCTAGTTGCATTCGCTTATCTACCATATCTCTCCATTTCTGCTCTATCAGCATTATTAATTTATTGTCTGGAATTCCAACCAAACATTTCAGAACTATATTCATTAACTATAAGATGAAAGGCTTGGTCAGTAGTTATACTTGTCGAGTGTAAGCAGGCTTATTTTTCATGTGCATATTTTAGTATCAAGAATCTAGGCTAACATGAGGCCCTATAGTAGTCTTTGTTCAAACTCATCCATCTCAAACATTTTGTCTTTTATTTCAGAGACTATCTGAAAGCCTGTATATTGAAAATGAAAAACCAAATTTGTGAATTCTCTCAATACTTCAAGGAATATTCTTTTATACCTCATACTAGAGGCCCACAAATTCGTTCACTGGTGGGGTCCCTCAGCCTTGCTTGTGGGGATCAGGCTGAAACTGGCTCTCCAACATTCCCTGAGGCATCCTGGATTAGGAGAGGGTAGTTCTCAGGTGATGCACTCTGGAATCGGGCGCCCTCCTTTCTGGTTCCGGGTGTGTCACCTGAGAACCGCTGCTGCCAAATGACCACAGCTCAGCAGCTCCTGCATTGAGCATCTACCCCAGGGATGGGCAAACTTTTTGACTCGAGGGCCACAATGGGTTCTTAAACTGGACCGGAGGGCCGGAACAAAAGCATGGATGGAGTGTTTGTGTGAACTAATATAAATTCAAAGTAAACATCATTACATAAAAGGGTACGGTCTTTTTTTTTCAATAGTTTTATTCATTTCAAACGGGCCGGATCCGGCCCGCGGGCCGTAGTTTGCCCACGGCTGGTCTACCCCCTGGTGGTCAGTGTGCATCATAACTACTGGCCAGTTGGCTGGTTGCTTAGGCTTTTATATATTGGTATATAGATAATAGCGTACCTCAAAGCTAACAGTTTATTTTTTATACTATTTTACATGTCATCTTTGTCACAGTAACAAATGACCAGAATATGTCCAAAGGTGTATTTCTTGCTCTCATTAGGTATGCATTTTGAGTTGGAGTTCCATATTTCTCTTTTATTTTGCTATCTAGGCTAGAGCAGCCACTCCCCATACGGGATAGAACATTCTTCTGGAAGAGGCAAAAAGAGCAAGCGCTGGCATGGCCACAAGGTAGTGTAGGCCCTAAAGCCAATACATCATGACCGATAAAGCCGCCCTGATCAACTGCCCTGTTGGTCCTTCTGCTCACATATTCATGGCCCAAATAACGCAGGTGGCCAAGTTCATGTCAATGGTGTGGAGGCGTACATTCCTTCCACAAGAAGGCTTTGCAGTTGCTTGGCTACATGGTGATATATAATCCACTCAACAGGCAAAAGAAAACAAATAAGAACAACAATGTAAAGAGTAATGTTCATCCTCTTAGTCCCAAAGATTTACTTCTCTTTTTTACCACCTGACAAGGAAGATCGTGCCAAAAACCCAATTGGAATGGGAATTGTATATCTATAGTCCACACTGTTATTCAGAAATGGGATACATGAGCGGCATAGAGTAATGACTGGCCTATAGTGATTCTGAAATTCTATTGGCCAGATGTTTCCAGGAGCATAAAAATATTTCTGGATTATGACCTGATTTTGTTTCCCTGGAAGCTCCCTGATCTGTTCTTCTCAGTGGGGCATGGCTGCATCCTCTGGAAAATTCTTCCTCATTCATAATATACTTAAACTCAGTCATATCTGCAGAGGGCTTTGGAGCAAGTACCTTATTGTGGCTTGCTTACTGGTTGTAGAAATTTTCTAGTCCTAGAAGCTGTTTTCTATCTCAAATGGTCACAAGGTCTTTTAATTCATATCGGTAGCTTTGATAGTGCATCTCTCTTATTTACCAATGGTAAGAACCATTTTCATCTGTTTGATTTCAGTCATTTCCATGTGCAAACTGGCACGCTCAGCGTTCTTCCTAAGGCAGCCCTGCAGCCTCTGTTTCTGTTGCCCCTTCTCTCAGGTTACTTTGACTTGACCAGACCTCACATGATGACTATTTGTCTGTTTCTGCAACAACTGAAATTCTTTATTGATAGTTACCATAACCTATTCAGACATTTTAACCAATAGCTAAATGACACATCTTAATTCGGTCTTTGCTCTAGTGGTATGTTTGTTATTAAATAGTCTTTGTTGTTCAGAGTGCTTCCAATAGATTATTATTTTTAAAATATATTTTATTGATTTTTTTTTACAGAAAGGAAGGAAGAGGGATAGAGAGTTAGAAACATTAATGAGAGAGAAACATCGATCAACTGCCTCCTGCACACCTCCTACTGGGGATGTGACCGCAACCAAGGTACATGCCCTTGACTAGAATTGAACCTGGGACCTTTCAGTCTACAGGCCAACGCTCTAACCACTGAGCCTAACCAGTTAATGCTCCAATAGATTATTGATTGCCTATTAGAATCAGTAGGTTACAACCCTGCAAGATTATTAATTGACTGGATTGTCTTATTTCTCTTTAACTCTGGCTAACTGGGGAATTCTCTTCTGACCTCATGCTTGTTTCTGTGGAATCCAGTGAATAACAAAGGCACACTAGATACGGTTTTGTCTTACCACTTTTGCCAAAAAACACTGGTTGCTTAGGTATACTACATGGCTTAAGTGTTATTGTAGGAAACACCATTACCAATCTCTATAAAATATATATAAAATGCCATCACTACAAAAACAGGTTGCAATCCTCCAGGTATAGTTTACTCCTTGCTTCCAGCACAGCCGTGAAGCCAATAGCACTTACATTTTTTAAAATAGCAACTTATGGAACAAGTTCTGAACTACTCAGCTTTGCAGCGTCAACAAACCACCCCAAAATACCAGTGGCTTACAGTCCCAAATACCTCTCCCTCTAATGTTGGCTGACATTTTGACAGTTCTACTCAGGACCCACTGCATTTTTTTCTCTTCAGGATAAAAATAAATTACTCCACATTGTGACATGTTGTTTTGTGTCAGATTAAAAAGAAACAAAAAACAAAACCATAGAGTTGGATAAAATCTACAGTGGCTCTCAACGCTTTGGTTTGTAACTGACTACTGTCACATGATCCACCAAGAGAAATCCCATGGCAAAGCCAGCGGCCAAAGTAAGTGCATCATACATGACTCCTGCACGAAGGCACTGCAGATTCATGGCAAGTTATGGATATATAATCCTCTTCCAGGGAATGGGTAGTAAGTAACTGGCAATAATTATGATCATGATAGCACAAATGATGTGATACATATTTATCCTTTGGTGCAGGATGTAAAAGCTCATTAATTCCCTAGTTTTTTTCCCCCCTAAACTAGATCATACAGCTTAGTGTTTGTCCTTGACTTCATTTCCACTCAATCGCATGGCCTTCCAACACTGTCTATATGGGCCCCGTTTCACCTGATTGCTTTAGCCAGGCAACATATTAGGAACCAAATTTACAAAAGTAAATTTCATCTGGAATTTGTTCTGCTGCCCTAAGTCTCATGGATAAAAGAAGTGACTTCCAGCCCTTTTGGTGAAAATGAGGCCTGCTCTCATGTCCTGCCTAGCATTTGCTATCTGTCTCCCAGGGAAGCGAGATTCTATTATTTTGACTTATGGGTATCTTAGTTTTCCTGCATTAACAGGGCACTTGTAATAGCAACACTACTCAAATATATACCAAGAGCTTTGCCAAGCCCCTCGGGCTTATCCTCATTAAATCTGATTGCATTAGAAGACAGAGATTGATCGAGTAAAGACTAGCTTTTCCATTCCTCTTGAACATTGCAATTTAAACTCCGATCAGCCCAATAAAGGCAAGCTTGAGCTACCACAACATATTCCCAATTTACACGGATCTTCCTGCTATCTCATTTAGCATATACTTTGCTAAAACTATGTAGATTTTCAATTTTGAAGAAAACATACAGATATTTTACTTGAGTCTGACCACCTACTATTGGAGTACTCAATAAAATATTTACTTTTCAGTAATGACTACATTAATGGCTATCTATGTGACATAAACACAGTAAGTATTTTGATCTTGTTTTTACTACTATCATTTTAAGGAACTAATGATGGTTCATCACAGTTCTGGAAATTCACAAAGGGTGCCCAGAGTGGATGGAAGAGAAAACTCTGTGTGTATTTCCATGTATTCGTTGGCCCCCAAGTGGTTTTAATAATTATCTGACTGCTAACAAGCTATAACTTTAATGCAAAAAATAGAAATCCATATATCATGGATCTGGTGAGAGAGAGTATAATAAGCATCCTTCAATTCTGTAATTAATCATTTGGCATCATGAATCATAGGCCAAATGAAGGCAAAGGTTGCTTACTTACATCAATACCACTCCTGTGTTTTCACTAGCTGTGAAATTCATGTTATAAAACCTCCAACTACAAACCCTGTGTCTGTTTCATGATCTTCCCAGCAGGGAACATCCTCACCTTAAATCTTCCTACCCCTGCAGTAAACAGGCTCTCACACACTTCCCCCCACTCCTCCTGCCTCCTGAATGACCTTGGTCCTTCCTTATGTGGCCCTGGTGGCATGCTGTCCCCCTCTGCCCAGGAACTCTACAAAATTTAGTCAATGACATTGACCTCTGTATGTCAACACTCAGTCATATCTATAAATTAAGTCCTAGGTGCATTTAAAATAGAGAGTTGTTTTGTTAGTGAATAAATCTAGCTGGTTATGCAGAATATGCATGTTTATCTGGCTTTATTGCTCTATATTCATCATAAATTTTACTATATTTTCTGACTTCATTAAAAATTTCATTTTCAGGTAAAATGAGACACCAAGAGACATGTTTTCTATAAAGATGTATAGAGAAAAGCCATGGATCTCAATAAAATTATTTAGAAATAAACTAAGAAACTAAAATAAATAAAATGATATAAAAATAAAAGTAAATAGTCTACACAGCTATTTCCACACTTAAAAATTGGAAAACTGCAAATATACATTTTTCCTAAATTCTTAGTGTCCTTTGTATGTTGTGATTAAAATTGGTTATCAGGACTACTAATGGTTAAAAGACACTGGATCAGCAAAGCTCTAAAACACGCAACAGCATTACAAACAGTCTCTGGGTAGCTTACAGGTGATTTGCATGACAATATTCAGAACATTTATAAATGTTCGGTTTTCTATCAAAATCCTTAAAGCTAATACACATACTTATTCAAAATTCCCAAAGATTTGACTTAAATGTTTTTCTCTTATTACATGCTTTCCATTACAACTGTCAAAATGAAAATGCAATCTGTCTTTTAGCATGTCTGTAGTTCTTCATACATGTACTATCTGTGTTCTGGTGGATCATGAATCTCTCTGTGTGCCGAAACTGGAAAATGTGTCTGAGGAATCTGCTCCTGAGGAGTCTGAGGGTGTAGCTGTGTGTCTTCATTTGTGTTGGGCTCCATGCTTCTGGGCAGATGAAAAGGTCTTTGTCAAGATTAGAACCATTTAACTTTGGCGTTGGTACCTCATGTCTTTTCCCACCGTCACCTGAGATTTCCTACAAATGAGTTCTCCTACTTTCCCTCCTTTAACTGATAGACCAGTCCTCCAAGATTGGCATATACTCACATGATGAAAAGAAGACTGTACAAACTTCACCTTCAAAAGAAGTTTTAGGTGAATAATTTATCATTTCTGAATACATTTGTTTTAGTTCATTGTTTTCATGTTAAGTTTTCATCTTAGAAAAGGCTGTCATAACCATTACCTAAAGTACAACCTGAGGTGACAGTCCCTGTACGAAAAGATTGTCCCAGGTGGATCCACAAAGTACTGGAGACACGGGCATGCGCGCCACACCGAGGAGGCCAGCGCTCTTTGCAGTAAGCATCTCCCCGTATTTCACCACCAACATACTTGAAAGCGACCCACTGTTTGCACTTCCTCAGGTCCCGCTCATATTCTGAATTATTAATTCCCAGTTTCACACCCTGCTCCTGGGACTCTCATCGATGGTCATCTAGGATCTGGTGATAAAATTCAGTTCATCTGAAAACGTAGCCAGTGCCTTAACTGAAATCACCCTCATATCTATGCTGTCCCCTCAGCGATGTACATGATGTTAGACCCCATGTTCCTCTTTATGTCCGGCTAGGCTAGCACTGTGAGTCCACAAAGGACAGCAGAAAGTATTACCTCTCACAAACCTCCCTGCCTTCCTCCATTGCCTGTCCCTCCAAATAGCATGACCATCTACCTACTCTTTATAACTA
Organism: Myotis nattereri; assembly: GCF_964212035.1. Taxonomy (NCBI): domain Eukaryota; kingdom Metazoa; phylum Chordata; class Mammalia; order Chiroptera; family Vespertilionidae; genus Myotis; species Myotis nattereri. The sequence continues at coordinate 4,034,568 of NC_138076.1, read as the reverse complement.
GACATTCCAGCGTGAATTGCACCCTTTCTCATTTCTAACAAAACAGTAGCCCCAGTCCAAGCTTAGTTTTAATGGTGCCTCCTCTTCCTGTGACTGCCTGTGTCTTGATTCTCATTGTCTCTCATTTAGATTGTGGCAGTGGCCTCCTTGACATGGGTACCTTCCCACACGTAGCCATCACATTCACTGTTTTAAGAAGCCAAATGACTTCAGGTTTTTAAAAAGCGCATCCTCTCCGCCACAGCATAAGATCCAAACTCCTTAGCCTTTCACAGTTTGACTACTCTTAACTATTTTCCTCTTAAATATCCAGCCACTAACCTTGCCATCCTTCTATTTTTCTGCCCCATTAAGCTTTTTTAATACCCTCTTCTTTCACATATTTTCTAATTTTGCAATTTGCTTTTATAGACACTAAACCCTCTTCTTTTTTAAAATATATTTTTATTGACTTCAGTGAGGAAGGGAGAGGGACAGAGAAATAGAAACATCAATGATGAGAGAGAATCATTGATCGGCTGCCTCCTGCACGCCCCACACTGGAGGATCCAGCCCACAACCCAGGCACATGCCCAGACCAGGAATTGAACCATGACCTCCTGTTCATATGTCAGTGCTCAACCACTGAGCCATGCTGGCCAGGCTAAACCTCTTCTATGGCCAAACTTATCTGTCACCCAATTTATATAAGTTCATCAGGTGAAATCTCCCACAATCCCTCTGAAAAATTAATTACCCAACACCCCTTCCTCCTAGGACTCATTGTTCACAGGTCACTTATGCCTGTGGTCAGATATGCTGGGTTTTGCCTGCTGAAGTACAGAGTTCCCTAGGCTAACTTAAGCTAGAAGTTCTTTGAAGACATAGGCACTTTTCATTCACAGCTGCTTTGTCAACTCCAAGCACTACAAAAACTGATTGAAACCAGCATTGACTATATATTCTTGCAAGCAATGCCTGAACCCACGTTCCCAGACCTCTGTGGTATATGACCGTTCATTCTTCCCACTCTAATCAACTCGGAATACTCCTTACCCCAGTCTCTAGGGCCTGCGTACGTTCAAGTCGTTCCCAAGTTGTAGGCCCTCTTCCTTATACAGCATCATCTCTGCCTTCTTTTAATGCTCACCTAGAGCTGGGGTTGGCTGGTTATATCGTGCAGCTATTACATGAATGTGGGCACTCACTCTTACTAGCTAAATTCTCTAGTCAGCAGTTCTTCCTTATAACACAGGTACAAATTTCTTAGAATATCTAAGTCTCACCTTAGAATTATTATTTATCATACACGAGTGTTAGAGGGTGCTGGAGCCAGCTCCTAATGGCTCCTGAGAGCCCTCATTAAGAATTTTGTAAATAAGTTATTATAATAATACATTATTTTGAACTTTAATTATATCAAATTACAATTAAATCTCATTAAAAACAAAACTAAGAAATACTCAAAACTGGTTATTTCATGGTCCTTTACTGCCACGTATGCTTTGGAGGTCATTCGCATGTGTTGTGGGAATACTGTTAATCCTGTGCTGTTCTGCCTCTCTTCAAACCCTCGCCCTCAATAGCATCACACAGGTGAAATTGGCCATAATGGGACTGTTTATACCACGGCAGTGAGAAAACTCTACAAATCAGGCCTTGAGTTACTGTTTCAACAAAACAGAACAGAAATTGTCTAAACTACAGAAAGTCATGCAGAAATATCAATAATGCAGTTTAAGTGTAAAGTGTTGTGTCTTTAGCCATTACATTGAGAGTATCATAAAAAATCTAGGAAATATTCTTTTAGTTTTTGAAAACTATTCTTATTCAAGAGAGAAGCTATTCATTTCACTGTTAATGAGCATATTATCAACATACATTTGCATTGTTTCTCTTTTCTGCACTTATTAATTTAATTGAGATATCAAATAACATGGGATGACAGTTTTTCATCAATTGCAACCATAGTTAGTTCACTTCTGTTACAAAAGTTTAGCAAAATCAATGAAAGCGTTTTATAAGAATCAATTGGCTATGAATATGACAATAAGCTATTGCATATTATATTACTTAAAAAATAAGTGGCACAAATGCTTTATATTAATAAAATTTATATTAAAATCATGTATGTATATATACACATTTTTAAGAGAACCCATTGTTAAACATTTACTAGCTCACCATCAATAAGACCACAATTGCAAAGCACTGGCTTATGTGTCATAGAATGATAATATAATTGAAGAATAGTCCTAGGAGTTTACATTTTCTAATCCAGTAGTCTTTTTATAAATTAAAATTGTTTCAATAATTCACTGCAAATCTTGGAGTTATACCCAGGTTTCCTGATACTACCATTTCAGGTTTAGTTCCAATAATTTTGCCACTTTGTTTTATGATCTGGTACAATACTTTGAACATTCTCTGGTTTTCATATTCATCCAAAAAAAAAAAAAATGAAGACATGAGAATAGGTGCATTTCTATTATATGTAATATACAAACTTCCTTATCAGTCACACTATCTTGATGTATTATTGTTCTTTTTAAATTATTGATCACTT
>NC_138076.1:3274523-3427023 GCF_964212035.1 Myotis nattereri | reverse complement strand
ATATTTAACTCGCCCGCTTGCTGGGAGATTTAATGTGCCCAGCAAATACACATTAGCTTTCTTTATTAATGATTTCACTTGTGCCTGCGCAGAGATGGTTTCATGTCGACTATTCCAGTAACATGGCCAGCATCTATTCTTCCGTGGAGACCGCGCTGGGAGCACTTAAGCTGTGGGCTTCTGTCTACTCTGCATCATGCATTGCGCTGCTAAATCGGTTTTTGAAATGCTCTTCATTTACCTGTTCTCTCCACGGCACTTCATAAAATTGATTTCCATCACAGTAAATTATTTTCCTATAGATTGGCTATAAATTCTACACACACGAGGAGCACCCTCTCAAAAATAATTTTCATTTTGAAATAATTTGAACTTACAGAAAAATGGCAAATTATGCAGAGTTCTTGCATGCCCCCCACCAGCTTCCCCTGATGTTTACAACCCACACACTCAGAGGACAGTTACAAACAACCAGGCTGTGATCAGTGATGCCATGTTACTCAGCTACACACCTTAGGAGAATTTACCAGTCCCCCCCCCGCCCCCCGCCCCCCCCCCCCCCACACACACACTGTTCTCTTTTTCTTCCAGAACTTAATCCAGGGTCCTACATTGTATTTAGTTGTGAAATCTCTTATGACCCGTCACAGTTCCTCCTCCTTCTCTTGTCTTTCATGCCCTTGACACATGGTAAGAGCTAGTTAGTAATTCTGAGGCATTCTCTCAATTTGGGTTTGCCTGATGTTTTCTCATGACCAAATTTTAGTTTGTATTTTTATCAAAAACAGCACAGAGCAATTCTGGGTCCTTCTCAGGGGACACATGGTCTAGGTATGTCTTATTAGTGGTGATATTAACTATGATTCTATTGGTGGAGTCTGCTGGATTTCTCTATTATAAAGTTGCTGTTTTAATCTTCATACTTGATTGATATTTTGGGGACAATTCTTTGAGACTATATCCTGCTTTTCCTGAAATGTTTGCCCAGTAATTTTTTAGCATATATTAGTGGATTTGCCTCCAACAATTATCATTATCATATATTCCTAATGGTGATTCTGTACTGCCTTCATTTCTTCTACATTTATTAGTTGAATTTTTTCCCTGTGAGAAGGAGTTGTTGCTTTCCCCATTTATTTACTCAATTATATTTTTATATCAGTATGGACTCATGGATATCTACTTTCTTGTATATATAATAATTCAATATTATCATCTGTTTGTTAGTCAATTGCTCTTTCTTTGGCCATCAGGACGGGCCATCTTCCTTTGGACAGGCCTTCATACTTTTTGAACACTTCTTACTTCTGACACCAGAAGATGTCCAGGGTCATCCTGGATTTTTCTCTCTTGATCCGTGGAATCTGCCATTTCTCCGGGGAGCTCTGCTTCCTCTTATTGAAGAGTGATGCTTAGAGGCCCAGAATTGGGTGCTAGATATTGAGCAGCTTCTTAAATAAGTGCTAACTCAGGAAAAACAAACACTTATAAATTATACCAGGACCTGGTGCATGAATTCGTGCACGGGTGGGGTCCCTAGGCCAATCGGAAGGGGAGGGGTAACCCGGGGGGGGGGGACAGCCAGGGGGAGGAGCTGAGGATGGTTGGTGGCTGGCCCTGCCCCCGATCAGGGTGTTGGGGGCCGATTGGGGCTGGATCAGGCTTGTTGGCTGCCACAGTGAGTGTCATAGCTACCAGTCATTCTGGTAGTTCTGGTCGTTCTGCCATTCTGGTCGCTGGGCTTATATATATATAGATTTTCTCTTCTCAAGTTGAAAATAGCTTTATGCAATCCCATAGGGCAGTGGTTGGCAAACTGCAGCTTGTGAGCCACATGCGGCTCTTTGACCCCCTTGAGTGTGGCTCTTCCACAAAATACTGACTTCTGTGCATGGGCTACGAAGTTTCAATCGCACTGTATGTGCGCGCCCGCACGTGGTATTTTGTGGAAGAGCCACACTCAACGGGCCAAAGAGCCTCATGTGGCTTGCAAGCCACAGTTTGCTGACCACTGCCATAGGGGAATGTGTATTCTTATAATCTATGTTACCTATGTGATTGATTAGAATAATGTGAGAAAATTCATAATGGTTGTAATTTAAAGGTTAATATGTGTGCACTTTGGTAAAGCAACAGGAACCTAATATTCTATTCTGAAATTAAGTTTTTGTGTTTTATGCAAAAGACAGATGGGCTGCATTTTTCTTGACACTGTTCCAGACTCTTGCTGTTGGGGTAGATTAGAATCATGAAATGAATTGAAACATCTTAGATAATTCAATTCATAGTCACCAGTTCATCAATATATAACTTAAGTCTTAGGTGGGATCCCCCTTCCTCTACCTACCTCCCCCCGACCCTCCCCCCGCGCCCCCACCGCCCACCCTGTCCTCAGTTCCTCTGGATGTGAATCCAGCCCGTCTGTTGGGACAGTGGTCGGGAGGTTATCTGCTGGGAGCTGCTCCCTACTGACCAGGGAGAAAACTGAGCCCTTTCTCTGCTTGTCCTGGGCACCCCCACACCCCGCAGCTGCCTCAGCCGCTCAAGGATTAAAAGTTTTATTTCAAGAAAGGGTTTGGTTAATTTCCCCGAAACCATAAGGCATTTTAAGTGTGTGTAGGCGACAGAGGGAGCGGAGGGTGGACAACCAGCTGCTGCATCCCCTTTGTTCTTTGTTCCCCAAAGCATCTCTGAGCCGCTTACTGTCCAGCCGGGGGGCAGGTGGAGGTGTGGGTGTTGGCTCCATGGGTCTTTTCTTTCCTTCTCTAGGAAATGACTCAGCCATCTTCCTGTGATCCTTGCCTTTAGGATGCTCTTGTGAAGGAACCCTTACATGCCACCATCACAAAAACATATATAAAATACACATAAGCTGTGCTGTGTGTTATAAACGCATCGGAGAGAATGGTGTATGTAACACTTGGTATAAGCAGTCAATGTGTTAACACTTTTTCTTGGGTTTTACTATTTCATAATCTTCATGAGTATATAACGTGTGCTTCTTCTTGCCGGGGACAGCTGTCTCTTAAAGGTAACGTTCTTAATGCTATTCAAGTTATAGGACTGTGAGAAAGATGCTGTAGCATGGGGTTCTAGTAAATCTCCAGCAGATATCATCCAGCTACAGAAATGCCATTCATTTTGAAGTCTTTTATTATTGAAGTGCAGGATCTGTGTTGTCACTGATTTCGAGGTTTATCTAACTGATGTGGGTGGGACAATGCTTTGTGTTGTGTGATGCTTTGTTTAAGCGATATACAATATGTATGCCTTTCCAAGTGTATATATGAGACATATAAAGTAATTAAAACATTGAGATATAAAACCATGAGGGCTAACACTACTCTTGGGGTGAAATCCATTGACACTAAGTTATACCTAGACACAGTATTTTATTTTCCAGGTGTAATGGAACACAGCTTTCATTTGTTGATTTTTTTTTTAAAAAAGATGCTTTCATTGACTCTTAGAGAAGAAGGGAGAGGGGCAGAGAGACAGGAACATCATTAATCGGCCACCTCCTGCACATCCCCTCTGGGGATTGAGCCCACAAACCTAGCATGTGCCCTGACTGGGAACCAACCCAAGATCTCTTGATTCCCGGGTCGATGCTCAACCACTGAACCACATCGGCTGGGCTGTTGATATTTTTTTTTAAAGTAAAATAACTTAAACTCAATTCAGTTCTCTATCTGATGCTAAACCCAGTGTCAATTAGCTATTGAGATTTTTAGAAAAATATTTTATTAGTTGTAGTCAATGACATTTTCTATAGACTCCATATTTGAATAAGAAATTTATATCATCTACCGTTGTTAAAATAAAGAATAAAATAAATAAGTATACTTTTGTATACTTTCCCCCTTTTTATTTATATTTTTCGTATTTTTAGCTATGATAGGATATGTCTAGAATGATGGAATAAGTGAAGGTACTAAGTATGATGGAAAATAAAGTTGTCAAACTTGAAAAGAATATGGATTACTGCAGACAGAATAATATAGATCACTACAGACAATGCGATCATAACTGGGAAACATAAATTAGACCTTCCCACCAGGTACTTTAGATCAATAAACCATTTTAAAAGCTTTCAAAGCTTAAACTCTTGGAAGCTTTTAAGATGCTGTGAATCCGAAAACATGCAGTTTGCAATGACCAGAGCGCATGGGTGCAGGTAGGAGACTGATGCTTACAGATGGATGACCATTCACAGCCGAGTGACAGTGCTAGATGAGCTCATCCTCATACATTTTTAAAAAATTTATCTTTATTGTTGAACGTATTACACATGTGCCCCCTTTTTTTCTTATTGACCCCCTCCACCCTGCACCCACCCCTCCCAGTCGTTCACCACACTATTGTAGAACAGGCAAAAGATCTGAATAGATGTTTTCCCAAAGGAGATATTCAAGTGGTCAACAGATATATGAAAAGGTGCTCAACATCACTAATCATCAGGAACATGCAAATCAAATCCTCAATGAGATATCACCTCACACCTGTTAGAATGGCTATTATAAAAATACAAAACATAAATGTTGGTGAAGATGGAGAAAAGGGAAGCTTTTCCCAGTGCTGGTGGGATTGTAAATTGGTGCAGCCATTATGGGGAAAACAGTATAGATGTTCCTCAAAAAATTAAGAATAGAACTACCATGGGATTCAGCAATTCCACTTCTGGCTTCCAAAGAAAATGAAAACACTAATTCGAATAGATACTGCATCCCACCACGTTCACTGCAGCATTATTTACAACAGCCAAGACGGAAACAATCTGTCCATCAATGGATGAATAAATAATGAAAATGTGGTATGTTTGTGTGCGTAATAATAGATAATGAAATATTGTAAATGCTCATTTAAAACCACCTTTCACAGCTTTTACTTTGTTCATATTAAAAAGATATCAAGGACTTCACCTTTTGACTGAATTTCTGTTGAGAAATTAGTTATTGCTTATCCATCTCTGAATCAGAAAGTCTCTTAGGTTCAGCCCAAGGCATATATTGTCTTCTGTCTTTTGTTATTTAATACAGCCCATTACCACAACCCACTATTTTATATCAATACTTTTAAAAATGTAAAAATGGAACTGCCATTTAACCCAGAGATCCCACTTCTAGGAATATACCCTAAGAAACCCACAACACTGATCAGGAAGAATGTATGCACCCCCAAGTTCATAGCAACACTATTTACAATGGCTAAGATCTGGAAACAGCCCGAGTGCCCATCAGCAGATGAGTGGATAAAAAAGCTGTGGTATGTTTACAGCATGCAACACTATGCAACTATGAAACAGAAGGATCTCTTACCCTTTGAGACATCATGGAGAGATCTGGAGAGTATCATGCTAAGTGAAATAAGTCAGTCAGAGAAAGACAAAATATCACATTATCTCACTCATATGTGGAATCTAATGAACAAATTAAACTGATCAACAGAATAGATCCAGAGACATAGAAGCATGGAACAGAGTGTTGAATCTCAGAGGGAAGGCAGTGGTGGGTGGCTGGGTGGGAAGAGCTCAACCAAAGAACTTATATGCTTATATGTATAACAGAAGGACACAGACAGTAGTGTATGTTGGTCTTCATACAGGGAGGTGACTTAGTGGCTGAGGACTCACCTGTCAAAGTCAGATTGCCTGGGTTCAGACCACAGCTCCATCCCTGATGTGCTGTGTGTGTGGACGTGGGAAGGTCGCATAACTATTGTGTGCCCTTAGCTTCCTCATCAGCCAAGTGGGAATAATAACAACCACCTGAGGAAAACTGCATGCGGGGGGCACTGCGGGTTTACTGCTGGTGCCCAGGAGGACTCTCAGCAGGAAAGCAATAGACGGAAACCTGTCTGCAAGTCAGAGCCTGTGTCTCATCTTTACGTTTCCTCAGCGTCTTACAAGGTGTCATCACCGGAGGTCCAGTAAATGCTTCTTAGATTAACAGGCAAATGCATCTCAAACTATGAGTTTCTTCTGTTGGCTTTTTTGAAGGGAAAGGAGTCAGAAAACTGAAAATGACAAGATGAGCAATTTTCATTTAGAAGCCCCCAGGTTTTATGATAAAGAAGGGTATGTGGGCCTTTCTCCCAAATGGCTATAGTTCTTTGGCCTTAAGGCAGCAGGTCTCAACCTGTGGGTCGCGAACCCTTTAAATACATCCTGCATGTGAGATATTTACATTACGATTCATAACAGTAGCAAAATTACAGTGATGAAGTAGCAACGAAAATAATTTTATGGTTGGGGGTCACCACAACATGAGGAGCTGTATTAAAGGGTCGCGGCATTGGGAAGGTTGAGAACCACTACTTTAAGGAGATAGAGACCTTACAGACAGCGTGGTCTTTTAGGGGCAGACCTACAGGACTGGAGTCACGCGTCCACCACTTACTAGAAGATTACTTACGTGGTACTCAGCTTCCCCGTCGTTCTCTATAAAATGTGGAAAGTACTAAGGAAATACAAAACTAGGTCAGCCGTGTGTGGGATCACTGATACCTGTACGTGTGCAGGGTGTGCGTCCTTTCCCTGTGGTGGTAGAAGAGGTGACGCGGAAGGAAGTCCGTTGCATGACTTTCTGTGTCCTCTCTCTTGAACAGTTAGAGTGTTAAAGACGTCCGTGGTGGCCTGAGAGGTCAGATTGCCTTTTAATGTTAAAACGCACCTAAAATATGTGAAAACGTTGCCATTGATGGCTACCTCGAATGTCTAGATAGAAATAGTTCTAGTGGCATAGAGACAAATGTGAGGCAGACAAAAGACGAGCAAATCAAATACCAAAGAGTCCATAAGAAGTTCTTTATTATATGATGTGTACAATATGAAAATCTCAGAGACCTAGTGATGAGTTTTCTCAGATTGGAGACAAAAAAAATGTTGAATTAGCTAAACCAAAAAAGGGAGGAAGAAATATTAGGCTCAGTTACAAAAGAGATAATAAAGCAAACAGAAAAGTCACAGACCACAGGCCAATACATTTATCTCGTAGCTGTATTAGTTTATTTTACTTTTTATTTCCAATCAGTATTGCAGAGTGCAACAGTGGTGTACACTGCAACAGAAAGAGAAATGAAGAAAATGCGGAACCTGACAGAAACAGGAAGAGAGGATTTCTCAAAAAAGTTTAGGGCTTTGGAAAAGATCCCAGGGAAATGACAGTTTAAGTTTTTGAAGGGAGAAAAGGGAAAAAATGTCTTTGGAAAGTTCCTAGCAGATATGGGAAAATAATATTGAGTATAAAATTTCTGTAGACCAAGGGTATTTTTTCTCATCCAGACATCTTACATAAGACATTATTTAAACTGCCAATCATAAAAGACTATATATGAGGAAGGGAAGGTCGAACGTGGAAGCTTTCCTTAGTAGTAACTACAACCGAATTTCAATTAGCATTCAAAATCTTTATCTCGGGATAAAGTGTGAAATAAAAATAATTAATTGATGTTATTAAGATACTATATAAACAAAACATAACTCTTATGTTATGAGAAATGAATATTAAAATGAATATTAAAATTTTTTATGTACCAGAATTAAATGTTAAATCTGTGAAATCCTCTGAAAATCAAAATAATTTGTGTTGTCTTTGCGCTCAGAAGAATGCAATGTTCTTTAAGCACAGCATTGTGAAAAATTAAGCTAGTATACCCAATGCAAAGACTTGTGGGTAAAGTATCTTAGTAAAACCAACACAGAGAAACAAGAGAAATGACTTCTTGGGTTGATGCCGCTAGCTCCAATGTAGTACAGTGACATTTGGCAAGGTTTTTAATGCTGTGTGTTTAGAATTTTTATTTTACTTATCATCCACCCTTTATCCCTGGCAAGTATTTCAAACATAGAAAAGTTACTTGGAAGGATTATTTCCTCCTCTAACTCATTCTAACCACTTTTTTTTGTAATCCTCACCAGAGGATACTTTTTTTATTGACTTCAGAGAGGGAAGAAGGGAGAGAGAAACATCTACGTGATAAAGAAACATTGACAAATTGCCTCCTATCATGCCCCAAACGGGGATCGAATCCTCAACCTAGGCATCAAACCATGAATCAGACCTGCAACCTTTTGGACAGTGCTCCAGCCAATGGAGCCACCTGGCCAGGGTGAGCATGTCACTTTTTCTTATGTGAGCAAAGTCTGGAAGTAAAACTGTATTCTAAAATACTTTTTTGAAGCAAAGAATAAAGGACATTTGGATGCAATATTAGAGAAATAAGTATCACAAAATCCTTGGAATCTGTAATTCTAACATGTCTAAAAAGCACAACATGTTTTTAAATAAAAAGGTGTTCTTGCCCTAGCCCTGTGGTCTGCAAACCGCGGCTTGCGAGCCACATGTGGCACTTTGGCCCCTTGAGTGTGGCTCTTCCACAAAATACCATGTGCGGACGTGAACGTACAGTGCGATTGAAACTTTGTGGCCTATGCGCAGAAGTCGGTATTTTGTGGAAGAGCCGGTATTTTGTGGAAGAGCCACACTCAAGGGGCCAAAGAGGTGCATGTGGCTCGTGAGCCACAGTTTGCCTACCACTGTGACCTAGCCGGAAAGGGTCCCAGATTTGATTCTGGTCAAGGGCACATGCCTGGGTTGTGGGCTCTCCAGTAGGGGGGCATGCAGAAGGAGGCCAATCAATGATTCTCTCTCATCATTGATGTTTCTATCTCTCTCTTCCTTTCCCTTCCTCTCTGAAATCAATAAAAATATATATATATTTTTAAAAAGGTGTTCTTTTGGCCCTGTTTTTCCAACCAAACACTTGTATAGTGAAAATAATGTATATAGTCTATAGATATTGTTATACCTCAATATTAGGGCAAAAATGAGACTATTAATGTTGTTAATGTTTTTAGGGCAGACTATGAATGAGAATGTTAGTTAAAACTGAATGAGAAGTTTAAACTTGACTTTGGCCTTCAAAAACAGGCCTGCAGTCTATGGGCTAAAGTTCACACACTACTGGTATTTGGAAATAAGGTTTTGTTGGGTCACAGGCAAGCTCATTTTTGTACATGTTTCTTATGGCAACTTTCAATCTACAAGGACAGAGTTGAGTAGTTTCAGCAAAGACTATATGGCCTGGAAAACCGGAGATACTCACCATCTTAGCAAAAGTTCTCCTACGCCTGACCTAAAAGAGCATTGGGAACACATTTCATTTTACAACAATTCTTAAGCCATGGGAAACTCAAAACTCAAGATCAGGGCTAATCCTGCCCTTTTATTCAAAGATTTATTACTCAATTTCTCGGTTATATAGAAAACCTGGGTTTTCTTTCTCCAAGGAAACCCTTTGATTGGATCGAAAGTTATAAATTTTGTGAAAAATCAGAGATGAGAAAAATCCAGCAGATTGTTCTAGGGCTAGTCATCTGGATAAGCTCCGGAGAATTGTAACCTGTTCAGATATGCATTCCATCAGCCTGTGTGTCTGAGCATCATTCCTGTGTGAAGGTGCACCACTTTCTGGGACTCGAATGATAAAGGCCCCAGCGGTTGTCTGAGAAGTCCCTGACTCCGAAAATGCAGGAATAACAGACCAGCCAGACCTTCATCTCTAAGGAGAGGATTAGGAGGCCAAGAAGGTTAAGTGACTTTCCCCAAAGCGATGGAACTAAAATTAAAAGCCAGCCCTTCTTGCTGCCAGTTCAGAGGTTTTTATTCACGCTTCCTGCAAGTTTTCCAAGACAAAAATTGTGACATAGGAATCAGAAAGGTTGAATATATGTAGAATTAAATATGGTAGGCGATTATGTTTTGGATCCTCTTTTATTTTTTTTAATCTCTATTGTTGAAAGTATTACATAGGTCCTCCTTTCCCCCCATTGAACTCTTCCAGCCGGCTCCCATCCCACCCCCAGGCCTCACCACCTCATTATCTATGTCCACGGGTCATGTACATATGCATACACGTTCATTGGTTGGTCTCTTCCCACCCACCCTCCCCTGACTTGCCTCTGAGGTTCAATAGTCTGTTCCTGCTTCTATGACTCTGGGTCTCTTTTTGATCATCAGTTTATTTGTAACCTCTTTTAAAATGTGGGTTCCCTTCATGATTTTGGAAACAAAGACGGGAAGTGAGATTGAGGTCCTGGGCCTGGGCCTCCCCAGGTTCCTGGCAGTGTGTGTGGCATCAGCAGAGGAGGGCGCACACAGTGTGGCATGAAGCCATTTGGGTTTATTGGCCTAAAGCCATTGGCAAATATAAAATTCAGAGGGACAGTGGGGAGAGGCAGGCTTCTTTAACTCCCTAACATCCCTAATAAAGCTGGAGACATTATCATGGGGATTCATTTCTTCCAGGTTGCCCGTCTTTTCATACCGACAGCGCTGCCGAGATGGCAGTATACATAGTATTTGTTATAATAAAGTTTGATTAACTAACATGTACCTTTTAATACTTTGTCATAAAATGCACATCAATCAGAAAATTACTTTCAGTAAAATTTTGCTACCAGACAAAGAAGGAAGTCATTAGGAACCCACCCAACGGATACCACATAGCAAATACGAGCCCGATTTCTTTTGCTGAGTTGGACTTAAATGAAACCTTCACTTAATCTTTGGAAGGGTAGCGCTTTGTTATTAATTAAATCTAGTATTTTTGCTGTTGAAATCACCGTGTTAGTTCAGTTTTCTTTTTGCAAGGCTATGAGAAATGTTATTGCTGCTTCAACATCTATAGCAGGCAGCATGCAAAAATGCATCTTATGCTTCATGAACAGAAATAAAAATTCTCCAGCATTAACAATTATATCAGTGGGAGTTTTTGCATTAAATTAAGCTTGGGGGGAAGGGAGGAAGGTGGGCCATGAACAAGAAATTATTTCTCCTAAGACAGTGAAGTGCGAGCCAGGTGCATTAATCAAGTTGGGCTGCACTGCTCTGCACAGTCAGCTATAAAAAGTGTTTTCCATGACTTTTCTACTCTCACATTAATTTTTTTCTTTTGCAGTAAAAACTAACTGCCTTATATAGCAAAAGGAAAGTACCTAACCTGATGCGTAATTTCCTTGCGGACTAAAGCGCACTTAAGGTTTCTGCATGAGAGAATATTAATTACAGCTTTACCTTTGATGGCAGAAAACCTTAGCACTCTGGCTATCTGCCTTAATGTTTTTTTTTAGGGCAAAAATGATTTCTTATTAATTTTTTATCTTTTGGTAAATTCTTGGTGACAAGTGCAGTGCCGGTGATATTTTCACAGCTCATTGCTTAAGGAAGGGAGGAGGGGAGGGAGAGGAGAGAGGAACAGAGAGAGGGCAAGAGGGAAGAATGAATTTCTGTGTCAGACAGTCTGAATCAGTCAGTACATTCTAGGAAGCGCTACATGTATATTGGAAAGCGTTGAGGAAATGTAGTTGGAAGGTCAAGTGTGTAAATATGAGGAAAAAACAAAATGGTGCACATACATCATGCTTTTTAAAATGAATTTACCATGCGTTGTAATCTATAGAGGTCATTTCCAGCTTTAATCTTGGACAAGCTACAGCCTTCGTTAGTGTAAATATCCTTATGCGAATGATGGTGGAATAAATAATGTCTGTATTTCCCTCGCGCTGTAGGAGAAGACAGCCAGGTAAGGGAGTGCCTGGCGTACTGCCTCCTCCGTGTTTTCCTAGCCACTGGTGGAGGTGTGTATGAAAATGAGCTCCGGGAGCCTCACGCAACAAATAATGCAACACCGTTCATCTTCCTCCTGACTCCTTCCCAGCCAGTGGCCGTGGCAGTGGCAGCGGGAGGGACAGCCCGTGGGCCACGGACAAATCTTTCAATTTACCACATACGTGGGGGACTCTAGCGGGGCTCCTACCTGTAGCATTGAGGAGCTCACGTTGTTCTTTTTAAGAAGCCCCGTGTGGACGAGAGTTAATTAGTCCAGTTCCTTTTCCTTTAACGCAAGAGCCTTGGGAGATGCATTTCATTATCTGGGTTCCGGAAAATGAACAGCAGAAACCTAGGAAGTTTGTGTTGAATGGCTCTAGGAGCTGGAGAAATTACATATCAGCAGATGGCTACAGGGCAATGTTTTTTGGCCAGGAGGCTTCCCAGGTAGGAGAGAGTTCACTTTGCAGCAGTTCAGGTTTAGTTCCGAAAATGTAATAGGTGAGAAGAAAGCCAGAACGGGCCTGGCCTCAGAGGGCACCTGGAGAATTAAAGTGAACTTACAGAAAGATCTTAAAATTATATAGTCACCAATCTGAGAAATGTAACAAAGAAACACAGTTTGAGTTTGCAATTAAATTAGGTAGGAATCCAAGAAAATTCTGAAATAATGTGAAGGAGTGACTTAGTTGTTTTGAAACATTGAATTAGTTTGCCGACTGAGCTTGCCTTCTTTTTTAGAACACTATTCCCAAAGTAAACCTCCTCCTTTGGGAAGGAGTAGACTTGCTGGACCAATGGCTGCAGAGGCAGATGTCGGAGGGGTGGGAGGAGGCGTCTGAGGTGCACTCCCTGAAGGCAGGTCACATGCATCTGAGCTTCCTGTGTGCCCGCCAGCCCAGCACGGAGCTCACAAATGCTAGGATGTTAAGGGTTATTGATTTGCTAAGGAATTTAGATATATTTTCCTCAATAATTGTTGTTGGTCTAGAGAAAATGTTGTAAAAATTTTTAAGATAAATTTTTTTTTGTCTAAAGTTTTACATATGTCTTCTTTTTCCCCAATTGACCCCCCCCCTCCCCCCAGCCATTCCCACCCCAGGCAAGCCCCCACCAGCCCAGTGCCTGTGTCCAATTGATATGCCAATATGCATGCATACAAGTTCTTTGGTTGCTCTCTACCCGCCACCCCCCTACCATTTGTCTCTGGATCTATTCTTCTTCATCAAATTATGTTGATCATTATATCCCACATATGCGTGAGATCATGTGACTCAGAATTCTGGTGTCTGAACTGGAATTTACCCATGTTCCAATATCTTAAAAAGATTCTTTTTCGGTAAACAGTATTTTAAATTACTTTCTGACACCCAGTGGCCAGCCTCAGATGGAAATGTAATAGCTCCCAGCACCAGGACTTTGTCCGGCACCCAAGCCTGTGCCGGCGGATGGAATCCTGCCTTCTGACAGGCCCACGCTTACAGCATATGGTCTCGTGTCAGGCCCTCAGACCTGCGGTGAATGTGGTCCAGGACTTCCTCACCGTCCATTTGCACTATAGGAAATCATCTATTAGAAGGAAGTCATCGAGGATCTGTCAACGATCCGTTTCCCTAGATTTTAAAATCTTTGTCATCAGAAAGCATTGTACTTGGGACATATTTTCATTTTTTATTTTTACTGATTTCAGAGAGGAAGGGAGAGGGAGAGAGAGATAGAAACATCAAGGATGGGACTCACCCACCGGCTGCCTCCAGCACGCCCCCTACTGGGGATTGAGCCTGCAACCCAGGAATTGAACTGTGACCTTCTGGTTCATGGGCCGATGCTCAACCACTGAGCCACACAGGCTGGGTGGGGCATATTTTCCATAATCTCATAGATATGTATACACTATCTTAAATTAGCCAGGTTAAAAAATTAGTTAAGGGTATTGTAGACATTTTATCTTAGGGAATGTTTCTTCTCATAGTTTTTGTTTTACTCTTTACAGAACCAAGGAAAAGAGATGTAAGAGCTGCCCTTTAGAATCATCCAACCTGTAATTAGTCAAGTTCAAGGGAAAGACCTTGGGGAAGGGGAGGGGTAAATGTCAGTGCTGGTCCTGGCCACACCCTTCATGGATGGATCAGCTGAGTCGTTGTGCTGTGTCCGCTGGCTGGTGTCAGGCTTGGTGCTGGGCCCTGCTGCGCGCTGGTGACCGTGGCAGCCTGCGGAGGCAATGGACGGAGGCTGCTCCCGGGCTGGGGACGCCGCTGTTAGAGAATGTGCGTAAGCAAAATGGTAAAGAGAGCGTGGGAAGTGTGTGTCCATGGTGCCTGGCAAAAGTCAGATTCATCTTGGCAGTTGCTCTATGCTTCGCATTGTCTCCTTTCATTTCTATTCCTCTCTACTTCGCTTTTCATCAGAAAGTTTTCAGTAATGTAAACAGTTGTTGTTTTTCATCTTGTTTTACCAAATCATGCAGGAACCGTGCTTAGAATAATGCTATAGTTCCTAGGCACATGTCTCCCCCTGTCAAATTATATAACAATTGCCTCAGTAAGCAGTCTAGAACAGTGGTTGGCAAACTCATTAGTCAACAGAGCCAAATATCAACAGGACAACGATTGAAATTTCTTTTGAGAGCCAAATTTTTTAAACTTAAACTATATAGGTAGGTACATTGTTATTAACTTACTGAGGGTACTCCTAAGCTGGCCTTTGCTAAAAACGTCCTCAGTCTGATTGAGGTATGTTCGCTGAGGTCGACCCCTTCCAACTCTCCCACCCACACTCGTCTTATATACTTGTTTCGTCTATCTCCTTTTGTTCATCCTCTCTGTATGTCCAAACCATCTCAACATACCTTTCTCAATCCTCGACACTACATCTTCTTTCACACCACACCGTTCCCTAAGATTAACTTAATAAACTTTACTTAAAGTTTTAAGTCAACTTCGCATTGTACTTGCGCGCCCGCACATGGTATTTTGTGGAAGAGCCACACTGAAGGGGCCAAAGAGCCACATGTGGCTCGCAAGCCGTGGTTTGCCGACCATGGGTCTAGACCATGGATGGTATTATTAACATTTTATGAATCCCGTTATGCTCCAATAATTTCTATACAGTATAGCATGCACAAACAGCACAAATCAGTTCCACTAAACTAAAAATTCTGTCCTTGAAGCCCTACTGTATGCAATTCATGAAGGCCACCTCCACCTTTTTCTCCTCCTCCTTCTCCTCCTGGAGTCTTCCTTTACTTTTTAAATTAGTTAGAAATGATTTCAACTGTTTTTGCACATTTCTCAAGCTGCCAAGACTGGCAAATGTTACAAATGTCCACATTTTTTCCTTATGATAATAATCATTCATAAACAGTTGAGAGACATTGGTAAGCTTTCCAGGAAAAAGGCACTTTGAGGTTAAAACCGAACATGGAACTATACATTTTTCGGTAGATTTTCAGTGAGCGGAAAGGCATTCACATTAAATTTGCCCTCGGGTCACTATAACACATACTCCTGTTAACACAACTCAGCTTATTCACCGGGTAAAATTCTGCTTCCGAAAGGAATTGCGCCAGTGGAGCTGGAAGCGGACTTCTGTCATTTTTATAACTTCTACTGATTGCCCTTCACACGTTGTCCTCTGAAATGATGGGTGGCAGGTTGGATACACAATCTCACAGAAGCCTTTCCAGGCAAGTTGGGTGCCCACCCCCTATTGCGGACAGGACGTGTAGATCAAGGTGGCTTTACACAGAAATGTTTCTCAATGAGTCTGATAACCACCCAGGGTGGTGATTGCCGGGACCTATACTATTCGATATTTAAGAAAGAACTCTTACCATTTGCAACAGCACGGGTAGACCCGGAGAGAATCATGCTGAGTGAAATAAGCCAGTCAGAGAAAGACAAGTATCACATGATCTCACTCATATGTGGAATCTAATGTACAAAGTGAACTGATGAACAAAATAGAGCCAGAGACAGAGACACGGAACAGACTGCTGAATCTCGGAGGGTCTGGGGGAAGGAGATCAACCAATGAACTTGTATGCATATATACATAATGCATGGGCACAGATGATAAGGTGGGAAGGCCTGGGGCAGGGCGTGCCGGTGGGCTAGAAGAGGTCAATGGGGAAAAAGGGGGACAGATGTAATACTTTCAACAATAAAGATTTTTTAAAAAGACATGAAACATGATAATGTTTTGTGTTAATCCATCTAAAACCTGTTAGAAATCATATTCTAAATCCACTGTTGCTCAACACCTATTAAAACTTTGCTTGAGCCCTGGCCGGTTTGGCTCACTGGATAGGGCGTCGGCCTGGGGATTGAAGGGTCTCAGGTTCGATTCCGGTCAAGGGCGTATACCTTGGTTGCATGCACATCCCCAGTAGGGGGTGTGCAGGAGGCAGCTGATTGATGCTTCTCTCTCATTGATGTTTCTAACTCTCTATCTTCTCCCTTCCTCTCTGTAAAAAAAATAAATAAAATATATTTTAAAAAACACACAAAACAAAAACTTTGCTTGAGCTCAAAATTGTTTCAGAGGCTTGCTTGGCAGACTGCACCTCACCCTTTCCTATCTGTATTAATATCTGTTTTAAATTACAGTGTCAGAGGGTCATGTGTTTGAATGGCTTGGCATTGCACTCAACCTCTCTCCCCAAACCGCATTTTGATCTGATACCATTCTTTGGTTTTGATGGATAAAAAATTCATGTCCTGCATTTGTTTGTTCGTTCATTCAATCTCTATCCATTCATTTAATTTTTATTGATCTAGAAATATGGTTGGCACAGGGGAAATAATTGCAAACAAAGAACCCAGTCTCCTGGAGCTTAAAGGGTAGAGACCAAACATCACCATGAATAAATGTGGAGTGATGGACTAAGGTAGCTGTCCCGGAGCAAGGACGCCTGGGTCTCTGAGGCCCATAAAGAAGGGGTTTGAGCCCTAGCCGGTTTGGCTCAGTGCATAGAGCATCAGCCTGAGGACCGAAGGGTCCCGGGTTCTATTCCGGTCAAGGGCACATGCCTGGGTTGTGGGCTCAGTCCAATGTGCAGGAGTCAGCCACTCAATGATTCCCTCTCATCACTGATGTTTCCATCTCTCTCTTCCTCTCCCTTCCTCTCTGAAATCAATAAAATGTATTTTAAAAAAAAGCGGTTTGGCTCAGTGGATAGAGCGTTGGCCTGCAGACTGAAGGGTCCCAGGTTCGATTCCGGTGAAGGGCATGTACCTTGGTTGCAGGCACATCCCCAGTAGGGGGTGTTCAGGAGGCAGCTGATCGATGTTTCTTTCTCATCGATGTTTCTAACTCTCTATCCCTCTCCCTTCCTCTCTGTAAAAATCAATACAATATTTTTTTAAAAAACTTAAAAAAAATGGTTTGACTTTAGTTAAGGACTCAGTTGAGATGCTGTTTAGAGCGGCACATGGAGCCAGAACCCATAGGATCTTGCATGTAAACTTAATGACTTTGATCTTTATTCCAAAAGTTATGGAAACCCATTTAAGGAATTTGAGAACTAAGGCAACATCATCAGATTTTAATATGTTGTTTGTTTTTTGTTAATTCTCACCCAAGGATATTTTCCTCTTTTCTTTTCTTTTCTCTTTTCTTTCTTTTTTATTTTTAGAGAAAGTGGGAGGGAGAGGAAGGCAGAGGGGGCTGGAGAGAGAGAGAGAAAGAGAGACACCAATTGTTGCCTCCCACATGTGCCCTGTGGAGTGGGGGATGGGGGGGGGGTGAAGACACTGTACCTGCAACCCAGGTGCCTGCCCTTGACCAGGAATTGAACCCACCTTCCCTGCACAGGCTTGTGCTCTAACCACTGACCCACACCAGTCAGGGCAGATTTCAGTATTAAAAGATGGTTTTCCCCTGAGGAATGGGAAGAGGCTGGAATTGGCCCTGGAGAAGAGAGATAGGATCCTTGTGGAGATGTTGTTAAGAAAATTGTTTCCTACATGAGGTGGTTCCCAGTCTACGAGGCCTAAGGGGGAACTACCCCTCCCGGCCCAGCCCTGGGAATAGTTGGGTCTAACCTAAGGTCTCATTGGTTTCCATATGACAAACACTTCATAGGTATTCATCTCACAAGGATTTATTTGCCTTATAAACCCCGCGTTGATACTGAGAAATAGCGTAACTGATTTGCTGTCCTATTTTCACTGTCTTACTGAAAGGCTAAAGCCGAGGCCCTGGCTGTCCTGGTGCTGTTTAGTGTTAGACTCCTGGGGTTTGTTTCCTTCCCGCATTCCTGGCTTTATCTTGATCTTTTAACTGATTTTCCTTTGCCTCAATTCTTTTTGCTTAATGTTAATATTATTCTGTACTCCTGGAACAAAACGCCTGTAAATAATTAAACAAAACCCTGAATACTCTCATCTTAAAATACCCATGTGGCCACCTTTGGACAAACATCCAGCAAACAGGGGAGCGATGACCGTGAGCCCAGCGTCTGTAAGAGCGACACACTGCGGACGGCACGGGAGGCATGGAAACAGCCTCCTTCCCACGCGAGCGGTGCCTCTGGAAGACTGTGACAGCTCGCCTCGTGTTGCCGTGAGCTCTATTGCTTCAAGATGTGTGAAGCTGGCAGGGCCCCGGATTCCAGACTCTGCTCACTCTCCGTGTTGGAGCACAATCATGGTCTCTGGGATTGCGCAACGTTCCTAGGAATTCAGGAAGAATTTGCCTCCTTCTAGCTGGAGAGATGGACATACAAAGGCTCCCATCGTGTTCAGCGCAGGGGAAATGCTGTGTTTGTCAGTACATCCCGCTTCTGGGAGACACAGTGGTTTCCTACTGGTACTGTCGTGCTCAGACATTGAGATTTGCTAGCAGGCAAAGTCTTAAGACATAGATCACTAGGACATGAAAGGGAACCCTCCAGTTTTGCTGTTCTTTCTCAAAAGGAGGATGTGTCACATTTATCTCAGTTCTTACTAATGACTGTTTTACAGCCTTGAATACAGTACTCATTGTTGTAGGTAACTTGTTTGACTAAAGGTAAGAAGGTGTGAGTAATGGGTCCCCTATTCATTTGCTAGTCTTAAACCCTAAAAGACTGTGGTAGGACTACCAGTCTATGGGTTGTCCAGCTTACTACGGAGCAGAGGCAACAGACAGCTAACTCCACTGAGGAGTGGGTGCAAGTGAAGGCTCACCCAAGGGACCATCCTCCACTGTTACCGACCACAGTCCATGCATTTCGCTGCCTCTGCCTTAGCGTGGCTTCATCTGGTGCACATCTGTCACTTCTCACCCAGTGGTCCGGGACGGGTACCGAAAACTAGGTCAGATGGGATTTCTCTGTGGTTGGACTCTGCTTCATTGTGCAGACCTCTCGACTGGCTTTCCAAAAGGCACGCTCTTCTTCATCTGTTTTTCCAAAGCTAGCTTCACCTCGGAGGTGGCCACCTTTATTTGAACTATTTATTTTATTTTATTAATTTCAGAGAGGAAGAGAGAGAGAGAGAGAGAGAGAGAGAGAGAGAGAGAGAGAGAGAGAGAGAGAGAAAGAGAGAGAGAAACATCAGTGATGAGAGAGAATCATTGATCGACTGCCTCCTGCACGTCCCCTACTGGGGATTGAGCCTGCAACCCACGCATGTGCCCTGGACTGGATTTAAACCTGGAACCCTTCAGTCCCCAGGCTGATGCTCTGTCCACTGAGCGCACCCGGCTAGGGCTGTCTGTACTCTTGGACATCACTCTGCCTGTGGCTTTCCTTGGTGTGTGCACTTTCACCGTCGCATTCCTTGGTGTGTGAGTTGTCATTTTCCTTGGGCCTGGGTACACCAGGTGAGGAACAAGGACTTGGCCTCGAGCAAGCACGTCAAACTCAAAGGCTCACACAGGTCAAATGAACAAGGTTTAAGTTTATGTGGGCTGCAAAAAAACCAAAAGCTTCAATTTTCATAGAAACATGCTGAATACAAAGGGCTGAAATAAATGACTAATTGTTAACATAAAATAATAGAACATTTTAATAAAAATTAATATTTTTTTCGAACGTTAACTTACCAGACACCGAATAACTGCACAAATTAATAAGCGTAATGCAAATAAACCTATTTTTCTTGTTCTCCAAAAGTGAAATATTTCCTGTTGCGCACACCAAACAAGTCAGTAAAAGACCAATGACATGGCAGTTCCTGCTAAAATATTCGCTGCTAATATTAGTGGAGATAAATGGTGCGCCTGCACGTAAGGGAAATGAATGCAACACTATTATAGTAATCAGTCATTAGCGAATGTTGCAGTTCCTTATTAATAATTATGTATAGGGTGTCCCAAAATTCATGCAAGATTTGCAATTCAATTCAATTGCAAAGCTTGCGTGAATTTTGAGACACCCTATATAACAGGCTATTATAAAAATTAAGTTACATTTTTATTAAAACATTTCTTACATACCGTTATATTGGCTGGGCTGCAAAAATATTTGTTGTGGGCCACATGCAGGCCGTGGGCCGCGAGTTTGACATGCATGGCCTAGAGCAAAGCATGGGAAGGAATGTAGGTACCCTGGGCCCTGAGAGAACAAAACCAAGAGCAAAATGTCAGTGCAGGTGAGTTAGCACTATGGCAAGCCTGGGCACGTGGCAAGAGTAAGCATTGAAGAGTTTCAAACTTGGCAGTGGACACAAACGGAAACCCTCCTGGGGTTTCCCTAACCAATTATTTGCCCAGTAACAGAAGTTTACATTATTTTTATTAAGACTCAATTAATGATGCTTACATTTATGATAGGCAATATATGTTCTTCATGGAATATGACTTTATCCAACATATTTTCTTCCATGTATCATCAATCTTAGAATTATGAAGTCTTTGTATTTAGAATATGGTACTGGAATTGGGAGAACAGAAGAGTATATATATATATATATATATATATATATATATATATATATAAAGAGGTAATATGCAAATTAGCCTGGACGCCATAACGCTCTTTATTAGCTCCTATGCACACCGTGGGGCATTGCTCTGGAGACGAGGTGGAAGCGGGGAGGCCTCCGGGAGAAGGCAGGACCAGCCTGAGGCAACTTGAGGGTGGGTGGCACTGCAGGAGAAGGCAGAAGGGAGAAAGTGAGAAGGCCAGCACCATGGGAGAAGGGAGAAGGGACAGGTGAGAAGGCCAGCGCCACAGGTGAAGGGAGAAGGTGAGAAGGCCAGCACCTCAGGAGCAGGCAGAAGGGAGAAGGTGAGAAGGCTGGCTCCTCTGGAGAGGGGAGAAGGGAGAAAGTGAAAAGGCTGGCACTGTGGGAGAAGCGAGAAGGCCAGTGCTGTGCACAAGAAGGCAGAAGGGAGAAGGCAGAAGGGAGAAGGTGACAGGCAGGGGGATCAGGCCAAGAGGGGAGAGCAGATAGGCAGTTAAAGGGATCAGGCCAGGAGGGGAGAGCAGTTAAGCAGTTAGGGGGATCAGGCTGGCAGGGGAGAACAGTTAGGGCCATCAGGCCAGCAGAGGAGCAGTTAGGGGCATCAGACAGACAGGTGAGCGGGTAGGAGCCAGTGGTTCCAGATTATGAAAGGGATCCCGGATTGGAGAGGGTGCAGACTGGGCTGAGGAACCCCCCCCCCCCCGCCTCCATGCACGAATTTTGTGCACCTGGCCTCTAGTATATATAATTAGTCTTCTGAATAGTAACAAAATATTGTGCAGGCACATTCTATTAGAGTTGGAGGGGAAAAAAAATAGAAAAGTTGTGCTTAATTTTAGATTTAGGTTTGTTCCAAACAACTTTGAAGGTCAAACTTGGTTCTAGATAATTCTTGGATCTGAAGAAATGTGAGGAAGTTGGGATGGTTTCAGGGTTAACAAAAGAATTCAGGCCTTTCGGTCTGGCTGAGTTCATGACCTCACAGATCTACCACTGAGCAACTCTGAACCCGCTGGGGCTCAGCTCCCAAAGCAGCCCAGCTTCCGATTCAGGTTCATGGTGGTGCAGGTCGATGCCCTGAAACCGCACGAGCAACTGCGACTTGGAAACCTTTCAACCACAAACCTTCCGCTGGCTCGCGGGCAACTCTAATGGGCTCTTTGGTGAATCACTTTCCTTTGGAATTCTGAGGTCTGGAGTTCATACTCCAACACTTCTCCATCTTGTGTATTTTTCATCTGTTTGTGTCAGCTGAGACGGAGAGCAAATGTTTAGCAAAGGATTCCAAACTCTTAGCAATACTTAAGCAATACTAAAAGTATGTAGAAAGTAATCATGTAATCTTAGTTTCTCAGTTGCACACTGTTGTTTCTAAACGGAAGATCTTCTAAGATATTTTTCTCTCTCAATGGTTCTAGTACTGTTACTTAAGAAATATAATAAAGCCTGGCTGGCATGGCTCAGTGGTAGAGCATTGACCCATGGACCAGGAGGTCATGGTTCATGCCCAGGTTGCTAGTTAGATCCCCAGTTGGGGGTGTGCAGGAGGCAACCGATCAATGATTCTCTCTCATCATTGATGTTTCTATCACTCTCTTCCTCTCTCTTAAAAAAAAAAGGAATACAATGAAGATTGTAGTAGAATATAAGAGTAGTTTTAGAGTAACGCATGGCTGCAATCAGGGCCCTTTGGTGAGGCTTACCTGGATGTATAACGTGCATGTTGTCTAGGAAGGTACACTCTCCAGGCCTCAGTCTCCTCACCTGTAAAGTGGATTGACAGTCATACCCTCTGGGTTCATTTGAAGCCCTAAGATAAATAATGCATTCGAGTGCTTAGCAGAAGGCCTCACATGCAGTATGTGTTCTTTTCAGTGATATTTGTGTAGCAAAGAGCCTTAGAAGACAGGCGTCTTCCTCTGAAGCAGATTAGTATAGAGAGAACGCCTCCCTCCTGGGCAGGTGTTGGGCCCCTTTGCTTGCAGACCATGAAAAGGATTGCAGTTTCCTCATCCCTGGGGGGTGGGGGTGGGGGGTGGGGTGTGCAAACTACTGTCTGTACAGCTTCCACCTGGATCTGTGTCTGTGCCGCCCCTTGGACCTGCTGGGGGGCTGCTGAATCATCACTAAGGATGCTCTTAGCCTTCGCGGGTCTTTGTTAGTCTTTGTATGAGAGGGGTAACAAGAGAAAATTCTCTGGGAGACCGGAAGTGCTGAGACCTAATTTGCAGTTGGGACATCAGCTGGCTTTATCCACCAAGTCTCAGCCATGGAATGCCAATAGTGGGTCTGTTTCCAACAGGACCCATTTTACACGGTGGCACAATCTCCATTGGGTGTAATGTAGGGAAAGATGAGCATGGGGCAAGGTAGTTATATGGAAGGTGCTAGATAAAGAGAGACTGGTTATTAAAAATGTGAAGGACTAATAGAATGGTTGAGCAGGATTCTGATGGTGAAGCTGGGATATACAATAGTCCCCCTTTATCCATGGAGGACATGAGCCAAGACCCCCAGTAGATGCCTGAAACCAAGGATAGTACTAAACCCTACATATGCCATGGTTTCCTTATGTATCTATCATAAAGTTTAATTTATAAGTTAGGCTCAGTAAGAGATTAACAACAGTAACTCATAATGGAACAGTTATAACAATATACTGTAAAAAAAGTTATATGAATATGGCATTACGAAGTAAAATAGGCTTACTTGAACAGAAACATTGCAATTCCACTGAATGGCAGGAGAGTTCATCACGCTACTCAGAATGGTGTGAAATTTAAAATGTTTGAGTTGTTTATTTTGGGAATCATCCAGTTAATATTGTTGGACCACAGTGGACCTTGGATAACTGAAACCCTGGAAAGCAAACTGCAGATAAGGAGGGACTACTGTATGAATTTTGTCTAATCAGGTGCGAGGGGAAATGATTGATGTTATTGATATTTCAGGAGAAAGAAGAGGAGAATTTGGTTGGAAGGGGATGGATCTCTCTTCACTGTGGATCTGGGTTAGAGTTGGCCAAGAGTGGCGTTGGTGTGAGATGCAGAGGCTCCGAGTGAAGCCGGAGAGATACTAGCAATTCGTCTCCAGTAAAGTCGTTATGGACAGATGTGCTAAGAGACGCAGAGGGACTGTGGATTCCATGTTGTTCTTGCTTCCTGACTGCCGGCCCCATGGGCCACCACCAACTGGGCCAGCACCAGAGCTCAGTAGCAGTCCCACAAGAGCCCCGGCTCCATGGCCTCTCCACCTACTGCCTTCCTTCTCGTTTCTGTGTCATGGGTTTACTTTTTGACTCTTCAGATGACTGGTTGGTGACTGCATGTTTGATCCTCTAGCTTTCCTCCTGGCCTCCACTTGCCCTGATCCCCCCACAGCTGTGCACGGTCTCATTTTCATCATGAATCCCTATTCCATCTCCCAGGGAGGCGCTGCTTCTGTGATGGAACAGACCAGGACCTGGTGTTTTAAGAGCTAACATTTTACTTAACAATACACCGTTTACTTAAACCAAAGATATTTCATTCTTGGTAGAAAAAAATCAAGGATTCTATAAAAATGCAATAGGCAAAGTTTGAAATATTTGTCACATATAAGGCATGTAGCTTACCCACTGTATCTTTGAGCCAAATTTTTTGTTTAGTTATGGAAGTGATTGAAGGAAAGCGTCATTACCATGGGCATTCTTTAAAAACAAAACACAACAACCCTTGCAATCCATCACAACACATTTTTTACATATTTCTCATATGTGTGGCATACGTGTTCCATGGACTGACACACTCTTATCTTTAAGATAAACACATGTCTTTAAAGCAATGCAAGCATTGTCGTTTGCTAGATGTGAAATGTGAGTACCTCCCGTAATATTTACTTAATACGGGCCTATCGAAATGGGGTGCAACACAGACTTTTTAAAAGTCCTTTCTTCAGGAATTTTCATGTGTTGAGCTGATGCTCTTTGGTTGATGTTGTTACACTTGGAAGATAAAGCATCTGTGTTCAAGCTCGCCTTTAAAGTGTTGACTTCCTCCTTGGAGTCTGGAGCCAGCACCAACCGCACTGAGGGCGGAATGCAGCAAAGTCTGCTCAGATGCACAGGTTGTGGGCTCCTCAGACTCTATGTGGATGGGCTGGTTTCTAAAAACCCCGCCCCATGAATGGAATGCAAGGGAAAATGCCATGTTGACTGTAGGTGTGCCACTGATGTCCAGCAGAGAGCGCTCTGGGCTGCAGATACACCTTTGGGAGTCATCAGTGTAGAGATGGCATTGAAATCCCAGGGGCAGGTGGAGATCCCATAGCGAGGGTAAGTAGGGAAGAGAAGGGATCCAAGGCTGAGCTCTGGGACATGGCAACCTCACCAACACACACACATCCACACATGTGCACGCACACACACACACACACACGTACATTTATATCCTAAACATAAACATATCACACATATATCACAAGATATATAGATGCATACAAAATAGAAATATTTGTACCTATATTTTAACATTACTGTTAATTACTAAAGACAACTTGAGAGTAACCTAGCAAGATATGAAAAGGAAACTGTGTTTGAAATGCATGCTCTGCTATGCCCTGTAATTACTAAAGTTGGGCCATAAGAAGAGTTCAGAAGCTCTGAATTTTCCAGGGACCAAAGTAAGACAGAGTCTACATTGTTGGTGCACAGAGTGGGCGGGTGGAAGCAGCCAGGCCCGGGCCGAAGGGGAGCCGAGCCGGGTGAGACCACAGAGGACCTCATATTCAGGGCCCAGAGAAAGCTGGAGCGATTCTTCCCACCACGCTGATGGCTTAGAGGTGGCATCTGTTCTGAATGAACCTGGTGTCTGCTGATGGCTCTGTGTCCATCTTGCACTACTTGAGGAATATTTTGAGCATCGCCTTGCTTGTGTGGTAGGTTAAAGTGTATATACTTTGCCTTTCCGATCCGGGAGACTTGAAGGACTTGAATGATGTTGTGCATATTGGCCACCTATTTATTTGATTGTTTACTTTTTTTAATTTTGGGGAGCAGGGTGTAGCACAGATTAAAGCAGAAGGCATCGGAGGAAACATCTGCTAGAAGACCAGGTTAACTGTAAGGCTGTAGCCTTGACTTGAGGCATGTGGGGCAAAGTCGAACTTGAGCCCTGAGACTCCTTATATGTGGGTGAGGCTCTTAGACATGTGGCAATGCCTATGGCAGTGTTTGTAACAGGATTAGAAAATATGGCCAGGGTAAGAGTTTGAGTGCAAAATGTGAATTCTGCAGATGTTGAACTTGAGAGAGCTGCAAGATAATCATTTGTGTTTTCACTTAAAAAGTGGTTTTGTTAATCCTCTCCTGAGGATATTTTTCAATTGATATTTAGAAAGAGTGGAGGGAGGGGGAGAGACAGAGAGAGAGAAACATTGATGTGAGAGAGACCAATCTCTTAGGTGCCTCCCTCATGCGCCCCAACCAAGGCCAGAGATCAAGCCTACAACCGAGGGACATGCCTTTGACTGGAATCGAACCCAGGACCCTTCAGTCTTCGGGCTAATGTTCTGTCCCCTAAGCCCCACTGAGCCAAACCAGCTACTTGTCCCCTTCTCTATTAAGTGACATAGCCCCTTTGCTTAAATTCGATATGAATATATTTTGTTGATTTATGTCAAACTGTAATCTGAATATAATTCTAAAGAAGATCTGAAAAATATAATTAAAGTTAAGTATAAAATAGGTTAATTTTTCTTTGTAAAGGAAGCTTTTTCAAATTTTCTTAAAAAATATGGTGAAAGCACAAATCATATTCGACTGTGGCAGTGAGCCCACACTTCCATGTAGATCAAGGAAGCTGGATTGTTAGGTTCAATGAACTTTCTCTGTTTCCAGCTGTCCTTGTAAGACAGTGTCTCTGTAGGCAGCCAACATCTGCCAGGTCATTAATATGGCTGGGAAAATTTAAGTCACGGTGTATTAATTGGGGCTTGGAGAGTACTAAACACAACAACCAAACAGAGCAAAGTCAATGCGTTTGATGCTGGGCAAGCCAGAAATTGTCAGGTTTTCAATTAACCGATAATTTGATCATACAAGCAAATTATGGAGGAAATGAGGCTTTCCTTTATCAAACAGTAATGAAGAGCCTGGCTGAGACTCTTTCTCTCAGGAAATGCTATTTGATCAGAATCACAGGGTGTTAGATTGAACACCAACCTCAGTGGCCATCTAGGGGAGCATGTTGAGTTCTGCCAGCTCACCCACACACAGAGTGGCTGAGAGCCGAAGCTCAAGCCACTATTCCGTCTGTGACCTAGCGAGACAAGGGATTTGCCCAGTTCAATAGCTCCATAGTGACAAAAATGGACTGTTTCAATTATTTATTCCCACTATACTAATTTTTTGATGGCAAACTCTTCTGGATCCTATCAGGTGTTAACTGCATATAAATATTTATGGATATAAAATGTACACATATGTTCCCAGTATGAACATGAGAGGCAAACATAACTTAATAAAGTTAACTATGAAAATACTATATTTTGACATCTTAGTGAATATGACATAGAACCAAATTCCTTTTAAAAATATTCACTGGAATTTATGTAATGTGCTCATTAGTTGATCCACTATTTTAAAATTAGGCCTCTTCTAGGTCTAGCCCTATGGGTTTGGAATTCAGAACCAGGTGGTATTCCAAATTAAATATTGATAAGTTAATATGGACAGTTTGAAGTTGTCTGTCTCACTTTTGGAGCAAACTTTTATTACTGGAGTGAATTGCAGGATGCTAAGATCTAAATGAATTCCTGGGTCGATGCGCTTGCACGCCCACTGCTCAGCAGGACATAGAGACTTCCTTCATGCTTGTCCTTGTCCTTGTCATCGCCTCCCTTCTCAAAGTCATACTCTTCTGATATCCACCACCCGGAGTATTTGTCTGGGTTTGACGTTCATTTAAATGACTGTCATAAAGAAAGCTGCTATGAGTGTACCTACTTGTCTTTGGGGTCCATTTCTCAGAATAAAATGACTGCACCTGAGTTTAGAGCTGGTAGATAACTAAAATCAGTTTCCCAAGATACTTTCCCACCCACATCACTAATAACCTTGCACAGTATTTGCAGCTGCTCCTGGTCCTGTGGACACTTGTTCTTGTCACCTGCACTTGTTACCTGCACGTGTTTCTCACGTCCTCATGAGCATGTCCTGGTATTTCATTTGGTTTTCATTTGCATTTCCTTTATGATTAATGATTTTGAGCATATTTGGCCATTTGATTACATTCCCTTTTTAAAAATATATTTTTATTGATTTCAGAAAGGAAGGGAGAGGGATGAGAGATAGAAACATCAATGATGAGGGAGAATCATTAATTGGCTGCCTCCTGCAAATACCACATTGGGGATGGAGCCCGCAACCTGGGCATATGCCCCAACTGGGAAACAAACAAAAGAGAGAATGCTTTTGTTGCTAGCTAAATAGATGACTAGCATAATTCTAAAACATAAGGAGGCCATCAAGAATACCAATGTTGCTAAGGGTGTGAAAGTGCTCACAAAACAGCAATCACAGGCACTTGAAGAGGTAGAAAACCTGATGCTGATTGGGTAAAGGGAAAGCAGTTAGCTGGTGATGGCATTTCTGAGGTAGTGATATATGAAAAATTCCTTTAAGGCTAGTAGGGGGTGGTTCAATACATTTAAGAAAAGAAGTGTTTATTTATAAATTAAGTAGTACATTGGACAAGTACTGTATATAAGAAAGGTTAACACAAGGAATCATTTGGGGGTTTGGGATGGATTAATTCAATTTACATTATTTCTGACGGGAAAAAAATGATTCCGTTTTCTAACAGATTGCTCTTGAACAGCCTTCCAGAATGAATTCAGTTAGAGAACTGAGATTCTGCTGTATAAGGAATGCACGATACATGCCTGAATTAAACTCTGCCCTCGGTTCTGGGCGAACTGGCGAGGATTATGTTTCTTAACATGCATTTGTGATCAGCATTCTCCTTCCCTCTTCCCCACACTCTCACTGAAGGCTCTCCTGCTCTCTGGAATTAGCACGTGGTCTGGCAGCCTTGAAGCAAGTGCCACTGTGATTTAGAAAAAAAAATCTTTCTAGGATTCTGTATGGCACAGATGGCGAAAAGTAGGCTGGTGTTGCATTAGAAGTTTCTTGTCAGACATTGTCCTTAAACAGAAAATAGTTTTTTAGTTTTTGTGTTTGTTTTTTGTTTGTTTGTTTTTAGTTTTTTTTTTTTTTTATGGGGAACATGACTTTCAAGGAGAGAGAACAAGAGTTGTTGGAGGAGGGAATCTACAGAACCTGCTGTCTACAAGTCTTAGAGCAATGAAAGGAATTTTTAGGGGTGAAATAGGCAGGTTTAGGAAATTTTAGAAATTAAGGAGTCCATGAAAAAAGCACAGGGCTAAAGAATGGCAGAAGGTGCATTTCCATAAGACAAGGGAGCTGGGAGTAGCAGAAGGTACACATTTACAAAATAGAGGGAGGAAGAAAGCCCAGCGGTAATAGAAGAACAATAAGGGAGAAGAGGGAGGGAACCTCACTGTACTTCACGTGAGGTTTGAGCTCAGAAGTTGCTATAGAACCAATCTAAGGGGGATAGTGACTAATCAGAGGGGATACGGAGGCACAAAGATCTGCAGTCTTTATAAACCAAAGGAAAAGGGACTCAGTAGGACTCCCCACTCCCCACGTGGGAGTCTGTGCTTGTTTCTCAATAAACTTCCACCTTGGCTATACCATTCTCCATCTGTGGTTTCATTCTTCGACTCCACGGGACAAAGAGCCCAGGACCCATCCTGCCCAGGGAAACAGCACGTGTTTCCAGTCCAAATCTCCTGTATCAGCGACACGCAGTAGTTCCTTCTATTTTCCACAAG
This sequence comes from Myotis nattereri, assembly GCF_964212035.1. Classification (NCBI taxonomy): domain Eukaryota; kingdom Metazoa; phylum Chordata; class Mammalia; order Chiroptera; family Vespertilionidae; genus Myotis; species Myotis nattereri. Next base: position 3,397,628 of record NC_138076.1, on the reverse strand, counting down.
TTTTGTTTCCACAGTTTCACTTACCAGTGGTCAACTGCCGTCCAACATTAGTGCATGGAAAATTCCAGAAATAAACAATTCACAAGTTTTCAATTTCATCCCATTCTGAGTAGTGTGATGAAATCTGGTGCCATCCTGCTCTGTCCTGTCCAGGACACGAATCTTCCCTTTGTCTAGTGTATTCTGCCATTTAGTTGCTTAGTAGCTCTGTCAGTGATCAAATTGATTGTCGCCTTATCTAGGTGCTTTTGTTCCAGCCACCCTTATTCTACTTAATAAGACCATGTTCACATAACTTTTATGGGAGTATATCGTTATAGTTGTTCTATTTTATTGTGAGTTATTGTTGTGAATCTCTTTCTGGGCCTCCTCTATAAATTACACCTTATCATTGGAACATAGGATATATATGGTTCAGTATTATCCGTGGTTTCAGTCTGGGGTCTTGGAACCTATCACATCCCCTGAGGATGCGGGGGTGGGGGGTGGGTGACTGAACATCATTTCCTATTTGGCATAGAAGTTGAAGAGAATGATGTAGAAGGGAATCACTGAAGTCATATTTAATATGGCACATACTTTACAAAGGGAGGTTATTCATATTTTGTTGATATTTTCTATAAACTTAGGAATAATGGCAAAATAACCAGGACAATAAAAAATAGGTTCCAGGAATATTTAACAGTTCATGCAAGTAATTTCTGCTGAAGATAAACTATTTTGTTAAGAAGCAACTTTACTTTTGCTGCATTTTGAAAGGAAAGGAAGATTAATATAGTGCAGAAAAGTAAGCCAACTCACACCACGATATTTATTCTAAAGGAGTTTAAGAACCTAAGTTCCGTCTTTTAAATTAATGACAGTTATTACAAGCCACTAACCTACTGTCTGTGGGCTAGCGGTCATGGGAGGCACCTGGAGAGCAGCAGTGCAGGAGGGCGGAGGTGAGGCTAATGCTGCTGCCTGTGCCACTATAATTAGATGTGAGCCACCAGCTCGTCCGCCATTAAGCCATTTATAACAGGGAAAGCAGAGTGGGCCGTTTGCCCTTAAAATAATGATTGTGAAGAAGATCCAGAAGTTGTCCCCTCTCTCCCATCATACGGAGGTACAGAGTTAGGGGTTAGGAAGAAGTTTATATTGGAAACAGAAAAGAGGTTAAGTAGATATTAAAATTAAAGAGCAGTGTATCAGCAAACACATGTTTCAGTCCATATTTCTTAGTTTGGGAAAAAATGCGTGGGAGAATAGAAGGAAAGCATGCAGAAAAGGAAATAGGTAGTTTATTTCTTCATCTTTAGCAAAGGGATCAAGTGATGTTTTAACCACAGAAATAGCATTTCTAATCCCTGTTCTTGCCAGAGCCAAGATATCTAATTCTCCTTCTTCCTAATCAAGGCCGTCTTCTCCTCTTTGGTCCCCTGAAGGGCCTCTGCTCCCCTCATAGGTCCTCAGAGACCAATCAGCAGATTCACTATAAAATATTCTCTATTAAGTGTGAGCCTTTGTTATACTTGATCTCGCAAATGATGCTCTCAAGATACCTGCCATCATTTTTCCAAAATTTATTCTAATAACTAAGGTTTTAGTAATGATTTTTTAAAAAGCAAGTATAAAAATAGCCATCTAAAATTATTTTTTAAAATCCCCATTTACTAAGCATTTACTATTAGAGAGGTATAATGCTAAGTACTTTACATACATTTAGCTATATTTCTACTCATTATAAAACCTTGGACAAGACTCTCATAGATTAATTTTTCTCATAGATAAAATGTATACAACAAATATATTGCCTACTTTATTCACTTGTTGAAATCATTTATAGGATAATGAATTCTATGTATTTGCCACGGTGCCTAGGATATATTATGTGCTTACTATTCGTTAATGACAAAAATTATATGCGAAAGACAAAGTGATTCTTTTATTTTCAGAATTACTTTAAATAGTGATGATTTCATTCTAGAATTTTTTAACTAATATACATTCCATTTAGAATTATATGAGAGTGTCCTTTTCTGTGCAATATACCAGTATAGGGTATTAGAATTAAAATAAATTATTTGCTAAGATCTAAACCAAGTTAGACTTAGAGAATGAATTTTCTCTAGCAAAAATGGTCCATGTATCCAAACAGCAGAAATATTTGGAAATTATTAGCGTTCTCAGACTTTAGATTTCATATACTCTGAGTTGTAGAGAGCATAGTTTTCTTTAGCCAAAGCATACAGAAAAACGCAGCTTTGACTTGGTTATTTCATGTTTACTTGGAAGATGATAATGATATATATCAGCCACAAGCTTATATATGAAAATAGGAGAAAGTAATAACATAATATTTCCAAAGATATGCCTATTATTTCTATTTATTGTACAACATTAAGTGCAAGGAAAGTCGTATTTTACTGTAGGGCATTGAGCTTCTTCTGGCATTTTGGCATTTTGTCATTCTCATAGTTAGCAAACTGAATATTATTTCCTTTTTGAGGACCCGTCACAACTCTTATAATGAATCATTGTGACAAAAGTTGTTGAGGATCTTCCCATGTCCCTGTTGGACATTCATGTCTTTTGTGGAGTCTCTGTCAAAGCAAGATGCCCATTTAAACAAATTGGGTTGTTTGTTTTCTTGTCACTGAGTTTCAAATGTTATTTATATATTCCGAATGCAAATCTTTTGTCAGCTATGTGATTGCAGTTAGTTTTCTTCCTGACTTCAGCTTGTCTTTTCATTCTCTGTAGAATGTCTTCTGCGGAGCAAAAGTGTGTGACTTCCATGAAATCCAAACTGGAAAACATTTTCCATGTTCTTGCTGATTCACTGTCTACCTGTTGTACCAGTTACCGATCAAGAAATCTTAAAGTCTCCAACTGTAATTGTGGATTTGTCTAATTTTTTTTCAGCTCAAGGAGATTTTGTTTCATGCATTTTGAAATTCCATTTTTAGATGGAACTGTCATGCGTTATTGATGGATTGACCTTTATATCATTTTTAACCCTGGTAATTTTCCTTGCTCTGAAACCAACATTATTTGATATTAATATTGATTTCCCCACTTTCTTCTGATTAGGGTTTGCAAAGTATGTCATTGTCTATCTTTTTACTGTTAATCTATTAAAGAAAACCAGAGCCTGACAGTAGAAAAAGTGATAAAAGCAGATTTTTTTCATGAACTATTGCAATAGGGAAAACGGACCTCAGTCTAGAACTTGGCTTAATTCCAAGTGCAGCAGGGACAAGTGGACATTTATAGCCAAGGAGTAGATTGGGGGTCAGAGGATAGAAAAATTTTCAAAACATTAGCAGCAAGGGGTGAAGGAGTCTGTCTAAACAGTCTTGGCAGATTTTTGCTGAAGTTGGGGTAATCAAGTATCACCTGGGGGATGATGGGGGACAAAGAATTTGATCAGATATTGGAGGTGATCATATATCAAGGATGGGATCCAATTTTATTTTTCTGCATGTGGTTACCCAGTTTTTCCAAAACCATTTATTGAAGAGGCTAGCCTTTTCCCCACTGTGTATTCTTAGCTCTCATGTCAAATATTAGTTGACCATATATATCAGGGTTTATTTATGTGATCTTGATTCTGTTCCATTGTTCTATGTGTCTATTTTATTTCAGTACCAGACTGTTTTCATTATGATAGCTTTGTAGCATAGTTGAAATCGGGAAGTTTGAGGGCTACAGATTTGTTCTTCTTTCTTAGAATGGCTTTAGTCATTCAGGGTCTTTGTGGTTCCATAAAAATATTAGGATTATTTTTTTTCCAGTTCTGTGAAAAAGTCTGTGATTTTGATAGGGATTGCATTGATCTATAAATGTCTTTTGATAGTATGGACATTTTAACAATATTAATTCTTCCAATCCATGAATACAGAATATACTTTCATTTGTTTGTGTCTTCTTCAATTTCATTTCAAAGTCTTAATATTTTTCAGTCTACATATATTTCATTTCCTTGGTAATTCCTAAGTATTTAGTTGATTTTGATGCTATTGTGAATGGGATAGTTTTTTTAAAAATTTATTTTTCTGATATTTCATTGTTAGTATATAGAAATGCAACTGATTTCTCTCGACCGATTTTGTATTCTTCAACTTTACTGAATTGGTTGATTAGCTATAACATTTTTGTGTGGAGTCTTAAGGGTTTTCTATATATAAGATCATATTATGTTCAAACATAGACAGTTTTAGTTCTTCCTGTGTTATGTAAATGTATTTTATTTCTTTTTCTTGCCTGATTCCTCTTAGGAATTCCAGGACTGTGCTGAGTAGGAGTGATAAGAGCGGCACCCTTGTCTTTTTCCTGATCTTAGATGTTAGTGTAGGGCTTTTCATATAGGGTTTTTATGATGTTGAAGTATGTTCCTTCTGTACCCATTTTGTTGAGGGCTTGTAATCTTAAAAGGATGCTGCATTTGTCAAATGATTTTTCTGCTTCTACTGAGAGGTTCATATGTTTAGTCTTCATTTGCTAATGTGGTGTATCACATTTATTGATTTGTATATGTTGAACCATCCTTGCATTCTTGGGATAAATCCCTTTTGATCATGGTCTATGATCCTTTTGATGTGATCTAGCTATTGCTGAAAGTGGGTGTTGTTTTTTTTAAAATGTTTTTTTATTGATTTCAGAGAAAGAAAAGTAGAGGGAGAGAGAGACAGAAATATCAATGATGAGAGAGAAGCATCCATCAGCTGCCTCTTCCATACCTCCTAGTAGTGATGGAGCCCACCACCCAGGCATGTGCCCTGATTGGAAATAGGAACCATCACCTCCTGGTTCACGAGTCAGTGCTCAACCAATGGGCCATACAGGCCAGGTGAAATTGGGGTATTGTAAAAATTTTTAATTTAAATTTTTTCCATCACCATTTATCCCCTCTATGTCCTCTTCCACCTCCAACCATCCCCTGCCACCAATGCAGTCACCACACTGTTGTCCATGTCCATGAGTTCTCTCTTTTTTGCTCAATTTCTCCATCCCCTTAACACCCCTCCCCGCCCCCCCTGGCTATCTGCCTGCTCTCTATCTATAAGTCTGTCTCTATTTTGCTTGGTAGTTCAGTGTGTTCATTAAATTCCACATATAAGTCCTCTACTATCATTGTATTATTGTCATTTCTCCATTCAGATCCTTAAGTGCTATATGATATTGAGAGCATATACTATATATTTATTGATGTTTTAGCTTTCTGATGAATTGACCCTTTCCTTGTTATATAATGACCTACTTTGTCTGTGTTTCTATTTTAGGCTTAAAGTTTTTTTTTTTGTTGTTTGTTTTTTTAAAATCTGATATAGTTTTAGCCCCCCTGCTCTCTTTTGGTTTCTATTTGAATGAAATGCATTTTTCCATCCCTGTACTTTCAGCCTCTGTGTATCCTTAAAGCTGAAGGTCAGTTAGATGGTGGGAGTTTATTCTAAGGATGTGATGGGAATTAAGAAAAATAGGGCTCTCTGCATTAAGTGCCACATTAGCAGCCGGTCTCTCATTTTCTCAACAGCAGGTTCGCGCTCTTCACTTGAATGCTGTCGCCTTTGTGATGGATCAGCCCCTCTCTCCCTTTGCCGCCACTGCTCTGGTCACTATTGAATACTTTCTCCTGTCTGGTTCACTGTTTCTGCTTAATTCCTTGGCATATGGATACTCATGTCTTTTGCTATTGATTCTATAAGCTCCAGGCACCTTCTCATGGCATCCACTCTGGGAGTGTTTCAATTGGCTCTGGTCCCGAAGACAGACACATTCTTTGATGTATTCAGTACAACTCTCTAACCTGCTTTTATTCTTCAGCTATTAAACCCCTGTCATTTGCTGTCAAATTTTATACTAACATGTTGTCATGAATAAGTACTTATTTTTAGAAATACCTTTAATTATATGGGAATGTACAATTTTGAATTCTCTGATTTTATACTTGAATTTAATGTCATAAAATGATTTTCCTGAGGAAAAAGAAACCATGCTTTAACAAATAAGCATTGCGAACCTTCTATATGCCAGCATGTAAGGGAAGAAGAAAATGTGGATTTACAATTGGTTAAAGAAGTCAGAAATGTAAGTAATTATAATTCAGGAACATAAATGCTACAATCAGTGCCTAAATTAACTGCTCAGGGAGTCCAGAAGGAGTGATTGCATATAAAGAGAGAGAAAGGGGTGACTACCAAAGTGGTGTTTGAGTTTCTGATAGTGAATAGAAGGGAAGAGGAACATTCTAGGCAGAGACAACATCTGCTTCTGCAGTATCAGAGCCGTTCTCTTTTGTGATTGCTTTTGCTGATATAAGTCATTACTTGTTTATGGCACCAATTGTCTGTTCAATGATATGAAAAAGTAAGCTACCCTGAGGATATGTAATGTGGGAAATGAAAGACAAGTGTCACAGCCTGGTAGGCCCCGTGTAAAGGACTCATCCGCAGTTTTCTGAAGAGCTATCGTTATTTTAGGTGAGAAACATGCAACGTCTCTTGATGGAAGTGTCAGTTAGGAGTGTCATTTAAACATGCTCACAAGCAGCTGGAAGTTCAAGCTGCTTGGCCATTTTTGGTGTCACACCAGCAAACATGAATTAAATAACTGTGTTTCACAGATGCTTCTCTTCTGAGATATGTGACTTTATGACTTTTTCGAAAAAGATTCATATGCTTACAACTCTTCTGAAGCTCCAGATGAGCCAGATTTTTACATGTATTATTTTTGGAACATACTATTTTCAAAACCTCCTTTCACTAAATTGAAGACTTGTTAGTTATTTATCTTGTTAAAACTAATTGTACCTGAAAATACATCCCCGAGGGCTTCTTTATGGAGTGAATTTATATAATAGATAGCATCTTAAGTTCTAGAGGTTAAGCTTAAGTAGCAATTGTCTAAGAAAAAAAACGAACCTGATCCAAGAAGGAATTTTTCAAAAAATCTAGAAGCCTTAAAAAATAGTCCCATGAGGTACAATGAAGACCTTCATAATTCACCCACAAACCCTGTCTCATCTCTTTCTGAGACAAGTTTTTTAAGCAGTCGAGCTTTTCCTCCTACTATCACAAAAATGTTGGCTGAGTTCTAAGGACGAGAGGAGGCCGACTGGAACATTGGTGGAAGCTGTCACCATATGTGATCTTGCCTAGCAGGGAAAACATCTTTTATATCTTCTGGGTTCTCAGATGTCCATCTGGGTTCCACATGTTTAACTGTGCTAGAATGTTAGTCTCTGGAAGGAAATTATTTTCAATTTAAGATAGTGGGAACATGCTTATCTTATCTGAGGTAGTGGTAGCTACCACAGTCCTTGAACTGCAAATTCTCAGTAACTTAAAATAAGAAAAGTACCCTTTATGTCGACGTCAAATCCAAATGGCTATTCATGATGGCAGGCAGCTCTTTCCAAGTAGTGGTGCTAGGACCCAGGCTTCCTCCTTCCTGTAGCTCCTCGGGGATCAACAGGTGGCTTCCTGAGCTACCTACCCTCTTACCTGCCTCCAGCCAAGAAAGAGAGTGGGCGAAGCACAGGGAGGAGGGGTGGAGGGCTGGTTCTGAAACAATGCACTTCGGGTTCTTCCACAGGCTAATGGCTGGGACTCAGTAACATGATCTCAGTAACAAGCTTCAACTTCAGAAAAAAACCAAGAGGAAATGGGTTTGGTGAGCAGTGTGCCAGTATCTTCCACCGTTTCTTCTGAGGTTCTTTCCCGTATCAGTGGTCTGAAATAGTTTTCTCCCTTGCAATCTAAAATACTTTGGAAAATTTCTATAGGCCCCATGCCTTCTCCAGGTTGTCTTCTCAAGGGTTATTTTTTTTTTAATGTCCTTTAGTTTTATAGAAAATAATGAATTGGAACAACTTGAGTTTCAAAAGATTTGTTTCCCATCGAGAGTCATTCCTCTTCTCAACACCTACCAATACTGATTATCCAGTAAGATTCAGGATGAGAGATTCACTCATCCACTCACTATTCATCGATTCAGCAGATATTTATTGGCCATGAGTGTCTGCTCTGTACCATGAATAAAACTGAGATGCATTAGTGAATAAAAGAGGTAAAGACCTTCTCCACAAGGAGATGACTCTTAGCTGGGGGAGACCAAAAACAGATTAAAAATAGACCTAATGAATGAGGTAACTATAAGGTATTTAAGTAAATGATAAGTGAAATTGAAAAAGAAAAAAAATGTAGAGATGGGTAAGAGAGAGTCAAGAATGTGGTGTTGCGGGAAGGATGTTTATACTTTTAAATCGGGAGATAAACTTTACTAAGTGTGTGACATTTGAACAAACACTTAAAGGAGACACTTCCTGGGGAAGAGTTTCCAGTTGAGAGAACAGCCTGTGCAAAGACCGTGAGGTGTGATGGTGTCAGGCATGTGGAGAAGCAGCCAGAGGGACAGTGCGGCCTGAGTGAGGACAGGGGAGGCAGCGAGAGAAGAGGGCAGCCAGTCAGTGGTGCTGCGTTCAGAGCAGAAACTTTTTTGTTGTTTTGTGAATCCTCACCGGATGATATTTCCCCATGGATTTTTAGGGAGAGTGGAAGGGAGCGGGGAGGCAGAAAGAGAGACACGTAGATGTGAGAGACACATGGATTGGTTTGCCTCCTGGCTGGGATCGAGCCTGAAAACCAGGCATGTGCCCTGACGATGACCTCCTGGTTCATAGGTCGGCACTCAACCACTGAGCCATGCAGGCTGGGCTCACCCCTCTTTTAATGACCGAGGGGTATCCGTTTAAGAGGGACGGTTACCAACCAAATGCATTTCCATGAGGGCCTGTGCTCCCGTCTGTCCCCATGGGTCTTCATTAGGATGGTGTTTGGTTTGCCATTCTTCTGCATCTCCTTCATGACTGGGTCTGTTTTTAGAATTCCATTAACTCTTTTCAGTGTTTAAAGATTTTTTACCCATTCAAGTAAGATATATTTTTAAGGTTTTTTTTTTCTCTTGAATGTAATATTTCAGAATAGTCAAATTACCTTCAATTTTTAGGAGTAAAGAGATTTCCAAAGCAATTTCCTGGAGACAATATATCATCCTCCAAATTTAAAATTAACGCCTTTATCTTTACTGACAGGACAGCTGTGGAGAAACTAAAAGGAGTGAGGAGCATTCTGAGATGACTGCGTTAGCACTCCCCTCTCCTCGCTCAAATTGTAGAGACAGAAAGAGTTTCTGTTGGAGCCCCAGGGGTCATCGCTCCCAAAGGCAATATTGTCAGGAGACTTCTGACAGTTAACACAGTGAAGCCATATGAGAGGGGCCAGGCGGTCCGTAGAGCTTTAATTCTTAGGAAATTTGATTTTGTCTTTGGTGTGGAATTAAATATAGAAGTAATTACGGAGGTGGTTTTCTCAAAGTAAGATGTTGACATGTTGGGGTGAAAACTAATAATTCATCTTATTTTCTTCCCCTGACCATTAGTGGGACTGTGTCTTGAGGCTAATGTACCTTCCAAATAAGGAAAATTTTTGGTCAACATAATTATTCTGAAAACACTTTTAATTTGTACTTCCTCAGTGTTAATGAACTATGTTCTCTATAAAGACCACATTCATTTTCATTAATTAGTGTATAGGAGCATATACAAACATATGCATACACACATATATACTTATTTATATTATATAATCGTTCCTTTAAAAAATGATTTTGTTGAGGCAGTATTGAGGAGGAACTAGTGGTTTAGTACTGTTAGAAAAATTTGCCCCAGACTCTGCTCTGTGTTTACTAAAACACTGAAAAAATACATATTCCTATGCTGAAGATAGGAGTGAGCAGAATGTTCACCAAAAAGCATTAAAAGAAAACAAAACCCTACCTTATTATAGCTATAAGAGTCCAAAAAGGAAGGTAAATTGTGTAACTAAGTCGTATGGGGAAAGTAAGATTATGTGGAAGGTAATGAAGCATGTACAAAGACATCAAAAGCTGAGAGAAATGTGAGAATTTATGAGTTTCTACTCTGTGACACAGTATAACAAGAAGTGGTCCCATTGAGTCCTCTTTCTGGATATTTTCATTACATTTTTATACTTGAAATAATTACATATTCCCAGGAAGATGCAAGAATAGTACGGAGAGGGGACATTTTGTCCCGAAGAGTGCATTTTGTGTAATGGTAATACAATATCAGAACCAGGAGACCGGTATTGGTACAAGGTGGTTGTAGTTCAGTTCCTGTGTGTCATACATGGACTTGTGTAACCACCACCTCAATAAAGGCACACAACTCTTCCATCCCAACAATCTCCCTTGTACGACCCCTTCATCTTCACACATTGGCCAGCACCCTTTCTTAACCCCAGTCACTACTAATTTATTTGTTTGTATGTATAATTTTGTCATTCTGATAATGTTACACCTATTGAATAATACAATTTATGATCTTTTGTGATTAGCTTTTTTCCACACAGCTTACTCCATGCAAGTTGGTGCATGTATTAATACTTCATTCCCTGTTACCACTCAGTAGCATTACACGGTATGGAGGTACCAGAGTGTGGGTAATTAGTCACCATCATAGGACACCGCTGGTGACTCTGGCTTTGATTATGACAGATAAAGCTACCTCAGCATTTGTATCGAGAGTTCTATGTGGACAGAAAATGCCCAGGAGTGTGATTGCTGTACAAAAACTCTGCATGGTTTGTATTTTAAGAAACTGCCGGTTTATTTCCCTAAGTGGCTGTTTCAATTTGAGTGAAGTAAGGAAGAAATCTTACCCCCTTACTACCCTTTCATTTTCCCCCATTTGTAATACAAATGTCTTAAATACTTTCTACACACTATTGAGATCCACATCATACAATGTTGTAATTTTTGTTTCACCCATCAAACATGGGTTAAAAGCTCAGTAGGAAAAAGGAAGTCCAATAGACTTCCCATACTAGTATTTACCCATATTTTTACTCTTTCTGTTGTCTTTTCCAAATCCTGGATATCCCAAGATTCCTTTTCTTATCGTACACTTTCTGTTTAAAAAATTCTTTACCTACTCTTTTTTTAAAAATTATTTTGTTTAGAGAGAAGAAGGGAGAGAGAGAATGAGAGAGAGAGAATCATTGATGTGAGAGAGAAGTATCGATAGGCTGCCTCCTGCATATACCCTGACCTGGGCTCGAACCTATGACCTGGGTATGTGCCCTGACTGGGACTCAAACCCACCACCATTTGATGCACTGGGTGATGCTCCAACCAACCGAGCCACACCAGCCAGGGCTCTCCAGCTATTATGTTAGGGTCGGTCTTCTGGTAACAAATTCTGTTAGTTTTCCATCATCTGAGAAGCTCTTGATTTCCTTCCTTCTCCAAGGATATTTGTGCTGCATATAGAATTCTTGCTTTGTGGCTCTTTCCTTTCAGCACTTGAAAAATCTTGTGTCACTTTCTTCTTGGCTCCCTGGTCAAATGGAAGAAATCAATCAGCTGAGAAATCTGCTCTAATTCCAATTGTGTTTAGACTTAGGGCCTGAGAAGCATGAAATGGAGAAAGAGGAAAACCAATTCCAGGATCCATTTTGCTCACCCCGGTGGGTGGTGGAGTTCAGTCTTGCATTTCTGAGGAGCTTTGTACCATCTGAATTATCAACTTGAGACCTGAAAGACGGATTATTTATCCACTAACTTCTGTCTCCCATTGGTCCAGGGTTCCCCCCTCAGACCCTAACTCTCTCACACTTTCATAATTATACCCATATGAGTGCCAACATGATCCATGCCCCGGGGCAAAAAACAGGAGATGCACATGGGACCAAGGTCAAGGGCTAGAAGCTGTTTGGTGCAGTGACAATTGGAGTAGGTACTGACTTAGAAGACACTGGGCACAAGATATCCTCAGCCTGCACTGTCCATTCACAGAGTCCTCCACGCTAACGGGGCCACTGGGAACTTTTCCAAGGATTGTGTCACTGGGGCCATCATTCCTCAGATCTCAGACAGGATTCCTGCCCCACCCTTTCAAGGAACTCTCATCCTCTGATCGTGGCCTGCAAGAGGGCGACTGAGTTCAAGCTCCCTTCACTCCGGTCACCCCTCCTCTCTCTCAGTCTCTGAGGACTCAGTCTGTTTCTAGGTCAGGCCTCTTCCACTTTCTTCACAAATCAAAGACCTCATTCCATCCCCCGCGTGGACAATCTCAGCTTCCTTCTTACTGGGTTCTGTTTGGTGGAAGACTGAAAAAAGTCATTTGGTCTGCCTCCGAGTGTTCTTCAGCACTGGGACCCACGTCCATATTAATCACTCAGTACTTCTGAAAGATGGCTCAGGATTAATTGTTCCCTTGGAATATTGGGTTTTAGTAAGTTTTCAGCTGTGCGGAGATAATGCTTCCCTTTTGAATACGTGGAGCTCGTGCTGTCGGAATTACACTCGGGATTTTTCATTTGGCAAGGATCTGGCCCTACCACATCAGGCAGCATCCAAAGAAATCTATTGGCAAGTGATTTTCTCTTGAGGCCATTTTCAGGTTTGGAAAATTGGTCATAATTTATAATAGATGAAATAATTAGATCATAGCTAGGGTAAACATTACAATGTGTTATTTTTAGAGGAAACATAAAAATGCAATGATGACTGCATTCATATGTCAGCCATCAATACTTCATGTCTTTTAATGGGTTTACCAGCCAAGAGAACGTCTCCAATTCTTTCGTTATCATTAGATTCAGCCTCAGTTGTCAGGGACTGTCCAAGCTGCCAGTGCTTCCAGTGTCATAACTGATAGAACCCCTTTCATACTTACATGCTCCCCCAAATCATCCTCCTTCATTGTTGAATTCAAAACCTCTTGTTGGAAATTTAAGTTTGAGTGTGTGTGTGTGTGTCAGTGAAAAATCCAAGTTGTTTATAAAATAATGTTTGAATATAACACGTCTTTGAAGAATTTTCTGAGTTCCATTTGAGCTATGTTCTTTCAGTTGCCAGAATTTTTCTGGATCCTTAAAAGCTGTGGTTGTTTTTGTGTGTGTGTATGTGTGTGTTTTTAAATCAAAGTAGGAGTCCAGATGGTCAGTTTTTTCATTGCCCAGTGACAGGGGAGTGGGAGTTGTTTCTGGTTTCTGCATGACGCTAATCCATCAAAACCCAGCTAGGACAGGATGCGCACCCAAACGGTTGCAGGGACGGAATGTTACAAGTTCATAAACTCTCCACAGATTCCTCATGACCAGGAGAGGATCCTGTTTCACTTCAATATAATTTTCCTTATTATGTAACTGCTATATTTATGTACAGGTCAGACTTGGTAATTCAGTGAGAAGGCTGGAAAGAGAAATGCTCACTATTTCATCCCTGTCTGAAATACTTATCTCAGAGATAAAAATGTGCTGATTTACCTAGTCAGGAAAGGTAGCTCCTTGTGTACAGGTGTAATTGAAATTTTCCTTAGATATTAATCTAGGGTTACTACATAAATTTATTTTGTGTGATACAATGTACATTATATATAAAGAGATTAAACAGGAATTTTGGAAGTGTGATCAGATGGGGTTTGGAGTAGAAAGAAATGGACTAAAGCCGTTTGCTTTGAGATTTCTTAAACCCATTATTTCCTTTTAATTATTAAGAAAAATATTCTTTTTTTTAATTAAATCTTTATTGTTCAGATTATTACATTTGTTCCTCTTTTTCCCCCCCCATCACTCCCCTCCTCCCAGTTCCCGCCCCACCCTCCGCCCTCACTCCCCACCCACTGTCCTCATCCATAGGTGCATGATTTTTGTCCAGTCTCTTCCCGCATCTCCCACACCCCTTTCCCCCCCAAGAATAGTCAGTCCATCCCCTTTCTATGTCCCTGATTCTATTATAATCACCAGTTCATTCTGTTCATCAGATTATTTATTCACTTGATTCTTAGATTCACTTGTTGATAGATGCATATTTGTTGTTCATAATTTGTATCTTTACCTTTTTCTTCCTCTTCCTCTTCTTAAAGGATACCTTTCAGCATTTCATATAATCCTGGTTTGGTGGTGATGAACTCCTTTAGCTTTTCCTTATCTGTGAAGCACTTTATCTGACCTTCAATTCTGAATGATAGCTTTGCTGGATAAAGTAATCTTGGTTGTAGGTTCTTGGTATTCATCACTTTGAATATTTCTTGCCACTCCCTTCTGGCCTGCAAAGTTTCTGTTGAGAAATCAGCTGACAGTCGGATGGGTATTCCCTTGTAGGTAACTGAGTTTCTTTCTCTTGCTGCTTTTAAGATTCTCTCTTTATCTTTTGCTCTTGGCGTTTTAATTATGATGTGTCTTGGTGTGGTCCTCTTTGGATTCCTTTTGTTTGGGGTTCTCCGTGCTTCTTGGACCTGTAAGTCCATTTCTTTCACCAGGTGGGGAAAGTTTTCTGTCATTATTTCTTCAAATAGGTTTTCAATATCTTGCTGTCTCTCATCTTCTGGCACCCCTATAATTCTGATGGTACGCTTGAAGCTGTCCCAGAGGCTCCTTACACTATCCTCGCATTTTTGGATTCTTTTTTCATTTTGCTTTTCTGGTTGGGTGTTTTTTGTTTCCTCGCATTTCAAATCATTGACTTGATTCTTGCGCTCCTCTGGTCTGCTGTCGGGAGTCTGTATAATATTCGTTATTTCAGTCCATGTATGCTTAATTTCTAGTTGGTTCCCCAATATAACATCGAGGGTCTCATTAGTTTTCTTGTAGATATCATTAAGTTTATCGGCGGCTTCTAAACAGTTCTTGAGAGACCTTAAAAGTGTGGTTCTGAACTCTATATCTTCCATTGACAATTTTGTCCTGTTTCTTTGTCTCCGCATTTTGTTATGCTTCCTTGGTGCACCCCCTAGTGGTCTTTGTGCGCAGTCTTATAAACCTTGATTGTTGTAGCTAATTCCAGGGAGGGTTTGACCTCCAGGCCAAGTGGCTATGAGAATCAGCTGTGTCTGCAGTGAGAGAACTTCTGTCCTCTAGGGAGGTGCTAATCTAGCCTTTGCCTGAGGCTATCCGGCAAATGCCTCTGTGCAGGGCTTGGGCGGGGCGGGTCGCACAGGATCAACAGGGTGGGCCTGAGAGAGCAGTTATGGCAGCTCTCAGTCCTGTCCCCAGGGGCTCTGCCTCTCTGAGTCCCAGCAATGGCTGCAAACCTCGGAGAGAAAGCTGCACTCTGTCTGACCGAAGCCAGACAGTCCCGCTTCTCCCGTTTGAGTCTGGGTCCCTAAAGACTCGCCTGTATCTGGAGCTCAGAGTCTGCGACTCCCTCCCGATTGAAAACGCCAACCGCGCCCTCCGCCGCCAGCCCGCTCCGCGCACTCCGCACCTGAGAATTTGACTTCAGCACTGCGCCTCCTCTGAGTGTCCGTATGTGTTTCTCTTTCCTCCTAGTTGTAGGACTTCCACCCAGACAGCGTTCCTGTGGCTCTGGGTGATGTCCCTTCCGTCCTTTGGCTTCACCCTTGAAGTAGTTGTTCAAAGCAGCAAACTACGGCGTTAACCTATGCCACCATCTTGGTTCCAGAAGGTCATGATTTTCAAGAAAAATATTCTTAATTAACGAATAAAAATCCCCAAATGGTCTTATCAATTCGAGAAACATTTACATTGAAATTCTGAAGGAAGGTGAGACAAGAAAATTTTGTGATCCATATACTTAAGCACTTTATATTTTCATCAGGTCTGAATTGCAAAGGAAAATTTGGGGGTTTTCTTTGAAATATGGAAATTTTTCACAAATATAAAGCACTCTGTCTCAGAGAGTGACCTAAATCTAAGCTAATTTAACCTTAGTTTTCTTGATGAGGGAAATACAGATAAAGTTATCATTTTAATTAATTATGACATAACAGCAATTTGGGGTTTCTAATACTTATAAAATATTAGAATTACCTACTTATCTTCCAGATGTGAACCTATAGAACTATCCCACAGGCAAATGGTCTAACAATTTCTTTCTCCCTGAAGTACTGTTGTCGGTACTGTCTGATCTTAGAACCTAAATTATGTTGGATACAATGGGTTTTAAGTCTCAGATGTGTTTAGAGAGGGAATTTAATGACCCAGATAAAAGAAAACATGTTTTCCCTGTGAACCTGCTGAACTACTTCAGGGGCTTGGATGGCTGTCATTTGGGAGAAATTCTGACATCTGTCTCTGGAGCCATGACTGTGCTTGGCCGGCAGTTTCCGGCTGGAAGGCGGGGATGTTTGGAGAGAGTCATGGGGCAGAGTGTGGTTGAGACAGGGAAAGGGATCCAGTATCCGGAGCTCTGATGCTTGCTGTGCACCCCAGTCCTGCTTGTTGGAGGCCAGGCCATCTCACACTGGCCTGTGGGCCTTGCCATCTCCCCTGCCACTCCACCAACACAGAAGTTCATTGCCATCCACTAGAGGCATTACTGTGCCCATCTTTATAACAGCGCAGAGTGAAATTGGGGAACTGGGTGGTTCTGCCTGCAGCGATGAAGAATGACTTCTTCTCCTTGTCTAGGACACAAGTCAGTATTATTTGTAGCTCAATGTTTTAAGATTTTAGAAAAATTACTCTTACTTTTTACAGTTCCCTCTCCCCTCTCCCCTCTCCTGTAAATCTTTGCATCCAATGGGCTACTTTGGAAGCGGCTGACACAGCTAGAATAGCAGCCAGGGCAGATGGCTGCCCTCCACGCATGTACTTTGTTCCTATGTCCCCCGGTTCAACTCCTCAAGCCTCATTCCTTCTTCAGGATGATAATAGCTACTTCATTATCCGCATTATGTGTCAAAAACCCTTGGAGTAATTTAATGTTAACTCATTCTACAGTCACAGGCACTTTTAGGGGAGAATAGGTGTTATTCTGTGTTTACACTGGAAGAAATCGAGACCCAGGAAGCTAAGTACTTGCCCAAGTTCACACACCGGTAAGGGACAGGGCTGGGATCCTGTGTCAAAGAACCACTCACGCCTGCTTTGAATGGACTTCTGGCTGCCCACATGGTATATAAACGTGTAGGATAACTTTTCATCTCCCTGACCCCAAATGAGGACTTTGTAACAAGGATTTATCTCCTGAATAGGAATATCCCAGTTATCATCATAGCTATTCACATACTTGGTATAGCACAGATTTCAGCCATATTAAAATGAAACGCTTTCTGCAACCACATAAGACTGACTGCTTTTTTGCAACTTTAACCCCATGTCACAGTCTGACATCTACAGTGCAATTAATGATCTGTTCTCAGAATGTTCGTTTGGATTTGTTGTTGCCATTAAAATATTTTAAACACGAGCAGTTACAAGTTATTTAAAGAATTTTGTATAATTAATGAAAAATCCCTGGAATTAGTCTCTGTGGTCATTTGGGCTCATGTACTTTCTAAAGCATCTGACTCCCTGTCGCCGGAGAGGCGAGTTTGGCTCATTGCCATGGCAGCGGCTGCCCTCCCCGTCCTGACAGGGGTTGGAGAGTTGGGCTATTGTGCATTATTCTTGCATATGACCATTTAAAAATGCACTGAAATTTCTATAGTTTACTCCAGCTGATTGCAATTTTATCTCCCCTTTTCTCCATTCTGGTCACCCCCTTCTCATCACCTCTCTTCTTCCCAAAGTGCCTCCTAGATTCTGTCACCCCTTCATGTTCCCGTTACTGAGTTGCTATGATTTCTGTCCTGTGAGTGGCTACACTCTCTTCATGCTTTGCCTATAGGTGGATTTAAAAAGTGGAAAACCAATAAAATGTCATGTGAATGACGGCGGCTGTGTAAGCATTGCTCTCAGTGACGTGTCACGATTTCATTTTCTTCATTGTAAGTCCAGCCTGGTCACTGCTGGCGAGGACAGCGCTCCGGATCAGGTGGAAATAATGATCTTGGCTTCCATTCCTCCCATTAACATGGAAATGGTCACATTTTAATCAGCTTTATTTTTTTAATCTTTATTGTTGAAAGTATTACGTATGTCCCTTTTCTCCCGCCATCAACCCCCTCCAGTCCAATCCCATCCCCACCCCAGGCCCTCACCATGCCACTGTCTGCATCCATGGGTTATGCATATATGCACACAGGGTCTTTGGTTGATCACCTTCCACCCACCCTTTCACCATCTCAACCTTCCCTGCGAGATTCCACACTCTGTTCCATGCTTCCATGTCTCTGGATCCACTCTGTTCATCAGTCTACGTTGTTCATTAGATTCCACTCATGAGTGAGATCATGTGATACTTGTCTTTCTCTGACTGACTTATCTCACTTAGCATGATACTCTCCAAGTCTCTCCATGCCATCTCAAAGGGTAAGATATATTTTTTCTTTTTTACTGCTGCATAGGATTCCATGTAATAAATGTACCACAGCTTTTTATCCCCCCATCTCCTGAATCGGCTTTACACTTGTTCCATGATTTTCGGTGATGGCTTTTGGTGCTCCTGGAATTTCCAGTTACGCTGGGAGCTACCCTAGCCGAGCTGTGCTACCTCGGGGGAGGGTTGGTGCTGGAAGCTCCTCTTGCTCCCTCCAGGGCACCCGCACTGGACGTGTCTGCTGGTTGGTTTTCTCCAGGGGAGTCCTGCCGCGTCTCCTCTGAACCCCGGGCTCCTCCACAGGCTCCCCCACCCGTGGTGTCTGCCCGAGTCAGTGTCTGCAGGTGCTCAGGACTGCCCTGCCCATCCCAAGCCCGGACCAAGGTGTGTCTGCCTGCTACCCGGTGCCCAGGAGGGCAGGACTCCTCCCGGGACCCTCGGCATAGCGTGCTGGGTCCCCCGCTCCCCTGGAGGCACCTTAGTCATGGAGGGATGCTGCATTTCAGTTGTTAAAGGGAAGGGAAAAGTGAGGTACAGCCAACACTGCCATGTGTGATGTCATTCGGTGGCCACTGTTGTCTCATGAAAAATGGGACTTCTGTCAGACCAGTGGGATCAGGGGCATCTGGAGTTCAAGGTTTTAAGCAGGACCTTCGAGATCTTCCCATTTCAATCCTCAGGGTCTTGTCCCTGTCTGCTAGGGACCCGACTGAGGAGATAAGCTGTGTGTTTTCCGTTGTTGTTGTTATTGTTTTAAATGTTTTGTTTTTTTTTAAAAATTCTTTATTGTTTAAAGTATTACATATAGTGTTACATATGTCTCCTTTTCCCCATTGAGCTCTCCCCAGCCACCCCCAGCCCCCAGCGCATGCCCTCACCCCCTAGTGTCTGTGTCCATTGGCCATGCTTATGTGCATGCGTACAAGTCCTTTGGTTGATCTCTTACCTCCCCTCACTCTCCCCTGCCTTCCCTCTGAAGTTTGACGGTCTGTTCAATGCTTCTCTGTCTCTGTATCTAGTTTTGTTCATCAGTTTATGTTGTTCATTATATTCCACAAATGTTTTTATTGATTTTTTTTTTTTTTAGAGAGAGAGGAAGGTCGAGGGAGAGAGAGATAGAAACATCAATGAGAGAGAATCTTCCATCAATTAGCTGTCTTCTGCACACACCCTACTGGGGATCGAGCCTGCAACCAGGCATATGCCCCAACCAGGAATTGAACCAGTGACTTCTTGGTTCATAGGTAAACACTCAACCCCTGAGCCATGCCAGCTGGGCGCGATAAGGGTTTCTGTAGGACCGCTATCTCGCAGATGGCCTGCGTCTCTTCTCCATTCTCTCTGCAGACACCTGGACGTATAGCAGTGACTCTGGCCGGGCAGGTAGGAGGTAACTATGATTTAGTACATGCTGTTTGATGTTCGGGACTCCCGGTAGGACCCAGGCTGGTGTGTATGGATGGCGGTGTCTGGCAGAACTGGTCACGCAGCCTGGTTTGGTGAGGTGACCATAGGGGATGGTGGGCCATGCTGGAAATAATCAGGAAGCGCTCCCCAAACCCAGTTGGCACCAATCTCGGAGACTCACTCCAGAGACAAGGCACCCCTGGTGTGAATAGAGGGACCCGGAGTAGCTCTGCCTGGGAGTCTCTTGGGCCCTGCCGCTCACTCACATCCTCTCTCCTATTGCACCACAGTCTTCGCCTCTATGGAAAGCCCTGCCCGAGCGCGCTCGGTGGACGCTGTGAGGCCTTCATGGGCCTGAGCCTGCTGTGAATACCGTCACGTTCAATCTCCTCCGAATCTCCTCTCCTCCTCTGACTTGGTCTCCAGCCCAGTCTTCCACTCTGTCTGCTCTCCATTTGCCGGGGATGGGGCTTCCTTTGCATGCTGGCCAGGAGGACCTCTGGCTTTCAGATTTTGCCCCAGGTGATTAATCATCCTGGGTCTGCCATGATCTCTCTTTCCCTGAACTGGTGACCCTCACTCACATCCCCCCATTCAATCACCTCCCTTCTAACGTGCGGAAATACTGACCCGCCAACTCCCTTCCCTGGAACCCCATCCGGGCTCACTAATGTGAGTGTCAGAACAACTGCATTACTGCCGCAGTCAGGGGCTGTCCACTTGCCGTCCTCCACTGCTGGTGACAGAGTCCTCGATGCCGGACTTCTATTGATTAACTCAGATCCAAACTTCATCTTAGGATCTGAAGCACAGAGTGTAGGAAACAGGCCGAGAGCCAACCAGCAGGAGGTATTTACAGTAGTTTGGGGATGAGCCCACTGGCTGCTAAACAGGAAATGTGTGGGCTACCATGGGGTCCCCTATTTTTAATAGTCAACTTAATATGTTTGCAGGAGGATGTAAGGCATATATAAGTGTTTATTATCTACAAATAGAAGTCAATTTTTACCCCTCATTTAATACTGATTTGTCAAGCTAAACCCTTATTATTCTCCAATTTGCCCATGAAAAAGAATATTTTTCATTTCAAAGTAGGTAACACCACACTGTAATCAAATATTCTCAGATTAATTCAAGTGGAAATCAGTATTACTCATCACCTAAAAACACAAATTCAGTATACTTCCTCAAGAATATGTATCTAGGCTAGATGCTTTAAAAATATTTTTATTAATTTTAAAGAGGAAGGGAGAAGGAGAGAGAGATAGAAACATCAATGATGAGGGAGAATCATTGATCGGCAGCCTCCTGCACACCCCACAATGGAGATTGAGCCCGCAAGCCAGGCATGTACCCTGACCTCCTGGTTCATAGGTCAATGCTCAACCACCGAACCATGCCCACAGCTGGGTTAGGGTAAATGCTTTAAATAGGACTTAAAACCATCCTGAGGTCAGGATGTTTTTCCTTTGTGAAGCAAGTAGAAAATGTGTATCACCTTAGTTGTTTTTAATATTAATTTTAATTACTTTCTTATTGAAGAAGCTGAAGGAGTGGGTCAACTACTAAAAGATGAGTGTGAATAGGAAGTTCTATGACATCAGTCTTCCTGTGGTCAGGGGTAAAGAGCTGTAAGTAACATCTGGTGATCCTCAGTGGGGAGCTGACACAGCACCACCGTTAGGTGGGAGGGGGGACTGTTTGGGACTAATGAGCCTTATCCTGCTGAACCCGCTTCTAAGATTCTGAGTGGTAGGGCAGTGACGCAGCAAGTACACTTCAATGGACATGTCCCATGGAAATAATTAGAAATGCGAGAAAAAATATGTGACTCATGGTCATAGACAGAATCCTGAAAATAAGCAAAATGCCAGTGGTGGATGATACACAAATGATGGTTCATAATAGAATAATGGGCAGGTATTAAATACATTGCTGAAATGATAAAGTTTAACATATTACTAATTAATAGAAGCTAGCTCTGAAAAAATATATATACATACACACCTTTAAAATAATTCTTTGAAATCTCATATTTAGCCTTAACATTCATTTTTCAGTTTCTTTAACTCTTTTTACCAGCATCTCATGAAAAATTTGTTATAGTTGGCATTATACCCATTGTCATTTTTTTTAGCTTTTACAAAAAACACTGTTTTTTAGCCCAGCCAATGTGGCTTAGTTGGTTGAGCATCATCCCACGTACCAGGAGGTCACAGGTTTGAATTCCCGGTCAGGGCACATGCCCAGATTTCAGGCTCAATCCCCAATAGGGGTCATGCAGAAGGCAGACAATAGATGTTTCTCATCAATGTTTTTCTCTCTCTCTCTAAAATCAATAAAAACATATTTAAAAAATGCTGTTTGTAATCATTGATAATATCAATAAGTGTTGCTATACAAAAATGCCTGATAAAAGGCCAAGTTCATTTAAAGTCATTGCAAAACAAACCTAGTCATGTTGATTCAGCTAATTTAAAAAGTGTGACAAAAAAGCAGGCATTCCCAATGAGTTTAGAGCAGTCTGAAGAGGAAATACATAGGATTTTCAAGCATCTATGAGTGTCCTACATGTCATGAGAAATGAAGAAAACAATAAGAATACACACTTAGAAAATTCTGAACTCTTTCAAAGTTGCATTCCTCCCAAAGCTAAGTAACTGCTGGTTTTCACACATTTTCCAAATGAGTAACTCTTGTAGGGAAACGTTTTATTTTTTCTTGAATGGACAATAATGGTATGTTTTTTCTTTTAGTAAAATAACTTGGTGTTAACTGTTAGCATTTGAAAACCTGCATGAGACAGATTATTTTACTCTTATTGTCTACTAGAAGCCCGTTGCACGCAGATTTGCACAATAGGCCTTCCTTCCTCTGGCTGCTGGCACCGGTTTTCCTCTGGCATGCGGGACCCAGGCCTTTGGTCTGGCTGCAGCAGAGAAGCCAAGCCTCGAGGCGAGGCTTCTCCCTTCCGGCCGCTTCTCCCTAACCCTAACCCTAACCCTAACCCTAACCCTTAAATCATTAGATGTAATATATACAAAACATTATCATTGTGTTGTTTACTCCATCAAACATGTGGCCCAGTGCCTGGATAATAGTAGCATCCAATAAATATTTGTTAAATTAATAAATGAAGAGAATAATATGCAGAGAAATAATACTTTTTAAAAATATTTTTCAGGAGTTATTGCCTACCTTTTAGTTTCTATCAGGATGTAGAGGATTAATAAAATTTTATTTCTGTGTGAGGAGATGTATATATAGGGCTGGGCAAAAGTAGGCTTATAGTTGTGAGTTTGTGAAATACAGAGTTTATTCTTGTATTATTTATTAATGATTGTATTATTTATTTGTATTACAACTGCAAACGTACTTTTTCCCACCATTGTACTAATTAGCTTAATTGTAGTCATCATTCACTAAGTATATGTGTATTAAATTATCATGTTACATATCTTAAATATATATAATTTTTATTAAAATAATAATAAAGACACCGAGAAAAGAGAATGGACACTGATGTCACTTAAGAATTAGTGCATGAGCCTGGTTGGTGTTGCTCAGTGGTTGAGTGTCAACCTATCAACCGGGAGGTCAGGATTTGATTCCCAGTCACAGCACATGCCCGAGTTGCAGGCTTAATCCCTAGTGGGAGGCATTTTGGAGGTAGCTGATTGATAATTCTCTCTGATCATCGATGTTTCTATTTCTCTCTCCCTCCGCCTTCCTCTATGAAATAAATGAAAATATATTTAAAAGAAAAAGAAAGAATTGGTGAGTGAGCCCAGCCGGTATGGCTCAGTTGTTGAGCACTGGCCCATGCAACAACAGGTCGCTGATTTCATTGGGGGTCAGGGCACAAGGTAGCCAATCAATGCGTCTCTCTCACATAGATGTTGAGCTCGCTCGCTCTCTCTCTCTCTCTCTCTCTCTCTCTCTCTCTTTCTCTCTCCTTCCCCTCATCTTCCTCCCTCTTCCCTCCTCCCTTCTCCCTTCCACACTCTCTAAAATTAAATGGGAAAAAAATATCCTCAGTTGAGGATTAAAATAACAATCTATAATAATAAAAGCATAATATGCTAATTAGACCGGATGTCCTTTCCGACAAAGCCGGGGCTGCCAGGGAAGCCCGGGTCCCGGGTGCCAGAGGGTGCCAGTGCCCGCAGCCGGGGAAAGGAAGGCCTCCTCTTGCACAAATTTCATGCATTAGGTCTCTAGTAATGATGATGATGATGATGATGATGGTGATGATGATGATGATGTCTCTTTTGGTCCAGGACAGTGGTTATTTTAACCATAAAATATTCTTAAGAACTTAATGAGCTTTTTCTGTGTTTGATTCTAGCCATCTCCATGAATCAAAAGGTTACTCAGTTATTTTCTTGACACTTTGAATAGATTTCCATCTTCTTTGTTTTGTGGCCCCTGTGTCTTCTCTTGCTCCACTACGCCCCCTTCCCCCTGCCTTCTCTCTCTCTCTATTGCATTGTGGTTTCTCTGGGTCTGTGGGCTTCAGTGAAATGCCCACATGTAAACTCTTCTGTGATCTATTTTATCCTGTTGAGAATAGTTACTAACTACCAACCCCTTAGAGCAGCGGTTGTAAACCTGTGGGTTGCGACCCCTTTGGTGGTTGAATGACCCTTTCATAGGGGTCACCTAAGACCATCCTGCATATCAAATATTTACATTACGATTCATAACAATAGCAACATTACAGTTATGAAGTAGCAACGAAAATAGTTTTATGGTTGGGGGGGTCACAACATGAGGAACTGTTTTAAAGGGCCAGAAGGTTGAGAACCACTGCCTTAGAGGGATCTTGACTCTGCTATACCATAAGATGTTTCTGAGACGAACATCTTATGAAAAGCCTTAAGCTTATTACTGAAGGAACAGATGAAGGCTAATGTGGAAGATGCCCAAAGTCAAAGAATGGTCTGGACATTTCTCATTATCCAATACTAATGGCCCGATGCACGGATTTGTGCATATTGTTCAGCTTCAGAGGTACGTTGTGCCAATAGTTGGTCTTCAGACATATTCTGTTGACAATGAAGCTTTCTTTCAACTTCAGAATGTCAACAAAAACAACCAAATTCACGATCAACAATAACAGATCAAAACACATACATGTGATTGGTGCCAGTGTGAGCTTTATATGTATCACGCATGTGCGAGTCAACTTGATTTTTAAATTGCCAGTGTGCGTCATATGTACTATTCACTTGAATAGTCAGATGGACAGATGGTCGGACACTTAGCCTTTTATATGTAGATAGGCAAATACAAAGGTTTCCTAGAAAATAATTGATCACTTGTTTATGGAAGAAGAGATTATCATTTCATTTTCCTCCATATAGAAAGATTTTAGTGGAAAATAAAACAGGTTCCATTCATAGCATCACAAACCCATCCCTCTTTGTCCTGCTTAAACTTATGGTTATCTTTTATTTAAAAACAGCAGAGATCAAAACACTTAAAAACAAAGCAGGATATTGAATGAGAATTTTTTTTCATATGTACATGTGTGCATGTGAGCTTCCTGTATACCATGGCCCACAGTCCTTTCTCAGTTATAGTTTCATGTGATTCTGAGATTCATTAATAGAAACTTTGTACTAAATATAAAGGCTTTGACCTTCCATGATATTACATAATCTCAAGATATTTTATTTCCTGGGACGATTTATGCTTTACATAGTCCAAACAATGCTAACAAAGTTATCTGATGTCTTCATATCACATGATTGTCCCAGCTGCGCACTATAACATGGGCAACACACTCTGTTGTCCTAAAGGAGAAAATGGAAGACTCAGTGGCCTTGCGTTCAATGTTTAGTGCCAGAGAAACTTACGTTTCTGTATTCACTTATTGGTTCTGTATCTAAGCAAAATTGGCTTCCTCTTTGCACTCCAAGAGAAATAGAGTCAATCTATGTTCAAACCTTTCCTGTCATTTATATGGAAGCAAAGCCAGCTAATTAAATCTATTCCATTGACTTAAGGTTGATGGAAAGTGCTGGAAAAGGCCATGGCTGACCATGTTGATGTATTTGTAAACTAAACAAGTGGTTGCTTTGTGTTCCAAATAGATAGCGAGGAGGGAAATGAACTCATCCCACTCATTTATGAAATTCTTGGGCTTGAGGTAGAACTCTCTCATATTAATAGATTCCCTCATGGGTGTTGTTTTTTATTCCCCTAAAGAAAAACATTGAACATTCCAGAATTATTAGACAGAAATCTAAAAAATGATGCCAGTGAAATCAAGGCCACTGGCTCATTCCCTCTACATGTTTTTAAATATGCTTTTTATTGAATTTTAGAGATAGACAGAGAGGGAGAGGGAGAGAGAGAAACATTGATCACTGCTTCCTACACACCCCCTACTGGGGATCAAACCTGCAACCCGTGCTCCAATACCTTCCCCTCTACTGGGAATCAAACCCGGGACCTCTTGGCACACAGGATGGCTCAGTCAACCAACTGAGTCACACTGGCCAGGGCTACATGTTTTTTAATTTTTCTCTTTAATTTCATGATCACGGATTATACCCCAGATCAACCAGCCATCTCAGGTGCCCACTGCTCCAAAGTCTGGCAAGCCCCTACCCCCAGACATACACAGTTTAGATAAGAACATGTTGATCATGGATGAGTTCCATCACCACTTTTTTCAAGCATTTAAGAGTTTTCATTATATTAAGTATTGTGCATCAGTGATAGAAGAAAAATAAATAATATCACAGTCACTGATAAGCCAACTTACACTTGGTTTATTTTATCCTGTGAATTAAAATGTAAAGAGCCACATGAGTGGTAAAGGAAAAGACAGTTTATTCAAGGGTGATTGAGGCAGATATACAAATGTGCAGAGAGTAGGAATGGAGTGGGAAGAGTTTAGGATGAGGAATGAGGGTGGAGGGGTTCCGGGCAGGGGTGATGGGCAGGGCTATGGCAAGAAAGGACATGATGCATTCAGGAGGATCCCAACCAGGAGAGCTTGAATGTAGTCCAGGGGAGTGGAGGATTTTAGTAAGATCTGAGGAATTCACTGCCTCCATATTGTGGAAGGTCAAGGATATTGTTTATAAAACTGTCATTTTATTCTGATGAATCTGAAGACCCGTTTAAGACTTTGGAATAGGCTGTTTGGTGCATTAAACAATAGTTAGGAAATGGAGAGAGGTCTGCAAGGTGGAGAACAAAGGGATTGCTCACAATGTATATCAAAACACGTTACTCTGGCCCGACCAGGGTGGCTCTGAAATTAGTAAAGATATATTTAAAATACATACACACACACACACACACACACACCCCAAACAAAACACACACACATAAACAAAACATATACACACATACACACACACAAAACTGCACATTACTCTGCTACTAAAAAACCCTCCAAGAATTTCCATTTCAATTAGAATCCAGCCTGAGCTCCTCATTGTAATCTCCCAGGCTGGTCCTTACCTGCCTTCAAACACTTGTCTACCTCTCCCTCTTGCTGCTCTAGCTCCACTGCCTTCTCCAGCTCTAGACAGGCCAAACTCGTTCTTGGCTAAATTTGTCCCATCATTCAGGGCTCATCTCACATTACTTCCTGTTTCAGCGAGCCTTTCATTATCGCATGTTGTCTTACCACCAGTCACTCTCTGCCACACCACCCGGTGTGCACTTGTGATCACCTGTTTGTCTGTAGTCCATCTCTTTTCCATGCATTGTAGGGGCCCAGAGAAATTGAGTTTGTCTTTTTGTTTGTTGCTTTATACCTAGCACCTAGATCAGTGCTGAACACAGGCTCAGTCAGTACTGGAGAAGTAAATGAATGCATCGGAGTGGGGTGAGGTTGTGATTCCAGGCTGAGATTCTACACGTTGTGGGCAAAGCAGTGCCTAAATATAGAGTTCAAGGGCTGGAGTCCACGCAGTCCACATGGTGGTGCCCAAGGGGCTGTAGTAAGTGATTTGATGACCTAGACATTGTTCCCCAGCTTCACAGGCAGGCGGTAGCCTGTGAGAGGAAATGGGGTCGGTTTGGAAGGCAGCCTCTTCTGTCAAAGAAGCCATTGCCATGGAAACATGCGTTTCTGTGAACAATTAGATTTGGTTTAAACTATAAAATTAATACTCTAGTTGGAACTTGGCATAAATAGGCTCTTTCATTGATTTTCTAAATTAGTTATCATCTTTGATGATCTTCTAATAAGGACCCATTTTGTGTTTTAAGTATTAATGATACCAAACTGGGACTATTTCATCAAACATTTTGCGAAGAATTTGAAAAGAGTCCTTACAGTTTTCCCAAACTACAAGCTCCCCCACGCACTATAAATCTAAAGGCCAAGTAAAACCAACACAAGCTTGCGGATGCTGGCTGCAGTTACATAAACTGAAGGCCCACAGTCCCTCACACCCTTGCTTCATTTTAATGATATTGGGCCCCGAAGACCAATGAAAAGCTAATTATGAACTAATGAAGGTTTAGCTTTTCAAATTTTTAATGGTATTAGTCACACACTGATTTTCAAATATTTGCGGTTAGATAATAAACTGTCTTAAGAAACATTCTCTGTACTTTATAACCTGGGTAACTAAATATTTACAAAATCAGACCCCTCTTGAACACAATGAAGGAAAGGAAGTCGTAGGAAAAAATTGTGTCAGGATTTACTGAGAAACTGGAATACAAGAGCACAACTGGACTACGGTAAGACCACCACTGTCATTGTGTTCATTTCTCCTGCAATGGACATGCATTTCCGCACAGGGCTACGTGCCTGACCTCCACAGGCAGCACAGTGCACTGGGCAAGTCTTATTGCTGAGTGGGAGCTGATTTCACCGAACTTTCCACAGAAGAATGGCACCCTGTACATTCGTAGTTTGCAAAGTATACAGTACAATTCTTAAAAGCCCTCCAGGTAGTGTGGAAACACCCAAAATCGGCAGTAAGAGAGTTTGACTTCTTGGGAGAGTCCTGGCAGCCAGGGAGAAAGAGGAGTGATGCTTCCTTTGAGTCACTAACCTCTGGAAACTCACGAATAGGAGCTGTGGGCAGCTAAAGGAACATAGAATGTTGTTGCTGCCACAGACGCCACTGGAGGAAGATGTGGTCAGGTGGGATTCCGCATCTCTTAGCTTCCAACCACAGAAAGAGAGGCCACCCACAGGCACAAGCCAGAGTGAGGGACAGGGAATAAAGTCCCAGGGAATCTAACCACAAAGGGCCCTAATGTTACTCTGGCTCTGTCTCTACATCTCACTGTTCCTATCCAGAGTGTTCGCCTGGCTGGCGTGGCTCAGTGGTTGAGTGTTGACCTATGAGCCAGGAGGTCAGGTTTCAATTACTGGTCAATTACACCCAACCCGCATGCCGGGGTTGCAGGCTCCATCCCCGGTGTGGGGGCATGTGGGAGGCAGCCAGTCGATGATTCTTTCTCATCATTGGTGTTTTTATCTCTCTGTCTCTCTCTCCCTCCCTCTCTGAAATCAACCAATCAATCAACCAATAAATAAATCAATAAAAAATGTTCAGCTCAACCTGCAGTGTCTTCTATTGTGTGGGACTCAGGATGACTCAGCACTTTGGACAAAGGTTGCGTGTCCAAAGTGCGGCATCAAACAGCCTAACTCCGGGGCAGTGTTTCCATGGAGATATGAGGGGGGGGGGGGGCTGTGAGCAAAGGTTTCAGTCTGATGTCACTGAAAGGAAGAACTATGCAAAGTACTGATCCGATCTGAGGTAGTAACTTGGCCCCATGAGTGAAAGTGTGCCAAGTGTCCATCACTTACCAGCCAGCAGTGTTCACAGCAGCCCGGCTGTCTCTGCTGGGATCCTCACCCCCACCTACCTGGCACCAGACATTCCTGATTCTCTTAGCTCTCACAGGAATAATCTGTAATGTGCTTATAAGTTCACTTGGCGATTTCCCAGTGTGTACTGTTGACCTAAGTCTGTCAGTAGAAAAGATAATGTATTCATTTGTTCTTACAATGGGTGAAAACTCTTGTTTTCATATTGTAAATCGTTAAACAATGAATATCTTTAATTGATTGTCATTGGAAGTGATTCATTCACAGCTTGTGTGTGTAACATTTATATATACAGATCATTTATGGGACAGAGAAAACTAAAAAATGGTAGCTTGATATTGCAGAATTTGGGGAGGTTATTTATTTTTTACTTACAAAGAACCTAAATAAATATAAGAAGGTTATAAACATTCTATTATGTAGTAATTTAAACCTTTCATACTTATATTCCTTTTATTTCAGATTTCTTGAACATCTTTGTGCACTTGAAATTAATACTTATGTCATCACTAAATACAAAATAAAAAATACAAGCTGGGACTGATCTTTTTTAAAAAAATTCTCACCCAAGCATATCTTTTTGTTGATTTTTTTAGAGAGAAAAGGATAGGGAGAAAGAGAGAGAGAAACATTGATGTGCTTCTCATATGCACCCCGACCAGGTATCAAACCCTCAACCCTTTTGGTGTATGGGACAACACTCCAACCAACTGAGCCACACTGGGCAGGGCACACGCTGTGGCTGATCTTTAAAAAAATGTTTGACAAATCTTTAGATATGGCTTTGAGTTTGGGCTTGCAAAGGAAAAGCTACAAAATCTTTATATATACACTGAGTGGCCAGATTATTATGACCACCTGATGTTTGTAGGCAAATTAGCTATAATTTCACGCTGAAGTTGTAGAGGGCCAGACCATAATAAATAGGGAAGCAGGTTGTTTATAGTAGAAGTGATTTTTTTTCTGAAGATATGGGTAAACAATGCAATGTAACAGCCTTTGAACGTGAGATATATATATATATATATATATATATATATATATATATATATATATACATACACACACACACACACACACACATACATACACTGAGTGGCCAGATTATTATGACCACCCCAGCAGTACTTTGTTGGGCCACCTTTTGCCTTCAATATTGTGGCAATTCTTCTTGGCATTGACTCCATGAGATGTTGAAAGGTGATGCGAGGAATCTGACACCATGCCTGATGAATAGCACTGTCCAGTTCTGTGAGATTTAATGGTTGTGGAACCAGCTGCCTGATGGCTCTTTTAACTTCGTCCCACAAATGCTCAATTGGATTGAGATCTGGTGATTGTGGGGGCCACCTAAGCAAGGGAAAGTCTCCCTCATGTTCTTGAAACCACTCCTGCACAATACGAGCACTGTGGCATGGCGCATTGTCTTGTTGGAAGAAGTCGTCTCCATTGGGATACACCATTAACATGATAGGATGAACTTGATCAGCAACGATTCTTAGGTATGTTGTGCTATTCAGACGTTGTTCCACACGAATTAAGGGGCTCAAATCATGCCAGGAAAACATGCCCCAAACCAGGGGTGGGCAAACTTTTTGACTCGAGGGCCACAATGGGTTCTTAAACTGGACCGGAGGGCCGGAACAAAAGCATGGATGGAGTGTTTGTGTGAACTAATATAAATTCAAAGTAAACATCATTACATAAAAGGGTACGGTCTTTTTTTTTTTTTTTTTAGTTTTATTCATTTCAAACGGGCCGGATTCGGCCCGTGGGCCGTAGTTTGCCCACGGCTGCCCCAAACCATAACACTGCCCCACCAGCTTGAAGGGTTGTACTCATGCATGTGGGGTGCATGCTTTCATGCTGTTTCCGCCAAATTCTCTTCCATCTGCATGATGCAACTGGAAACGTGATTCATCAGACCACATGACTTTTTTTCCAATGCTCTATTGTCCAATCCTTGTGTTCCTTTGTGCATTGGAGACGTTTTATCTTGGTAACTGCAGACAGCAAAGGTGTTTGAACAGGCCTTCGGCTTCCATATCCCATATGATGCAGTGTACGGCTACTGTGCCTACAAACGTCAGGTGGATATAATAATCTGGTCAACCAGTGTATATCATAATTCCTTTATTGATTTTAGTTGAAATTTATAGTTTTAGTTGAAATTTATTTTGGAGCAGGAGCATGGTAGACATTTCAAAAGTTTGATTATCAAAGCCTTATAAAGTGTCACAAAAATGTTCTCTAATATGCTAGATAATTTCCTGTCTTCCTAAATTTCAAATAGGCTTCTTATGTAGAAGAAAAATGCTAAAAAATAATCAATAAATTAAAATAAGTGAAAGATATTTGTGTGTATTAAAAAGCCTCAGGTCATAAAATTTAACAGGCAGATAAACTCTTGGCTGGGTTGGCGTCGAATGGCACCGCAGGGAAACTGAGCTGATACCACAAATATGTGTGCAGGGTATTGTTTTGTTCCAGTGTCATGTGAGTTCTGCAAATCTAACACAGAAAGTTTACGCAACAGCTGCCAAGTCGATCTCCGCATGTGCTTCATTCCTCGTTACTCGGGAAATGATGTGCTTTCTGCTTAATGACACTGAAAACCACTCCAAGGACACACAGCCAAGAATGCAGAAGCCTGCTCCTGGTGGAATTTGCAAATCATCCCTTATTCCCATCCTGCGGGGTGAGCTTTGTTTAAAGGGCTCGTGGCACAGAGTGTGACTGGTGGGGCGCGCTCCGAAAAGATGCGACGGGGCCACAGTTCCCACCGATGACCCAGAGGTGAGCATCTTTTTAACAAACTCCAGCTGGGAAGCTTGGAACTCGGTACCACGTGGACAGTAAGTGGCCTGGCAAGTCTTTGGCACAGAGATGGCAGCGTGATTTAGGGCAATAATCCCGCCGGTGGTATTTTCAATCTGTGTGCATGAGACCTTTCAGCACAGGGGAAAACATTTTTTTGGTCTAAAACATACTTGAAGAACTAATTTGCCAACCAATAAGGACAGCAGTAAGTTAGGGGTGTTCTTTCAAATTTAACAGAAAACTCCATGAGCATTGATGTAATTTTTAAATGACATTCAGGAACGTCATTTTTAGCTTAGAGTAGCAAAGCTGATTCAAGATTGTGGCCATCCTAATCATCAATATGCACGGACCCTAAGTGAGAAATCACTCAGATGGTCATGCTGGATTTAGTTAGATTATTTAAAGGGTAGCTTTTTACTGTTTTCTTCCTAGGAAGACGCTAAACTAAAGAGGACCCAATAACCCTTTGGCAATCTAAGCAATTTCCTATTGGGGTGGCTATAGGTATTTACCATGAAGTTTATGCAAGTGAATTTATTGACTACCCTTCAGACGGGCTTGGTAGTGGTGTATTTATTTAATCACTAGAGGCCCAGTGCACAAAATTCATGCATGGGTAGGGTCCCTAGGCCTGGCCGGCGATCAGGGCCGATCTGTGGGGCAACCAGCAGGGCAATCAGGGACCCCACTGGCACCCGCCTTGGCCAGCCTGGCCCTGCCCGCTCACCAGCCCTGCCCCCTGCCACTGCTACTGGTCACCTTCCTCTGCAGGGCAACTGGCAGGGCGATCAGGGGCCCCCGCTGACATCCACCTTGGCTGGCCTGGGGCCTGTGCACTGGGGGCAGCTCCTGCATTGAGCGTCTGAC
Organism: Myotis nattereri; assembly: GCF_964212035.1. NCBI lineage: Eukaryota > Metazoa > Chordata > Mammalia > Chiroptera > Vespertilionidae > Myotis > Myotis nattereri. The sequence goes on along the minus strand of NC_138076.1, from coordinate 3,364,477 downwards.
CCCTGGTGGTCAGTGCGTGTGATAGCAACCAGTCATTCTGCTGGTCGCTCTGTTTGGTCGATTTGTATATTAGGCTTTTATTATATAGGCTTGCCTATCTTTTAAGGAGACCAGAAGTTAACTTTTTGTAAACTATAGAATATTGAGTTTAACCTGTGAAATTTTCACTGCTATGAAAACAGTAACTTTGACTTGCTATTATTGGGAAGTCAATATATTCATCTTTGAATTTGACAGTATTAAACTGTCAAATTTTAGGAGTTTCAAAGCAAAGGAGAAAATACTTCTGCCCAAAATAAGAAATTGATGGAACATATATGCAGTTTTTTAGATCTGTCATACATAACTTACTATTAATTACATTATGGAAGGTGTTAAATTTATACCTTTCTTGTTTATCTTATTCACCATATGTATATTATGGTCTAGTCTAAGTAATTTACATATTTACTAATTAGGATGTTAGAATAACCTCGAGCTCTTTTCTGAGGGAGATATTGTCATTGTCTGCAAGTAATTGCTTTTATTAAAAAGTAATCTGTTTAGATACAAGTCAATTTGCCTTCTTAATGAAAAAATAAATAAACTCATGTCATTTTAAATCTTATCACCCTTCAAGTTCTACACCAAAAACATTAGATCTGGTCTTAATCAAAACCATAAAAAATTGTATTATGGGCACTTGCTGGGAATTATAATCTGAAATGTCCTACTGCCTAAATCTCAACAAGAATTGGCTCATATTCATGGAGTATAATTTGCAGGATATATTTAATAAAAAAACATTAAATTTCATCCTTGGATAAAACTGGTTCACCAGAAAAGCAGGTAGACTACATGCTTTGACAGCTCATGGTATCGTTTCCTAATGGAGAACTTCACATCGGCATCAGGCTACACTAATCTATTACATTTTATGTGGAGCTGTTTCACAGGACACTGACCATTATATAACATAACTTTGCCTTTGTGAGGTTCCACAGGAGAAATTTATTTTAAGATGCAGTATTGTAAACACCTACTTTCTTCAAAGGAAAAACAAAATCTTATGGAAAAGGGCTCAATCTTATTTATGATATTCTTATCCTTTCTTTGTACTACTTGGAAGCTTAGAGCCAAATCTGAATCCTGTCTCCACATATGTATAAATTAATTTTACCTTTTGCATTATCAAATTTTCTATTTTAATTTTACTTATGACCTGATTACCTATTTTCCCATACAATATGAATATTTAGAAACCACTTTGAATTGAATTTTTAACTTTTATTCTGGGTTAAGGAGACTCTAAGTGTATTAAGTTTTGTATATTTGTAGGTGATATCATCAATTTACAATTTTAGAAAAATTATTATCATGACAACAAGAGAAATAGGTTGGGGACAAGGGTACTGGGAAAAAAAGAAGAGACAATAGAAAATGATGGCAAAATCTAGTGAATGGAAAAGGAATTCAGAGAGTAAATGGTAGTAGATGTGGAGAGAAGACAGAGCTAGACCTGTTTATGGAACAGAGGTCACATGGTTTGGTCACCAGTTGGAAGTGTTTATTTGGGATAAACAAAATGAAGGAGGTGAACTCCAGCACGTGCCTTGGAAAAGCTGGCGGATGGTAGACTAGAGACAGAGAAAGAAGAATAGATGCGGAGGAACAACTTGAGTTTGGGATGCCGTGGAATATGTCAGTATATATACCCATTGGGAAGCTGGATACACAGAATAGGAGCTAAGGGGGGAGGCATCCTGGAGCTATAGAGATATCCCTACCGATCCCAACCTGTGACTAAGAATTGAAGTCAGGTTTTGGGCGAGATTGTCCAGGGGGAACAAGTAGACTAGTGGTGGCCCTATGCTTTGGTGAAAGTTGATGTTTAAGAGATTGACAAAGCAGACTTTGTAATGTAAGTTTTTTGTTTTGTTTTGTTTTTAAAAAGGCCAACTGCATAGTATTCCATTGTGTAAATGTACCATATCTTTTTTATCCACGCATCTATTTTTAGGCACTTGGGCTATTTCCTGATCTTAGCTATTGTAAATAGCACTTCCATGAACATAGGGGTACATATATTCTTTTTGATTGGTGTTTCAGGATACTTAGGATATATTCCTAGAAATGGGATTCACTGGGTCAAATGGCACTTCCATTTTTTTTGTTTTTTAGGAAATTCCATACTGTTTTTCAGAGTGCCTGCATTAGTCTGCATTCCCATCATCAGATTAATAATTGATATATATGATTAATAATTGATATATGAGATGAATTAATATGTGTAGAAAAATTGGTATGTATCAAATAATTGATGTATATGTATATATAACCTTTAAATAGGGACTTATAATAAGCACTAATAAATTACCTACCCTGAATGTTGTTGATTCAGTCAAAGTTGAGACCTTTGATAGTGATGGAATTTGTGAGTAAAATGTTGGTGATCTGAGAAGATAATCAGGCCTTGTCAGTTTCCACAGGCATTGCTTCTTTGGTGACTATGGTTCCATAATGGATTTATCACGAATGGTTTGTGATACAGTGCTGCTCCTTAAGATTTGTGTGTTTACAACTGGTTTACTATATGTTGATAGATGCATGATGTCATGGCTGGATATAAAATCTTAACAACCATTCTAGCCAGTTTGGCTCAGGGGATAGCGTGTCGGCCTGTGGACCAAAGGGTCCCGGGTTCCATTATGGTCAAGGGCACATACCTAGGTTGCTGGCTCCTTCCTGCCTGGGCCCTGGTTGGGGCTCATGCAAGAGGCAACCAATGAATGTGTTTCTCCAACATCAGTGTTTCTCTCTGTCTCTCCCTCTCTCTTCCACTCTCCCTAAAAATCAATAGAAAAATATCCTTGGGTGAGGATTAACAACAACAAAAAATGTTAGCAACCAAAAATTATTCCATTGAAGTTATCTCCATTGTGATGACATGTAGTTCTGCATTCATTAGCTGATAGACCTAAATTAAAGAGTCAAGCTTTAAAAATTTAATCTAATAGAGGGAAACTTCCTCAACATGGTGAAGAACATTGATATAAAACTTACAGTCAATGTTTTACTTAATGATGAGAAACTATACGCTTTCCCACTAATATTAGGAACAAGACAAAGGTGTCCCGTCTCACCACTCCTTTTTGACATTGTACTAGCTAATACAATAAGGCAAAAAATAAATAAGATGTATAAATATTGGCAGGAAAAACTATCTTTGTTCACAGCTGACATGTTTATCCATAGAGAAAAATCCCAAAGACTCAACAACAATAATAACAACAAAACACTGGGAACTAACAGGAAATTATTGTATGGTTGCAGGATATAAGATTAATATACAAAAGTCAATTGCTTTTCTATGTAACAGTAATAAACAACTAGAGTTCAAAATTAAGAACATAATATCATTTACATTAGTACCAAAAAGGTATAATTATAACAAAATATGTACAAGATTTATGTGAGACTCTGAGACTATAAAAGTCTGATGAAATCAGTGATTGAAATAGATACTTTATGTTCATGGATAGAAAGGCTCTATATTGTCAAGATGTCAGCTCTATCAATCCGTTGGATAGATTCAACACAATCCCTATCAAAATTGCAGCATTATTCTGTAGATTTCTACAAACTGATTCTAGCTTATGTGAAAAAGCAAAAGAAGCAAAGTAACCAACAGGAAAGAATTGCAGTCAGAATGACACTACCTGAATTCAAGACATACTATAAAGCTATAATAATCAAGACAGTGTTTTATTAGGATAATAATAGATTTTCATATATTTGATATTTTTTCATGTATTTGTTTTGATACTACATTTTCTGATACATATTTTGATATGTTGCCTTAAAATAATTAAAATTATTATCTTACAATTACAAAATTAGTCTTCAAACAACTACATATATTTGGGGTCCATGTGAGAAATTAAGGGTTAATACATTTTTTTTAATGAATAAAAAAACACAACAACATAAAAAATCTTCTAAGTTTAAAATGAAAACATTTTAAAGCTCATTTATAGGGCCATATGAAAATTATTTCTCATTATCACAATGTTGTATTCCTTGGCAAGTTGATTCTATGAAGTTAGAATTTAAGTGTTTTAAGAAATAATTTCAGTATGCATTACAAGAAATGGCTAAATTTGAGTTCTTTATTATAGTTTCTAAAGTGGCATTTTTCACCTATTATATCTACAATCAATTTGAAGAAAAAAATTACTTTAATAATCTATTTTCACTCTATACCAGAATATTGTGAACAGTTTCTAGCTTTACCAATTATATAAAGCATCATCTATTTTCTATTTCATCTGGTAGACATATATAAATAAATAATAAAAGGTTTAATTAAGCATAAATATATTAAAAATATTTTGAGGTTCAAAGTAGGTTCAAAATTTCCTTTGCTTATTAATCTACAAAAATCTAGACATTGAATTTTAGAAAACAGTTATATACAGTAATAATTACAGTATCAACTAATTTGGCAGATCTCAAAACTTTTGGTTTTTATACGTCCTTACACTCCTGAAAAATACTAAAAATCCCAAAGAACTTTTATTTCATTTGTTTCTCAATATTTATTACATGAGAAATTAAAAGATAAAATATTAAAAATAATCAGTCATAAGTTTTTTAAAAATAACAATAATAAACTCATATCTTCCTTATATAAGTAGCTATATTTGCCAAAGAAATATTTTATGACATTTTCCACTTTGCAAGTCTTCTTTTTATTTATTTTTATATATTTTTATTAATGTCAGAGAGGAATGGAGAGGGAGAGAGAGATAGAAACATCAATAAAGAGAGAGAATCAACGATTGGCTTCCCTCTGTACTCCCCACACTGGGCATATGCCCTGACTGGGGATCGAGCCCACACCCCCTGGTTCATAGATTGATGCTCAACCACTGAGCCACACCCGCCTGGCACAAGTCTTACTGTCCAGCTAAATGGAAAAGGCTGGATCCTCGTGTCTGCTTCTACATTCAGCAAATTGCAGTTTCACACTAAAAATAGCCGGTGAGAGACCCACTGCACACTCAGTCATGTAAGAATGAGAGTGAAAAAGGCAAATAATGTTCTTATATTTCTGTGATGCAGTTTTGACTTCACAGACCCCTAAAATAGCCTCGTGGACAAAGCTTCTCACAGCCGCTGTGAGCCACTGCGCTAGTCGTTATTGAATATTCACGATGTGTTGGTAGATGTGCTGACTGTGAATTACCTCCTTTAAACATGAAGATGGAAAAAGTGACTGAGAAATGAGCGAAATCGTTGCAAGAGTGAGGTTCAATGGTTATGTTCCCGTATTCCACCTGGCCTCTGCCCCATTTCCTTCTTCCTGTTCAGACACAAACCCTGTGACAGGCTTTCTCTGCTAATTTTACCGTCTCGCTTCCGACTCACCTTGGAATACACTGTAGTATGAATTCTACCTTCCCCCACCGTACAATCAGCGCTATGTTTGATGCGAAGTGTAACACCTCCAAACCTCCCAGGCACAGTTACTCTGATGATTTGTCTGGGTTGTTCATTTAAAAAAATATTCGCCCACATTACTTAAGCAAATACTTGCTGCCATAATGCAACACGCGGGTGGGGACCCAACTTCCACAGTGTGAAATATGAGGCCATGATTTTATGAGGTTAAATTAAATGCTTTTAGTTGGTCTGAACTATGACCAAAAGGGAGAAGAATAATAGTAATACTCACATGTATGTGACTCATATAAGAAAGAAGTAATATGAAAATTAGAACTAAATGGAAACCTCTGAGGAATTCAATGAATATAGTACATTATGTTTTATCCCACTATGATGTCATATCCCATCTCAGTCTTGTTTTCTTACACTTCTAGGCTTTGCTCCTAACTAGATTACACTCCTAACCAGAAAATTTCTAATGGGTTTAGAGGTATAATATGAATTTTCTTTTCTTTTCTTTTCTTTTCTTTTCTTTTCTTTTCTTTTCTTTTCTTTTCTTTTCTTTTTTCTTTTCTTTTCTTTTCTTTTCTTTTCTTTTCTTTTCTTTTCTTTTCTTTTCTTTTCTTTTCTTTTCTTTTCTTTCTTTCTTTCTTTCTTTCTTTCTTTCTTTCTTTCTTTCTTTCTTTCTGTTTTTTTTTTTTTTTTTAAAGCAATTCCAAGAGAACCTAATGAGGACATTTGGGCAATGAAATCTGCAGCCTCAGACAAAGCATGTATTTTCATCGTATGTGTATGGATGGTTTCTTGGAGGTCATAAAGTTTGTCCACAAGGACATTGGGGTTAACTCCAGATCTTTGACTCCTACCCACAATAAATTATCTATCCACTAATGGCTAATTGAATATTTTGCAATATTACCTTTCCTGTTATGGTCATTGTTGGGATATATATTTATCCATGATTCTGGGAAACTTACTAAGAAAGTCTTACTTATTAGAAAATTATGTCCCAGACTTTCTCAAATTTATAGGACATGGAACACCCCAGAAAAGAGGTCATTTTGCTCTCTTATAAATTTAGTATGTGTCCCACACATTCTGAATACAGTTTGAATTAAAAGCAAGTTTGGCAGGCTTCCAAAGTTTGAGAATGTCACTTATTTGGTAACTTGCCATACATTTATTTCCCTACTTTATAAATAAAAATTCAAAGATAAGATTGTCATTTTAATGCATCAGTGACAGACAGCAGAAAAATAGAGGAATCAAGCAGGAAATACCTTTGTAGCATGGTTTTAGGAGGTCTTCTAGGAAAGATATTATGAGTCTTCTGGTACATGACTTTTTATTTTTTTACCAACAAGAAAATTGGGACACAAAGAAAATGCCCAAGTTAAATGAGCAATAGTTATTTAAGTGGATAAAAATGTGACTTTTCATGACCTTTGCTATATGGCAATATGATAATACATTTAGATTCATTGCAAATATTCTGTGAAATAATTTCGTTCACTTAATGTTTATTATACACTGGCCCAGGAACAAGCACCAGTCTATTCAAAGAGAAACTCATGTTCTAATTCCATGACCAAGTAGACGGTGTATTGTGTACAGCTCACCAGCGTTTTTGAGTTTGCTGTCAGTTTACTCCTTGGGTACCCCCAGTCTGAGAATTCGTGACATCAAATTTCATTGTGTGTAAATAATGCTTCCCTTAGTCATGGCAGTTAGTGTTTGCCCAGGGGAAATGAAGTTTGGGGCATGATAAAGAATTGCTAGATCAGTTAGGCAGCACTAGAAGTTTTTATGCAATCAAAGTTTATTGGGCATGGGAGGTAGCAGTGACGTCTTCAATAAACATTTAACATCAGGGCCCTGAGATCAGTCATACAATTAGCACATTTCCACAGGGACGATTGAAGTTGTTGACCCAGAGAATTTGGCTAAAATGACGTACTACTTCATCAGTATTGGTTTTGCTTCATTCACAATGTTTTAGAGAAATTAAATGAAATAATGTAAAATATAATTAGCTCTGATCCTGGCACATAGTAAGTTCTCAATAAATTATAAATATAATCCATACTCTTTGATTGGAGTGCATCATTGGTAGGAAGCTATCCTAATAATATAATATAAAACACAGAAAAACTGCATGCGCAAAACCTCCATAGTAATTATATTTGTAATAAAAATACAACTATCAGATTTATTCAGGATTAAAAAGAAAACAAACTAGACAAACACACCCTAAATAAGCAAAATATCTTATGAAAATATTGCTCCATAAAAACATTTTGTGTAAAATTTTGTCCCTCCCTTTGGTATTGTAACATTGAGGAAACAATGAAAAAGATATATTTTCCTGATTCGCACTCATAGTCCTTCTGACTCGTTAATTGTTCACTATTTTAAGAAATTACTTCAAAATAAATAAAAGTCACTATCATTTTTAACTGATTGGGACTATTGTTCTTTTGGACAAGAATTATAAGCAACTTGAATGAAATGTGGATTAAAAATGTTAATTTGATCTTAATCATGGTAACTAGTTTTTGAGGTTTCAACACTATGCTTTCTCTGTCTCACAAGTATGAAAATGAGGCTCAGAAAGAAAAAAGATAATTTATTTTTAATGAGAAACAATTTTACTAAAGATCATTAGTTGATCTTAAGAATTTTATTAAGTATCTACCTTTGCCTATAGATAGAGCAATGTATACACACACACAAATGAATGAAGTGGAATGTAAAGAAAGTTTAAATACAGTCAGCAGTTTTTTTTTAATTAAAGGAGAACATATTATAGCATAACAGCTTTATTACATTTTAATTATATATTTCAGATATTTTTGACATACTTCAAATAAACTGATGATTTTACTCTAAAATATATATACAGGGTAGGCAATAGTAGGTTTACATAATTCAAATAAATAATACAATATTTAATAAATAATAAAAGCATAATATGCTAATAAGACCGGACAGCCAAATGACCTTCCGGATGTCATTCCCAACATCCTTCTGGACGAAACTGTGGTGGCAGGAGCTGAAGCAGGGGCGGTTAGGGGCATCAGGCAGGCAGGCGAGTGGTTAGGGGCAATGAGGCAGACAAGCAAGTGGTGAGGGGAGACCAGGCAGGCAGGCAGGCGAGCAGTTAGGAGTCAGCAGTCCTGGATTGAGAGAGAGATTGGGCCTAAACTGGCAGTTGGACATCCCCTGAGGGGTCCCAGATTGTGAGAGGGTGCAGGCCAGGCTGAGGGACACCCACCTCCCCCTTGTGCATGAATTTCATGCACCGAGCCTCTAATACAATAATAAACTCTCACGCATTTAGCAGTAAACCTACTTTTGCCCACCTCTGTATATATGGTGATAGGAAAGAAGAAAAGGGAGGGGTAGAAGAAAGATTTTAGTTGTGATACAGAGATGAGCAAGACCTTTGCATTTCTAATTTATGAGCATTGGTTAGAGCAAGACCTATTGTTACTGAGATGCTTGCATTTAATCTTGAAGGTTTTGATGTTGATTTCTAACTTTGTGCTCATTATTTTCAAAACAATAGAACATGAAATTTTCAATCTGCTCACATTTTTTAAAAATACATTTTTTTATTGATTTCAGAGAGAAAGGGAGAGGGAAAGAGAAACATCAATGATGAGAAAGAATCATTGATCTGCTCCTCCTGCATGCCCCCTCCTGGGGATTGAGCCTGCAAACCAGGCATGTGCCCTTGACCAGAATCGAACCTGGGACCCTTCAGTCCGAAAGGCCGACGCTCTATCCACTGAGCAAAACCGGCTAGGGTGTCTCACATTTTTTATGTGTGTGAAAGATTGTGTTTTTTTAAAGATTTTCTTTTATAATCCCCCACATGACTTCATCTCCTTTAGCACCCTGACAATCCAGTAATCTAGTAGAAAGTGGTTTTTGTAGTAATCAAACTAGACTTTGAGAATTATACTGAGGAATGCCTTAGTTATCCATTTTGATCAAGCACAAATCCAAATGTTATCATTAAAATTGGGAGCAAACTGATTTTTTCTTTTACCAGTGATTCATTCATTCTTCCAGCAAATGCTGAATGGGGGTCATATAATGCAAGGCCCTGGGCTAGGTGAATTGGTGAGAGCTAAGAAAATCGATGTTCTGTCTTGGCTGGCTGAGCCTGGGGCTGTTTTCAGATGGGATACATAAAACCACTGCTTAGTGGCTTAACAAGGCAGAACCTAAGCTACTGCTTAGACACAGAGACCTGCCCTCACAGCTGACAGAAGGCCGCTTGGAGGTCGGTGTAGCTATTTCGGTTGTATTAATGAACAACTTAGATGCAATTCATTGCTGAGCCACTGCGTGTTATGACAAAAAATAAAAACTACACCTCTCAGAGTTATGTGTCAGCGTCTCAGGGAAGTACTTTATTTCATGTTCACCTTGGTGCTTTGCTAGGTGTAATTTTCCTTTCCCTCACTCCAGAAAATGTGTTTATATGAATTTCTAAGATAATATCTGCAGGACACTTTTACTAAGGTTTCCTCATGTCAATAACAATAACAAAAGACTATGAGGTTGGGCCACTTTTTCTTTTTTTGTAATAAAGTTTAGTAGGTGTTTGTTTTACTTTTTATTGCATTTGTTGGGGTGGCATTGGTTAATGAAACCATACAGGTTTAGAGTGTACAACTCAACAGCACATCATCCTCACACGGCACCATGCGCTCACCACCCACAGCCAAGTCTCTTTCTGTCCCCACTTATCCCCCCTTTGCCCTCTCCCCTTCCGCCATCCCTCTCCCGCCCTTTCCCACCAAACTGCTGTCTGTGTCTATGTGTCACACATCTATGTATATATGTCACATATGTGTGTATATACATATAAACGCACACACACACACACATATGGAGAAGACATCCCTGTCAAAAGCCAAAGTCACCCTTTACATAATTTGAGAGAGTGGCAATGATATTTGTGTCAAGTTTTAAAAAATTCTAATAGTAATTATGAGTATTAGAACAATTTTAGCTTTTCATGACTCTATTATTATGGCTACAAGTTTGACATCTACGGTAAATTGATAGCATTTTTTCTTTGTGATCTATAAAATATTTCCTTTTCTACGAGAATCCATATTTGAAATAAAACAAAACATCAGATTTACCTGTGAAAATGGTGTTGTTCCCACATGGAAAACTACTACAAAGACATCAAAGCCCTTTAGGAAGAAGGGTAGGTAGAGGGAGAGACCAGAAACAGCTTTCTCTCACAAATCCGGAACGCCCTCGCGTGGACATTCCCCACGGGAGGTTTCAGTGTCTCTGTCTGTCCTCAGAGTCGCTTTGTTCCTGCTCAGTCACTCCATAGGGTGATTCCCTTTTTCATGGGGAAGTTGGTCCCACTCAAAGACGGATGGGCAACGACATCTCTTCCCAACTGGAAGTGTCTACGCTCAGTGTGAACAGCTGTTGGAACAATTGTGGCTGAAAAACTTTTTTCTACAGAAAACAACCTTGATGAGCACAAGTGCTCACACTGCTTTCCGGACCGATGCCCATCTGTTGGGATGGCTGAGTGCCTGGCCACTCATTGGTCAGACTTTAAGAACTCTAGTGCCAGCAGGTTCCGGTTCCTCTCCTGCAACAGCACTGCCCCCTGGATGTCAGATGTTGCCCTACCACGGGTACGCTGCAGTCGGTTGCACCAGATTTAAATCCCTCTTTTACTAGCTCACTAAAAAAATAAAAAATAATGGAAGATGTACATTAAAGGCCAGAGTATATTAAGTCTGTGATTGGCTTGAATTTTTCCATTTATTCTATTCCCTCCAAATGTGAGAGGGTCATTATAGCATGCTGTGATCAATATATCACACACGTATCACACATGGATCACTGCGTGTTGATGCTTGCTTGGTTTTCATAATGAATAATAGTTTCCTTACAAGTTACGCTTTTGCACAAAGAAAGTTAAGTAAACAACAGTATCGGAATATGAAAATAATTTTTGTGATTTTAATTTGTTTTATTATTTGTTTCCTTGTTCCTTTATTTCTTTCTTCCTTTTCAGCCCTGTTTTTTTTTTATACTGTTTTACTGTTTTTTATAACATTACTAGAGGCCCGGTGCATGAAATTCGTGCACGGGATCGGGGGGTCCCTTCAGCCCAGCCTGCACCCTCTCCAATCCAGGATCCCTCTCACAATCCTGGACCACTGGCTCCTAATCGCTCACCTGCCTGCCTGCCTGGTCTCCCCTAAGTGCCCGCCCCCACCACCAACCTGATCTCCCCTCACTGCCTCTCCATGCTGGCCTGATTGCCCCTAACTTCCCCTTCCCTGCCAGCCTGGACACTCCTAAATGCCCCTTCCCCTGTGGGGGTGGTCACACCTTACTGCCCTCCCCTCCCCGCTGGCCTGGTCACCCCCAACTGCCCCCCCTGTCAGCCTGGTCTCCCCTCATGGACCCCCCACCGGCCTGGTTGCCCCATGCAGCCTGCTGTTCAGTCGTTTGGTTGTCCCTCACTAACCCCCCTCATGGGCTGGTCACCCCACGCAGCCATCTTGTGAGGGTGTGAGGGTTAATTTGCATATTACCTCTTTATTATATAGGATGATTCTAGTTTACTTATTCTCATACTTATACTGGATTCAACCATTCTTTGTAGGTCCACAGTCTTTTAAAAATATATATTTGTATTGATTTTTAGAAAGAAAGGAAGAGGGGGAGAGAGGGAGAGAAAGAAACATAGATGTGAAAGCAAAACATCTATTGACTACCTCCCAACCAGCACACCCCCAACCAGCGATTGAGCCCACAACCTGGGCATGTGCTCTGACCGGGAATTGAACAGGAAACTTTTCAGTGCATGAGAGGGAGCCCAACTGAGTAACACTGGCCAGGACCTCTGTCTTTTTTAGTTTCCTCTCAAGTCTGAGATCTGTGCAGTGTATTTCTCCAATTATGTCCTCCTTTGTTAAGCCAGCCTCTTCACCCTGTCACTGATCCCTGTTCATATTCCAAAAATTTGAGTTTTTCACCTTCTTGCCCTTTTGTGAGCATTCTCTTTGAGTTGATTACTTTTTGCTAATGCCGAGTGGAACTATGGTACATTATCTTACAATTCATGTTTTCTCCTCTTCAAATTAGCTGCTTTCCATTTGACCCTCAGCACAGAATAGGGCTCAGAAGGAATATTGCTCTAAACAAGTAAATTTCTCTGCAGGATGTGGAAGAACAATAATGTCTGTTCAGAAACTTGTGCCACCCAAGTGGAGGTCTGTATAAATCCCTGTCACTGGGGGGCTGTGACTGAAATCGCAGACCAAACATGCTCAGGTTGAAGAGATAAGAGGCCAGAAGAAGATGACTATAGGGTGACCTTACACATATTGCTCTTCTTCTTCTTTCTTTTTATCCAGCTGTGTGTCTTCTTTTTCTTTCCAGCCCACAACCAGGATGGCAAAATCCAGAGAGGGGAGTATCTGGGAGACAGAGAATGTAAATATGGAACAAATATGTCACCTCGCTACCTTCTCCAGGAAGCAGGTATTTAGTCCCTGGTGCCACAGAAATTTATGTAGAAGTGTGATTGTGTTTTTGTTGTTGTTAATCAAAGAAATGAGTAGAAAATACTTAACGAATTGCACTCATTGTTTAAATGAATATTGATGAAGTGAACATACTTGTGACAGCTGATGTTCTGGCCCCTGGGGAAGGGTGAGCACAGTGTCACAGGGCATGTGTCTGAAAATGCTATTGAACCAGCATTAGGGTTGAAAAACCCCTCCGTCAGTAAATGTTGAAAATGCTATTATACTTAGAAATAATTCATCTCTACTAAGGATAAAAATGGTTAATGTTTAAAAATTGATGAACTATTATTGGGGTATATTTGACACATGGCATTGTGTGAGTTTAAGACATATGATACATTAACATGATACATTTACATATTGCAATAGGATTACCGCCTTACCTTTAGCTAAGATCTCTGTCATGTCACCTAATTATCATTTCTTTTTTTGTGGTGAGAACATCTTAGATCTACTCTACCAGCTACTTTGAAATGTGTAAGACAGTGTTATTGACTATAATCTTCATGCTGTGCAGTAGATCTCAGCACTTATCTTCCGGGTGCAAGTGGGAAAGCTTTCATATCTTCCCAATTCCTCCACTCTAAGCCCCCTATAACCATCAGTCTACTCTCCTTTTCTACAAGTTCAGCTTTTTAAGATTTCAGTGTATCTAAGGGATATGGCACAATGCACAGGTGACAAGGGTTGGAGGTTGACAATGTGAAGAGGAGAAGTAAGATCAAGGTGAAAGGTAGCGTTGTTTATTTGCGATGTATAATTGGAAGCCGTCTAAACCACTAATAGATAAACCAACACAAAATACTCTCCCCCAGACTATAAAAGTTAAATCAAGGGGCTTTTATGAGGCAATGCCAATATTTCTTCCAGACAATAAAATTTTCTGTTAAATTTTACTTCATTTAGTTTACCCTAATTATGGAATTGAAGGATGCAAGGTATACTCCTATTCTAAATTTCTTCTGAAAACACAAAGTTATGAATGTGTTAAAAAATAAACTATGAAAAAGCATTATATCGATGTTCAGTATACCTGAAACTGGCTTATTGCTTTAGAAGGTAGTAAACAAAACATTATCATCTTTCTTGTATTTGTTTTTACACGACTAAACTTTGGTTTCTGAGAATACACACACACACACACACACACACACACATATCTGAGGTTTTCAGATAAAGCTCATTTAAAAAAATATGTAGGCTGATAAGATATTTGATATTTAAAACCTTTCAAGTATACTTCACCTATTAAGTTTTCTACTTCCAAGAAGCTGGAAGCAAAAAAATAACAAATCACCCAGAGAAGTATTTTTCCAGTATCTCTAGGAGGGAGTAGACTATTGTTTTAACCTACACAAAAGCTCAGGAAATTATAAAATTCATTTGTCAAATGTATCAGCATCTGCACTAATGTTTTAGAGACTACCTCCCTCAGTCACCAAACCATTTGTTATAAATGTGTGATCATCTCAGGGGCATATCAGGAGGTCAGAGGAGTTTTGAGTGTATTTTATCTATGATAAAAAGTCAGCTTGCAGGGCATGAATGAGTCACTCATCCAGTCTTTTTAAGGATTATAATAATATATTTCTTATACATTATCATAAGAAATAACATATTATATAATATAATAACTATAGGCCTGGTGCATGAAATTCATGCATGGGTAGTGTCCCTAGGCCTGGCCAGAGATCAAGGCCTTCCGGCTGCCAGCCAGGGCCTTCCTTTGTTCTGCACTGCCCCCTGGTGGTCAGCGCATGTCATAGCGAGCAATCAAGCTCCTGGTCTCCAGGTCAAATTCCCAAGGGGACAATTTGCATATTAGGCTTTTATATAGATAGATAGATAGATAGATGATAGATAGATAGATAGATATTATATTATCCTATATAATAAATCCCTAATATGCAAATAGATCAAATGACGGAATGACCAGCAGAATGACTGGTCACTATGATGCGCGCTGACCACCAGGGGGCAGATGCTCAATGCAGGAGCTGCCCCCTGGTGGTCAGTTTGCTCCCACAGGGGGAGCACCACTCAGCCAGAAGCCGGGCTCATGGCTGGCGAGTGCAGCGGTGGTGGCAGGAGCCTCTCCTACCTTGGCTGCAGGCAGGCGGTTAAGAGCAAGGGGTCCCGGACTGTGAGAGGGCACAGGCTGGGCTGAGGGACCCCCTGGAGTGCACAAATTTCGTGAACTGGGCCTCTAGTATTGTAATAACATTCCTCAGGTTTGATCTCATATCTCATGTACTTGTTTTATTGTTATAAGCAGAAAAGATTGGTGGAGGGCAATAGCCCTTGCAAACCAGGATAACAGAAGCCAATTCTGGGGGAAACTGTTTAAGCCAATGTTGGCCTGCTCCGTCATGTGCGCAGTAAAGTGCTGGTGATTGGTTGGGAAACAGCCAGTAAAAGGGTCAAATTAAATTATTCACATCCCTTCCATGCTGCTTCCATGATAAGAGCAGCCACGTGGCACTGAGAGAAATGTGTGGGCTTCAGATTCCATAAATCCTGAGGGTAAAGTAGGCAGATTAGCCTTAGCAGCCTCAGTGTTTTCAACTGTCCCGTGGGAGTGGGAACACCTTGTTCCGGCTGTCACACACGGATTACATGAGCTCATGGTGTACAGTGTGGTAACCAGTCGTGAGCCTCACTGCCTCTCTCATCGGGACCGTTCCAGATAAGGCAGCAGCTTGATTTTCGGCTGTACGTCTCTGCCTGTCTTTGTAATCTTGAAGGCTAAGCATCTTCATAAAACATAACTGCACCCAAAACTTAGGCCATAAAAGTGGGGATTTATTTTATGTAGGATTCCTTTACGCAGTCAAGCATGAAAGTGAAAAGTGCTTTGATGGCCTCTTCCCGTTTAATTCCTCAGATGTAGAAAACCGAAGAGATTCACAGCCATATTATGTTAATGACCACAGTTTCAAAATGCCCTAGAACCACAGTAAATAACCCATGATGTCCATGACCATTTGTGACTCATTGTTCCTGACCAGGGGACTTCCCTAACATTTATATGCTCTGCTAAACCACCCGTATCTGTACAAAAACTTCTTTAAAAAGCATTAGCAAGTATGTTTGAAATGAACCAGAGCAAGACCATTCAAGCTTATGACCCAAAGTCTGCAGGCAGACTGAGTTCCTAGCACAGGCTGTTACACAGTCATGGAGAAAGCAGCCTACCATTGCACATCAATTAAGTGTAAAATTATGCATTGTTTCTCTCTAATATCTGGATCCTGACACTGAAAGTGATATTAGTTCAATTCTTATTTTTATATGCTTTAACAATGTACTCAGGGGGGCATACATGTCTCCTGACTGTCTTATTCTGATAGGCACCATCATGTGATTGCATGTGGCGGTTTATGAACAATAAACCTAATTCTTTCAGTTTCAGATCCCCCTTGAAGGGTTAGCTTCCCTGGGGAGAAAGTGCACCTTAGGGAATTTTAGGGTATTGGGTATCTGGAGGCCGAAGGGCATGGCCTCTAGCAGAGCTCTCTAAGGAGAGGCAGGAGGCAGCTCAGCAGGGGAAGCTGAAGAGGAGCAGAGAACTACATTCCAATGAGTTGGTTTTAGGCTTTTACTCCTTAAAGTTATGTGATCCTTTGGGTTTTTTATTAAAATAGAAAAAAAACTCTGGGAGGTCTAAGACCTTAATCCATTATCAGATCACACATGGAGTTGGCATTTGAGCCTAGGCTGATCAGAAATACGTCCTGTGGGGCATTTTTGAAGAAAGTGAGAGTTAGACAAACATTTCCCTGCTTACCTTCTCCAGTTTGTTTCAGTTCAAACTCATTCCAATTCTATCCCTGTGAGATAGCAGAAAAAGACATAATTCTGATCATAGATGATTATCGTATGGCCTTTCCTCTCCCAAGGAACTTCAATTGAATGAAAATATTGTCCACATTGTGACATTATAAAAAATGATGACTAGTTTTACAAATGTCGTGACTGTTGACATTAACACATAGAGGACTTTGTATATTAGCCAACCTAAATTTGACAAGAATCCTATCCCAGTAAAGGCTATGGAATGAATCTCACCCACTTGAGAACAGTAACCTATCTGTTACAGAAGGCCATGACAAATTGTGCCCTGATTGGTAAAAGCTTCCATCCGCAATGACAAAATTCAGCTGGCTATTTGTTAGAGAAACTTCAAGTTGGCCAGGGAGTGTTATCTGTTCCATGTGCCCCCCCAAAACTGAGTATTTGATTAACAGCACTTATGACTACGATATATCTGCCCTCCTGGTCACTAAATATTTGAATTCCTCTCCTCCTAACAAAAAAACATATATTAACACACTTCCCATTCAAAGTCCCATCAAGTCATGGCTCTACTTGAATGTTTATGATCTGCAAGTAATACCAAGTATTTGTTCATGTAGATATGTCTCCTTGTCTGGAGATGTATGTACCAAACAGATAAGGTATCATCCTCCACCAACTTCTTAACTGCCAACCCAATGTTCAGCGGGAGTCAGGGAAAGGTCACTATTGTAACTGAAACCAAGGTTCAGCTGCCTGCTGCCACAAAAGCCAATTGCGAGACAAAGACTTGAAAAAAGAAAGAGGTTTATTCAAGTGCTGGTCACCTGAGGAGATGGGGGACTCATATCCAAAGCTCATCTCTCCACCTCAGTGCAGGCAGAGGTTTCATAAGGAGGAAGCAGGGAAAGCAGAACAAAGAAATCAAGGGGAGGAAGTTGAAAAGTTCTCTATATGCAGGCGAGCACAGTCCATTTTGATAAGGATCTTGAAAATAGTCAAGTGATGATCTGGTGTGCATCATCTTGATCTTTGTCATCCTGGTGTTATGGTTGAAGGTTAGCAATTCTCCCAGAGCTTCGATGACTGAAGGTCAGAGTCTGTATCTTCTGTTAAGTTAGTTCCTAGTAGATAAACTTGCTGTTTATCTACAAGCTACATATTAGTCAGAGTGAGTGTTTGCAGAAACACTGTCAAAAGAACGGTGGGGAGTTACAATTCCCCACTGTTACACTACCATCAGAAAAGGTGATGAATGAGAAATGCAGCGAAGTCGCTGGTTTGTAGACATTTTGAAATAATGCTAGACAAATGTCATGAGGGGCTCTTGTGTTGGAAGAGTGGAAAATGTTCTTTGTCTAGACCAGTGGTTCTAAACCTTCCTAATGCTGCCACCCTTTAAAATAGTTCCTCATGTTGTGGTGACCCCCAACCATAAAATTATTTTCGTTGCTACTTCATAACTATAATTTTGCTACTGTTATGCATCGTAATGTAAATATCTGATATGCAGGATGTATTTTCATTGTTACAAATTGAACATAATTAAAGCATAGTGATTAATCACAAAAACAATATGTAATTATATATGTGTTTTCTGATGTTCTTAGGTGACCCCTGTGAAAGGGTTGTTTGACCCCCAAAGGGATCGTGACCCACAGGTTGGTGACCTGCAGGTTGAGAACCGCTGGTCCTGACTGTAATTCTGGTTCCCAGAAGGGTTCTCCCTTCTAACTTTTCTCCAGGGTTCTTAGCTACTCCTGATTATTTATTCCTTTATTATTATCCTCTTTTGTGACATCTGCATTGGACATGAGGCTGTGACGCTATGCCCTCCGCTTTCTCAGTGGTCCTCCTCCCCCCTCAGCTTCCCAAAAGGCAAGGGGCCAAGGGTCTTTTTAATTCTTGGACAGGCGTATATAAACACATGGTGGGGCAAAAGTAGGCTTACAGTTGTTTGTATTTAAAATAATATAATAATTCATAAATAATAATACAAGAATATTATTACTCCCAACTCATGATTTCTTCAACAGTAAACTCTCCTAAAACCTTAGCAGTTTTAAAATGTTTGACTTAGTCAGTTACATATACCAAAAGCCACATCCAGAATTCTTTCTAGGCATAATTCTTAGATTTACACTATTTCTTTGCTTCCTGCTCTGAGCTTTCTCTTTCTCAACTTAATTACAGGCTTTAGGCCAATCAGGCTGAGTTGGGAGATCACACCTTTAATCTCTTTTCCCTGAGCTATTTTATCCCATTGAAAGGATTTGCTGTGAGCTACCTTAATCCATTCAAAGGGTTTTAATAATGGGAATAAACAGCTTTAGCCTTGATTTGATCCTTGCCTCAAGGCTAAGTTTTAATCAGCCTTTGTTACTCAAAGGGTGTTTTTTTTTTCTTTTCCCAACTCCACCACAAGTCTTTGAATTTTGTAGACTCTGGCTATTTTGTTTTGTCAGAGCTTTCCATTGATTTTTTTTAGTAATGTTCATGGGAATATTAAGAGTTATTCCAAAGAATACCCTGGATTCCGACTGTAGAACTCCCTACCCACATTGTATAGCAGCAGCCAACCTCCCGTCACTAAAAGGGACCAATCCTTGCCCATTTGTTCAGTAGGAAGAGGGGTTTCAAATGACCTGAAAGCAGTCTCAGCTTCTTTGTGAGTGGAACTATGGCTTTTTCCCTTGTGGAAGGATTGTGTGCCCACGATTAAAGGGACAAGAAGCAAATAATTTGTCAATTCCTTTAGAACAACGTTGCATGGAATACCATAATGGAGAATTCTGTAAAGGGTTCATGAAGCTGTGCAGATAAGGGAGTATAAATCTCTGTCTGTGATATATGCATCTATGCCCCTCCGTGGTGGAAGGGAGTCAAAATAATCAACTTGCCACCAGATACATGGCTGGATAGTAACTGGACTTCTTCTGAAGACTCCAAGGAATGGCGCCATGCTGCTGGAGGCTCTCTGTTCATATCTGATGTTGGCAGGTGGGACACTGGGCATTGGCAATAGCTGTATCTGTATCAGCCACGAAGAAGGGAGTCTTATAATGTTAACCCTATTTTACATCCTTTATTGAGCATCACTGTCTGGCTAGAGAGAAAGTTTACCCAATATACAAAAAAAAATTTCTCTTTTGGCATTTCTCCTTCTTCTTCTTCTTCTCCCTTCTTCTCCCTTCTCCCTTTTTCTTCTTCTCCCTTCTCCCTTTTTCTTCTTCTCCCTTTTTCTTCTTCTCCCTTTTTCTTCTTCTCCCTTCTCCCTCCTCCTCCTCCTCCTCCTCCTCCTCCTCCTCCTCCTCCTCCTTCTTCTTCTTCTTCTTCTTCTTCTTCTTCTTCTTCTTCTTCTTCTTCTTCTTCTTCTTCTTCTTCCTCTTCTTCTTTTTTTGTTGTTGTTAATCTTCACCCTAGGATATTTTTCCATTGATTTTTAGGGAGAGTGGAAGAGAGAGAGAAAAGCAGAGAGAAACATTGATGTGAGAGAAACACATCAATTGGTTGCCTCCTATACAAGCCCCTACCAAGGCCAGGGCCGGATAGGAGCCTGTAACCAAGGTACGTGCCCTTGGCTAGAATGGAACTGAGGACCCTTTGGTCTGCAGGCTGATGCTCTGTCCACTGAGCCAAACTGGCTAGGGCAAAAATGAGTTTCTCTTGGTCTTCTGACTATTCAGAGCATCCTCCACAGTGGATGCTTTTTATTGTAAATTCACATAACACAGAGATATCTGTACACTCTGTATAATTCCAAGAGACAACCCTTTGAAATATCACCTTGTCACCAATCCTATTCTTTTTAACTGGCCAAATCATTATCCAATATTTATTATTTTGTATAAATTCATACGTCAAATTCTTCTTTTTCTACAAAATAATGTAGAAACCAGACATATGCCCCCAAATAATTCCTATTGGGAAAATTTTACTTCACAGCCATCTATCAAGGACACTTTTGAATGAGGGGTCTATAATAATAGTACGTTATATCTACTTCTACCCAATAACAACTTATTGCGCAGATCCATAAAAAATATGCCTGAATTCTTTACTTTTCAGATGATTAGTTGTACTGGTCATTAAATCACAGTTGTGAATTGAGGTAAAGCCCCAAAACAGCAAGAGTGTAAGTCGGGGACACCTCATTTTTCTATGTTTTCTAGATCTGCTTGGGACTGTCTCCTAGAGAGCATTCCCGTTTAGAAATGGAATGCTGACTGTCTGTGCTCAGGTTCAGGACTTGCTGAGCCACTAGGCAGCCTAGTAGGCATTGACTTAAATCACTGGCAAAGAAGCTAGAACGCTACCAGGATTGCCATAATGGTAACTCAATTCCTTGAATCGAGCCAGTTCATGGACCCAGAGTCAATTAATTAAGGGAGAGACTGTCTCCCTTTGAGGAGGGATTACACTACACACCTCAAATACATCCTCTAAGTGCTTTCCAATGCCTTCACTAGAGGGACAATGAACTAGAAAATGGGAGGTACCCAGACCTGCCAAAGTCTTGACGTTGGCTTTGAATTTGCATTAATCCTGATGACCCAGTGTATCACCAAGGTCTGTAGGTTGTAAGGAATGGGGAAGAGACAGGAGGCTTTGGAAGTCAAATGACAAGTGCAGTGTGAGGCCAAGCCAGCTCCTGGGGGGGTTCTGTGAGCCCATGGAGACATCCTTTCCTTCTTGTCCAGTTTCAGAATGCCGTGAAAAGAGATGTAGTGAGTACCTGACGGAATTCTTTGTCATGTGGAGAAACGGCTGTCTGTGAGGCAAGAAACAACAGAAGCTGTATCTCCCCAGTGCTAATGGGAGAAGAGAGTCCAGGAAAGACGGGAACCGGGCAGGGGGGCCAGATTCAGGGAAGGAACAGAGCAGCGGGAGCAGCCGTCCGGCACTGAGGCCTCCTGCAGCCATGTGTGTGCTGATCAGAACTAGCCAGGAAGGGAGCCTCGTGCAGTCCACGGGGATTAGCCCCGGCAGAGAAGGAGGCAAAGAATGAGAGAAAATGTGTTTTATTTAAGCACTACTAAGTGAGGCAACTGTTTTCTTCTGAATTTTAGACTATAATTTGGGGACTAAATTATTAGAAAATTCCCCCTCCCATCTCTTATTTTTCCTGATGAGTTGCATTGTAGAGTTTCTAGGGCATTTTTTATTAATTTTAGACAATTCGTATCATAGAAGCCTGCCTATAATTCCATTTTGGTCAGATTTTCATTTGAAAAATCTAGTGATATAAGTTCTTGCTTGAGTATAGTTTCTTTCTCTCCATGACGGGACTTAGCTAGTAACCTTTAAATTAAACATTTCTTGGTCTACGCACTTACAAAAACAGAAAAAGTAATGCCCCAAGGAAAGATAATTGCTTTTCTTTCAAACAGAAGAGTTATCTCTAGCTTATTTAGTTTGCATTTTGTGTATTTTTAAAAATTATTATCACCTTATAGCCCTTTTCTTTCAAAGCCTTCCTTTATTTTCTATTTCATTGTGCAAGAACAAGCTTGGGAAAATAAAGTCTGTAAAATAAAGCCACAGCTCTTCTCTGTGTCCACATCCCCTAACACACTTTCTGCTCAGAGATGGTGACATTGAAGGAACTGGACAGGATACTTTCTCAACATATGAAGTGTAAGAACCGAGTTAACAAATACTTCTATATCTGTGCCTCAAAACTTAATTTATTTTAGTATAAATCATAGAGATAATCTTTACATTTTTATGACTTACAAGGCAGGGGAAAGAGGATCATGCTGATGTTGTGGTCAAATGTAATCTCTGGGATTCTATATCAAACTAAAAATAATTGTGTTTCTAGCCAGGACAGCCCTTCAATTCATCCTGTCATGGGGGTCCGCATTCAATTTGTTTCCTGGGAGGAGATGGATTGGAATTAGAGCAACAGTTATCCTTTGGTCTAAGTGTGGGTCCCAGAGGTCCAAACAGTAAGCCCGACAATGTCTGCAGAGCATTCTGTAGAAGTCAGGACGTTTACTATGCAGAATGCAGAGAGCATTCCAGACTTTTCCCTTGAGTGTGACCAAAGCTTCCATGGTTACTGGAACAACTCACCATGCCTTTACTTCTTAGTTAAATGCATATAGGGTCAGGCCCAACCAGTGTGGCACAGTGGTTGAGCATCAACCTATGAACATGAGGTCACAGTTTGATTCCTGGTCACATGCCCGGTTATGGGCTAGATCCCCAGTAGGAGGCATGCAGGAGGCAGCTGATCGATGATTCTCTCTCATCATTGATGTTTCTGTCTCTATTTCCCTCTCCCTTCCTCTCTCTGAAATCAATCAAAACATATTAAACAAACAAACAAAAAAACACATATGGGGTCAGAATTTTGAGAAAAGTGTCCAGTGACAGAGCATGTAGCAAAGTGGGAATTGAATTTGAGGTCAGAAGGTCCAGGATTAAGTGAAGTCTTCTTCTTACCAGTTGGTACCAAGATTTACTTCCTCCTTATGCCCTGTGGATAAAAGGACCTGTCTGCCAGTTTGCTGATTTGATTAAAAATTATAATGCATTTGAGAAATACATTATCAACTAAATACCAAAATATAGGTGCTACGTTTTTGTTCATAAACTTTGCGAAGTAACCCAGGGTCAGCTTTTGTGTGGGAACATCTAGTGCTGGTAGATGAACAGACAATCTAAGGAGGTCAGCAACATCATTTAGGGTCAGAGACAGAAAGAAAAATCAAAAATTCAAGTTCCCAGAAAATCAGCTTTCTAGAAAATTTTCTAGAAGACTCTCTTGTAGGTAGATATGAGAGGATGGTAGATTAGTGTTTTTCAAAACATGGTCTGTAGAAGCCCTGCCCAAAATGTGTGCATATTTGTTAAAAATGCAAATTCTTGGGCTTTGCTCAAGACTAACTGGATCAGAGTCATTGGGAATGGGCTCGTTTTATGCAAGCTCCCAAGTGAATCCTGCACATGAGTCTTTGAAAATCATTCTTTTATAGAGACTGTTAAAGTGAAGTCAGACATCTGGCTCTGATCATGGAATATTTGCAGGTCCTTGGACATGGACCATCCTAGTTTGCGGAGCTTTAAAGGAAGGTTAAAATTGCTGCCATTTATCAATCTGTGCTGTCTTACAGGTAAATGTGGAAATAAGTAATTACCCACAGTGTAAGAAAAGAAAGAGGTCACTGAATAAATCCTCACACTGTGGCCCTGAGAGAATGGCTACAGCTCAGGAATAGGAGTATCTGAGATTATATCCTGGGGTGGGAGAGATGTTCATGGGCATTGCCCATGGGGCATTTATTATTGTGTGAAGGAAACATCATGTCTTCAAAAATCTTGATTTCTCCCCCCACCCCCACCCCCAGTGACAATCTCCTAAATCCCTCGGCTGTCTGAGACTTGTGTTGGCATCAGCAGGAGTTGGCCTGTGCCCAGAATGCCAGTCCTTCTCCGCGCTCTGTGCAGGTTCGTCTTACTATGTCCCTGTGACCCAATGCCACCGCGCTCACCCAATCATTGTTTGATGGGGCACCTTTCCCAGGAAGGTTTTGGAAGCAGACAGGAAAGGAGAGAGTAGGAGGGGGGGGGGGGGAGATACACATTGTAGAGTGGCATTGACTGGGCTTCGCTGTCAGTAGGTGCTCAATTCCTCATAAGGACTAACTGCCTGCATGACCTTGGGAATGCTACCTAATATTCCTGAATTCCAGTTCCCTCATTAGTTAAATCCAAGTCAAAAGCACATGAATGCAATGAAGCATGTGAATAGATGTTTCCTCCATGGCTAGATACCCACCCTTCCCTGCTCTTCACCACATCCCGCTATTGTCAGGTCAACGTCAACTCAACAAAGCATGTATTTGGTAAAACTATTCACAAACATTAAGTACTGACATCTCAGCTCCCCCACAACCAGTGGAGGCCCTCACGGGGACTTCCCTGCCCTTCCCTGTAGTAATGATAGCAGTCACAACCTAGTGAGATGCAGCCAGCCCTCCTAACATACACTGTTGGACAAACTAATCCTGCAAGGAAGGAATCATGTCCTCATTTTACAGCCCGTCTCATGGCTAAGGAGGTAGAGGAGAAGCAAGGCCACAAGTCTGCATGACAGAGTGGTGTTGGAACTCAGCTCCTATCTTCCTCCAAGCGAATCTGTCCAGTAGACCACACCAACACCCAGTCTGAAGTGACGTTAAACACCTTTCTGCCTCAAACTTAGTCCTTCATCTCTATTTCCTGTTCCAGAGACTGAATCGCCACTCACTTGGTCATCTAAGAAGGAAATTGGGGGGCTTTTCCTTGGGCCTGCCTTTTTCTCATCTCCTGCTCCCAATCAATCCCCAAAGATTCTTCATTAATAGTCTTCATGTTTTGAAATTTGCTCTCTCATCTTCAGACATGTAACTAGATAGGACAAGGTTTCTGACAAAGACAGCCTGTCTAGACGACTCTGCTGTGGGCTGGTGGCATGTTTTCCTGTTTGGATCACAGGTGGCGATACTAAAAGGAACATAGAAGGACCTTTAGGCCTGTGGTTGGCAAACCACGGCTCGCGAGCCACATGTGGCTCTTTGGCCCCTTGAGGGTGGCTCTTCCACAAAATACCATGTGCGGGTGTGCACGCAGTGTGATTGAAACTTTGTGGCCCATGCACAGAAGTCAGTATTTTGTGGAAGAGCCGGTATTTTGTGGAAGAGCCACACTCAAGGGGCCAAAGAGCCACATGTGGCTCTCGGGGCACATGTCTGGGTTGCAAACCCCAGTAGGGGGCGTGCAGGAGGCAACCAATCGATGATTCTCTTTCAACATTGATGTTTCTATCTCTCCCTTCCTCTCTGAAATCAAGATATGGTCTACTTATAAAAAATAAAAACAAAAAATAGAAAATATATTTTTTAAAAATAAATAATTGATCATGCCTCTATGGAAGGAGAAGATTATGGGGGGGAAAAGTCCCTTAATTTAAAAAGAAACTATAATGAACAAACACCCTTAAATGGTTTGGACTCCCTGGGTCAGAACTTCCATAGAGGAATTTACAAAAATATTTTGTTTTAAAACCATTTTTGTTAGGATGTCAGTAAATTGTGGCCATTTATGAACTTTTGTAGAAAACTCAAGTAAATTTCAGATCTAAAAATAAACAAACACGAAAGAAAGAGGAAAACTAACTCCAGGAGCTCATCCTTTCTGCACCCTTAGGCACCTGGGGGACAAGACAAGAGCTTCTAGATTGAGGAGTCAGCTGTCTGCAAATTAGGGAGGGATTCATGAAACACAGTGGAACACAGGTGATCCAAAAAACCTCTGTAGTGAACCAGCATTGAGTTACAACAGATGCTGACTCCCCATGAAATCGTAGACTAAAAATAGGAAAGACAAAATAACCTTGGAAGAGTTTAAGGAAAATTGGCAATCTTTAGACTCCATAATTTTTTTAAAAAAATCACTTGGACCTCAATCCAATGTGAGTTTATTTACAAGAAATTTGGTTACCTTATTGAATGCATTATTCTAAAACTTTATCTTTATATGAGCTATTTGGCTGAATCTGTGCTGCAGTATTTGTATTTCTTAGGGAAAGAAAAATGTAAAAGCTGCAAGATATGGTGAAACGATGTCATTTAACATTTATTTTTCCAACAACTTTGAGAACATAGCGATAAATTTTCCTTCAGGGATTTCTGGGGAGCAGCTCTGAGGTTGAGCTGTGGAGACAAAATGATCTGTAACTGGGTCATAACCCTATATGCTCTTGCTTCACTGGGGAAAGCAAAACAAGTCTGAGATCAATATTTACACATAGAGAAGATTTCCTAAATATTTGGGTTTTTTTGCAATGGTTGATTTGACCACACAATGCATTTTTTTTTTATGTTCTGCAATTCCTAGAGGAAAAGGGATGAATACTCAGATACCTTTAAAGAAACATATCAAATTAACAACAATCTTTATCGTCAGTGAATCACTTTTATTGCACAGAATTCATAGTGTGTTCACTGTTAATAAGCAAATACATTGAGTTCTAGTCATATAGAGACTCAGCAAGGTCATGAGTTAAGCCTTTAAGGAAACTCTAAAGACGGCATCTAGAGAGAAATGGGCCTCCTTACAAGACTGGCCAGCAGACCGTGCCTTTCAAAAACCACCAGCTTAGAGTCATTACAAACCACTTGTAGACTGAAATAAAAAGTTGTTTTTAAATATATTGTTTTTAGGAGAGTTCAAAAACATCTAAAACGTTTATATAGTGGGCTGTATCATTGGCCAAGGTTTTCTAGTCATGGCAGACCCCTTGACAATCCAGTTAACAAATAAGTTATTATTATGTGTTAGGTGCTATACTAGAAATATATGATTGTCTAACCACTATGCTGTACATGTGAAAAAAATGCAAAATAATGTTGAATATAAACTGCAATTTTAAATGTAAAAAAATGATGTAGCTTCTGCTCTCAACACATCAGTTGGGTGAAAAAGAAGAACCACATGAAATACGAAATAAGAATGTGTATTTAATAATAATAGAGGCAATTGTAACAATTACAAATTGGCCTATTATAAATAACACAACTAACTCAACTTAGTTTAAACAATAAAACTAACTGATTATATCACACTAGAGGCCCGGTGCACAAAATCCGTGCAGGGGGTGGGAGGGGTCCCCTCAGCCCAGCCTGCACCCTCTCCAATCTGAGACCCCATGGAGGATGTCGGACATCCCTCTCACAATCCAGGACCACTGGCTCCTGACTGCTCACCTGCCTGCCTGCCTGATTGCCCCTAAAGGTCTCTGCCTGCCTGCCTTATCACCCATAACTGCCCCCCCGCCCCGCCAGGCTGGTCACCCCCAACTGCCCTCCTGCCAGCCTGGTTGCCCCCAACTGCCCCCCTCTGCCGGCCTGGTTAACCCCTCATGGCCCCCCCGGCAGGCCTGGTCGCCCTATGCAGCCTGCTGTTTAGTCGTTGCGTGAGGGTGTCCCGACCAATTTGCATATTACCCTTTTATTAGTATAGATACCTGGATGGTTGGAAAGCTTCAGTCTGCAGTGGCTTATCAAGAGAATCAAAGACACTATCTCTCTCCTTCTCTGTGTTTCACCTTCCATGGTGTCAGGTTCATCCAAGCTGGTCTTCCCTCATGGTGGCAGGTGGGCAGCAGTGGTGCCAGATGTCTTGTTTTCATGGCTCATCACCCAAAAGGAGAAAGAACAATGGCTTCTACTGGGTCTCCCAGAAGAACAAGGAACATTCTAGTGCAGAAGTCCCCAGATACCTTTGGCCTGAAATAAGTTTAGCTTATGTCTGAACCCATCACTTCACCCAGATTTCCCAAGTTTATCTCAGTGGCAGGGGATTGAAAGCCTAGAGCTAGGATCAGGCTGGGTCCCACTTGCTCCCTAAGCCACGTGAGGATATGCAGTTGAAGGGCTATGTGTGCAGTGACCACATGTCTGCTCCTTTGATTTCTCCAGCTCTCTCTCTCTCTCTCTCTCTCTCTCTCTCTCTCTCTCTCTCTCTCTCTTATACGCACTTTTCAAAAACCCCTACAACTGTAGGAAAACACTCAACCCTTGCCCAAAGGATAACATCAGAAGGATCTATTGGCTGCATTCGGGTCCTCATGCAAGGTCTCTTGGTGACACACCATCCTCTTCGTTAGGTTGTCTAAAACTCTATCTGGTCCAGTGACTTATGGCTAAATGTTATTTTATCCATCCTTTGTTTTCCAAATCTATAATCGTGAGGAAATCTTATGGTAATGTCAATGAAATTCTCCTTTGAAAAAGGAGGGAATGGGAAATACATTGTTATTATTAATACTAGAGGCCCGGTGCATGAATTCGTGCACAGGTGGGGTCCCTCGTCCTGGCCGGTGATTGAGACCACAGGAGGTTGGTTGGCTGGTGGGGTGTTGGAGGGGAGGGACTGTGGGAGTTTGGCTGTGGGAGTGCACTGACCACCAGGGGGCAGCTCCTGCATTGAGCATCTGCCCCTTGGTGGTCAGTGCATGTCATAGTGACTGGTCATTCAGTCGTTCGGTTGTTCGGTTGCTTAGGCTTTTATATATTTAGATTTCACAGTCCCAAACATATACTCCTGTCCAGGAAAAGCCAGGATTCCCTTTTCCTTGAAATAGAGTCAGTTTTTTTTAATCACATGTAGTAGCTGCTCCGGAAGCTTCCTGGGAAAATCTTGTGCATTGTCCTACGCGGCCACATCAGGGGACATTCCTGTCCAGGCAATGTACCGCCTTAGCAGTCGAGTGGAATGATATCAGGTTTGGGAGACTGGTTAGGGAAACAAAGAAATCACTGATTTCAGCCAAGTTTGAGATTTCTTTGGTAATCCAACTCACTTAAAAATGTAGTCAGCTTTGGTCTGTTTGCGTCTGGTGAATTCCATGGCCTAGTAAACACAGGCAAAGACTGAGTTTAGCTCCCATCCCTGAGCCCCTGAGCATCTGTCCTCTGTAGTGATGCTCTGTAGTAACAGGTATCTGCACAACCTCTTTTCCCTGGCTGTTGATCCATAGATGTTAACTTCATCCTCACATTTGCCTCAGAACAAATGGAAAATCAGCCACTTGTAGGAGCTGAAATTTGCCACCGGTCCCCATGTTCTATCTCAGGCGCATCTTCAGAGTGAGATTTTGTTCCACTGTCATCAGTCAAAGAATGCTGAGGCACCTGGGGTATCAGACTTCTCGTTTACCCCAATATTTTCTATTTTATAAGCATCCCACCCCTCTGCCCTTGCTCACATGGCCTCGAGCTTGGGGGTAATGGATCTGGCTTTTATAGCTCTGCCAGATTTCAAATGACAAATATTTGAGGCACTGCAGGATATTGTTTCTAAGCAGAGCACACTTGCTGCAGCA
Source organism: Myotis nattereri (assembly GCF_964212035.1). NCBI lineage: Eukaryota > Metazoa > Chordata > Mammalia > Chiroptera > Vespertilionidae > Myotis > Myotis nattereri. The sequence continues at coordinate 3,334,789 of NC_138076.1, read as the reverse complement.
GGGCTCTCCCCTTGCCTCCCTCTGCGCTTTCCGATCGGCCTGCTTTAGGTCGCTCCTCTCTCTTTAGTCTTTCTATTGGGAGTCGGATGAATTAGCCAACACTCACAAATTGTCACTTTTCCCCATCAACTCTCGTAATGCTATAGCAAAGCATCTGATCTTAGCCCTCACATCCGTTGGTGGACTGCAGTTTACGGTCACTCTTCCTCATCCACGCCAGAAGGTCTAGAGCAGCCGTGGGCAAACTACGGCCCGCGGGCCGGATCCGTTTGAAATGAATAAAACTATTGAAAAAAAAGACCGTACCCTTTTATGTAATGATGTTTACTTTGAATTTATATTAGTTCACACAAACACTCCATCCCTGCTTTTATTCCGGCCCTCCGGTCCAGTTTAAGAACCCATTGTGGCCCTCGAGTCAAAAAGTTTGCCCACCCCTGGTAGAGTCCCGCTCCCTCTGTCCTTCAAGTAAGCCCACGTCACATGGAACAGCCCACTCCAAAGTAATGCCACGTTTCTGTCCTCACACTTGGCCATTTTACAGTTTTTCAGGAAAGAGATAACACAGCAAAGAGAGGGCTTTCCAAGATCCTACCCCTAAAAGGAACCCGTGGAGCTTGTACCAGAGAACAAAGATGTGTGAGAGGGTAGAGACAAGTAGCCGAACACGTCCCTCTTAAGCCCTGATTACATTATTCTAAACTGGGGACAGGGAAGGACACAGGTGAGAATCACAAGAGGGTGGATATTTTGGCAGGGGGTGTCTCTTTCACTAACCTCTTTAAGTGTAGAGTATCTTAAAACAAGGGTCCTGTGCTGCTATTCATAGGAATTCCCCAGGAAAATAAGAAAATCCCAGAGTAGAAGGGTTGGGAATGCTTAGGCCAGTGATGGCGAACCTATGACACGCGTGTCAGAGATGACACGCAAACTCATTTTTTTGGTTGATTTTTCTTTGTCAAATGACACTTAAATATATAAAATAAATATCAAAAATATAAGTCTTTGTTTTACTATGGTTGCAAGTATCAAAAAATTTCTATATGTGACACAGCACCAGAGTTAAGTTAGGGTTTTTCAAAATGCTGACACACCAAGCTCAAAAGGTTCGCCATCACTGGCTTAGGCTGTGATTCTGAGAGACCTGCATAGACTTGTAGGTGTCCCAGGGGGACTGGAGTTCCAATGTCCCCAACTGGCAGGAAATGGAGAATCATGCAGGCCTTGTACCAGATAGACAACCCAGAGGTCGAATTTGTGCTTGCGTACATGATTGCTCCAACTGGAAGAATTCCCCTAGAAAGTAGATAGAACTATCGATTATAAAATAACAAAAAGGCCCTGGATGGCTTTAGCGTTGCCCCGTACACCAAAAAAGTTGCAGGTTCAATTCCTGGTCAGAGCATATACCGAGGTTGTGGGTTTGATCTCAGGTTGGGGCATGTACAGGAATCAATTCTTCCTCTCACATTGATGGTTTTTGTTTTGTTTTTCTCTTTCTCTCTCCCTTCCTTCCTTAAACAAATAATCAATAACAACATATCCTCTGGTGCAGATTGAAAAAAAAAGAGAAGAAAAAGAAGAAAGCTTTTTTTTTTATGGGGAGGGGAAGGAAGGTGAAACAATTTTGTATATTTTGGGAGGATAGGAACAGACCATTTGAGATTAAGTTTCTAACTCTTTGCCTGAATAAACTCTCTTAACAAAATTAAATCTGGGTGTAATCAAGTTAAAATTCCTGAAAGCTGAGTTTGTACCTGCTGCAAAGTGATCATGTGTGAAAAAGGATTAGAAGTGAAAAGTAGGGTGTATTTAATTTATGACAAACAAACCAACTTAGCTGTAAGAAATGACTTATGTCGACAAAGAGGAGGAATTTATGCTACAGGATTGTTTCTAAGCAGTCTGGAGGTTCTTTGAAAATCAGACTGAAGAAGACTTCGGCCTGGATGGAATGAATCAGGGAGCAGGATGTTCTGAGAGATGCATCTGGTAACTGTGGAGAGGATGAAAGTGTCTCCAGTTTGTCAGTTTTACAAGTTTGATATTTGCAATAAGAAAAGGTATTCTTCCTGGTACTTTTATGCAGCAGATACTAATAGTTGAGACTGCAGCTCAGAGAAACTGGAGAGAGATAAGATTACTCACCCAGAATCCCATAGCTAGTGGCAAGAAGAGCTGGAATTGCACCCCTAATTTTAGCCACCACATAAAATATTCTTTCCACCATAACTAAAAGCACATCTGGCTCCCTGCTCCAACACCCCTCTAACATCAAGGTCACAGTTTAAGTCAAGTGCTTGGTGTTTACTTTCTGATCCTTGGAAATGCAGTATCTTCCAAAAGACATTCTTGTGAGTTAGGTTTTTCCTGCCTTTGTGCCTCAGTTTCCCAGGTTGTTGACCCTGTTGCCAGATCTTTCTATGATGGCTATTATCGTGATGTCTCCAGTTTCCTGTTGCTTTTGACCAAGTTTACTATTTCTTCTCTGTCCTAAGACAGCGTAGGTGGTATGTACATTTCTGACCTTCAAAATATGAAAGGGACAATTCAGAGACCCATGAAGGAAATGGCACGGCTTTCCGGTGAGATGGGTTTGACTCCCTTCTCTGCTACTGAACAGCTGTCTTAGAAGCATGACATATTCAGGTTGCATTGTCTTCCTCTAGAAGACCTCCTGGCCTTCCTTTCCCATCCACTAGGGGCTGCTGTTATATCTAATCCATGATTACTCTCGGAAACACTCTGTTCAAACATGCATTCTGAGTAAAAGAAATCCTCATGATAGCTAATTACCCCATGACATTTACAATATCAAGATATTAAAGGTACTTTTCATACCTAAGAGGTAACTTCCTGTGTCATTACCCTGTTGTTGTCTCAGGAGTACATCTCCCTTGACACAAGCCCCTTCCACTCCCTTGGCCCCCATTCTTTTACCCCTCTGCCCACTAGAACCCCAAGGACTCCAACAGGAAACCAACTCCCCATCATCCTCACTCTCATAGCTGAGCACACAGCCCACTTCTGGGCACTAAGTGAAACCTGACCCTAAGGATATGGGTTCCCCTTAGTCAGTGAGTAAGATGGTGGGGGCGGGGGGGGGGGAGGGGAGTGCGGGGGGGAGGAGGGGAGTGCGGGGCGGGGGGGATATTATAGACAGGAGGATTTTAAAAGAGCAAATTTGGAGGTGTGTGAGAGGGTTTGTTGACATGCTTATTTTTAATCTGAAAAGAGGATCAATAATGGTGAAAAAGCTACAGTGGGGAGACAGGAAAATGCTAAGCATACCTGTTTCTTGGCTCACCTCCTGGTCCAGAGATTGATGGCATGCGGGGGAGTGGGCAGCAAATTAAATTTAAATTAAAAGTAAAGAACAATAAGAAAAAGTAAATATAAATATTGAAAAACTATAAATGATACTGCAACATTCCACAATATTCCACAGGTTAGCCCTTCTCCCAACACCAACCCTGTAACAGATTTTAACACAAGCTGTGAGGACAGTGTCAGGAAGTAAAGGAAGATAAATAAACAACGTAATTCAGCGGTTGCCTAAATTGGGAAATGTGTGTGCATATTGCTCTTATCCAGTGATGTTATCTTCTCCTGGTGAGTTGTGGATATAATGGAAGGCACAAGACTAATCTTCCGGGAGCCCAACTAATTTATAAATCTAAAGGGCAGGTACTCTTAACCCCCTGGTGCATGTAGTTGGTCTAACTCATTAGATCTGGAAAAACCTAATTACATAAGCCCTACCTATCAAATAATAAAAAACAAAGCTTCAACTAAAAGGGCTGTAAAATATAGAGTGGTATAAAGTAGAAGATAGAGAAATTTGTAAGAGACCCTCATCCTGGAGAACTCTGGAAGACAGATAAGATATTTCTCAAGAAAGGCATGACTCCAGTCTCCCACGCCTTAGGTAGGGCGTTGACCTCAATGCTGATTAAATATAATTCGTAAAAAATTCCTTTATAAATCCAGATAATTTATTGTGAGTTAATTAAACAAGTGGACATCAAGAGAAATATGATTTGAGTAGGTTTGGGAGCAACCTAAAGATGCAAGGGAAAGCACAAGAAGGAAATGAGGACAGCAATGACCAGAAGGTGAGCCACATGGCAGCTGGGGAAACAGCAGATGTGGGCTCAGCAGCTTCCCGTTGGACAACGATTCACAGGAAACCCAGCTTTCTTAAAGGCCAAGGCTAGGGTGAACAACTTGTTCTTAATGACTGTTTAACACACCATAAAGTATATATATGAAAACTAACCATTTCCCTAAGGATGTGTCCATTTTCCTTGTTTTTGTAAGTGATTTTGGTTAATGTTATTTCATTGGTTGATCAATTTCATAACTGATTTGTGTTAAACATTGTGCTAAGTACTGTATATACAATGATCAGTAAGAAAAGCAAATTTGTTTCAAGGACTTGACTTCTTTGTCATAAGGCCTTTTTCATACTTGGAGTGATTCCCGTAGGATGGCTTTCCAAATGTGAACAAATTAAGTGTGAACATGGTAAAGGCTCTTGCTTTCTTCAAAGAGTCCACCAATTCACAATCCTTTCAGAAACAAATGAAATAAATTTATTTTTCCATCATTTAATCTAGACCCTTTTAATTAAATCAGTTAACATGTAGTGAACAGTGAATTCATGTTATAGGTCAGGTCTTACACAATGAAATAAGAACATAAAAACCAATAAAACGCTGTTTTTGTCTAAGCTAGCAGATGGGAAAATTTATATGGAAACTATTAGTGCCCGAGTGGAGCTATTTAGTACCATGGGAATGAGAACAGGGCATGATTAATTCTGTCTGACAGGTCGTGGTTCATAAAGCCTATGATATTTTGAGTTTGGTCTTTAGGGATGAGAGGGGTTTTTCGGAGTTGGCATGGGGAAAGGAATTTCGTGAACGAGTAGATAAAGTGTGTGAAGTCCAGATTGTGATAGTTTATGGCATCTTGAAGAGAACTGTCAGTTGTCTGTTTTGGCCATAGTTCAGGAAGAGGGAAGAGCAAGAAGATGATAATGAAACTAAAAGGTGTCCCAGAACTGGAGAATATTATGCTAAGCGAAATAAGTCAGTCAGAGAAAGTGTCACATGATCTCACTCATACGTGGAATCTAATGAACAAAATAAACTGATGAACAAAATAGATCCATAGACATAGAAGCATGGAACAGACTGTTGAATCTCAGAGGGAAGGTAGGGGAGGGTGGGTGGGAAGAGATCAACAAAAGAACTTGTATGCATATATGCATAAATGCATAACTCAGGAACACAGACAATAGCATGGTAAAGGCCTAGGGCAGGGGTGGGAGGGCAGGGACAGGCTAGAAGGGATCAGTGTGGGGGGAGGGGGGAAGGGACATAAGTGTAATACTTTCAACAATAAAGATTAAAAATAAATAAATAAATAAATAAATACAAATAAAAGGTGTCCCAGGGCCAGGTCATGGCTAAACTTGAGGTAATAATAAGGTAATTAGACTTATGGAGAAAGAAAGGATTTTAAGAAAGGGGGTTGGAATCAGATGTGTAGTTAGTGTTACTTGCAGTGGTGAGGATGGGTTAGAAAGGCCAGGAGAGACAAGAAGCAGGCAAAGACTGCTACATTGGGCCAAGCATGAAAGATGATGGCCAGATCTAAGTGCAACTTACAGGAAAATTAGGACTTCTGAACTTGACCCAATTTCTGAGGTAAATTACTAGACTTAAATAACAATGGAGCATAGAGAAGGAGGAACCACAGAATATGACCTCTCTTATCTGGAACCCCAAGTGTATATAGGTATGCGAAAAATTCTGTTAGAAAAATTACAACAGCAAAAATGGTCTTTCACGAGAGGGGATCACATTTGAGATGCTAGCAGATGTTATATAAGAGGAATTTAAATGAAAATTGTGATCCTGGAAGATATGAGAGTATGGAGCCCGAGATACAAACTTTTCAGCCACCTGTGTAGAGGTGACAGTTGAAGTCATTAGAATAAATGGACCATTCAGTGAAGCATGTAGTGTGAGAAAAGATTTGAGAACACTTCGTTTTTTAAAAAACTTTTTTTTTATTGCTTTCAGAGAGGTAGGGAGAGGGAAAGAGAGCTAGAAACATCAATGATGAGAGAGAATCATTGATTGGCTACGTCTTGCATGCCCCATACTGGGGATCGAGCCCACAACTGAGCCCCTAACCGAGGCATGTGCCCTTAACTGGAATCGAACCTAGAACCCTTCAGTCCACAGGCTGATGCTCTGTCCACTAAGCCAAACCAGCTAGGGCAACATCTCATTTTTAAGGGCTGAATGGAGGAAGAGGAGAAAAAAATTTATTTATTTATTTATTTATGAGAGAGAAGGGGAGAGAGAGAGAGAGAGAGAGAGAGAGAGAGACAGAGAGACAGAGAGAAACAATGATTCTTAGTTCCACCCACCCAAACATTCATTGGCTGACTCTTGTATGTGCCCCAAACTTCTCTGCAAGGGTTACTTACAGGGAAATTCCTCCTCTTAAAAGTCGCAGGCATGACTATGGAAGTTAGATAAAAGGACATTTTCTTTTTTCTCCATAGCTAACAGGAAATATTTCCAGGATAAAGATGAGATGAAGACACACCAAGGATGTAGCTAAAATATATTTGAAAGAATAATGTAATTGTCCTGGAAAAGTTACTCATTTTGTTTTCAGTGCTTGACTTCATTACAGTTCTGTTTACTGTTATGTTTGAAACTATAACAAAAATTACTTAGAAACGGAAACACTCAATAGACAAATAAACTGATATAATTCCGAGCACATGAAGGGATATCAGAAGATAGTCTGGAGCAAATTGAAGAGTTTATGTCTATGAAAAAATAACTCAATCTAAGGCACGCCACGATAAGACTCAAATCATAAGGAACCAAAGGGCTCCAAAGTGCCTTCACTGCGTCCTTTGATGATTGGTCCAGGACCAGCCAATCGGGAACACGGAGCCTAAAGCTTGTGAAGGTGCAGGTGCACAGTGAGCAGGGGTGTCTGCGATGCTCTCACGCAAAGGCCGGCCTCCTGTGAGCATTTGGTGAGTACTAGTCAGGCTGCAATATATGTTTCTAATGCTGGCACGTCCTCATCCGTGGAATGCCCTGAGAAACTTCACAGTCCTCCTAGGCAATTCCCATAGCGTGGAGCAGATAAGAATGTGAATGTTTATGGTGGAGGGTTGGGGAGAGAGTAACATGTCTAGCCATGTCAGAGTGGTACTATTTCCAGCACCAGCTAGAATTAGTATAGAAGGCTGGGAATACGTGTAATGTGGAACACACACACACACACACACACACACACACACACACACTACATTTCTAATCTGAACATGGGAGATATACAATATGTTCTGAGAAAATTAAAACACTTGCCAAATAAAGGAAAAATTAAGGTGCCACATTAATGCAGCCCAAACAATGAACAAAAGTGCCTTGGACTCCCATAACCACGTTCACCGACTCTACCTTCGTGATGGCGTTATCCACACGCCATCAGCTGCTCGAGATGATCCCAACCTCTGGTATCCCTCGGAGCACATTCATCGAGCTGCCTGGACCCAGTTTTCATCTGTGGAGGGAAGTCAGTGTGTCTCATCAAACCTGCCAAGTTCGCGATGTGAATAAAAGGCAGACGCTTGCAAATTTCTCGGAGACTTTCACTTTCTCCTTTATCTTTGCTCTGCCTGGGGGTCTTCAGCTGGTGTCTGACTTCTCTCAAGCCCCAAACGTGTGACGTCATTTGCTAATATGACTGATGTCATTTATATCTTGTTCAAAAATGACAAAATTCTAAGATTTGATGCATGTTTATTTAAAACAATAAAAAATGACACAGTTTATCATGCCTTTTGTAGTCATCCAAACATGTTCTAGTGATTACAAACAGTAATAAAACAAATTTTCTAGATTGTCTTTGATTTTCATGCTCCGTCTGAAAAGCTAATTTTGTAATGATCACTAGTTCCTAGAGCACACTCTTCAGGGACAATTCACATCAAAATAAGAGAATGGTAACCTCTGAGCTGGGGAAATGAAAAGGGACCTCTTAGCACAAAGAACACAATGTCCACATATATTTCCCAGTATCTGGTCAGAGCACATGCAAGAATCAACCAATGAATGCTCACATAGGTGGAACAACAAATTGATGTTTCTCTCTCTCTCTCTCTCTAAAAAATCAATAAATTAAAAAACTGAGATAAAATGGAAATAGTTTCCCATAGAAAATCAACTTTAGTCTGAGTTAATCAAATGATTGGATTAATTATGATCCCTAGTTTATATAAAGGTTCATTTAGTCTCATTCTCACCCATGGCTATCCCAGCACTATCCAACAGAAATAAGCCACATATGAAAGTTAGATTCTAGTAGCCACATTAAAGAAAATTTTAAACTAGATAAAATTAATTTAATATTATATCTTATTTTGCTCAATATAGCCCAACTCTGATCCTTTCAACATATAATCAATGTAATAATGTTAATAAGGTGTTTTACATAGGCTTTCATGTATCTTCAAAATTTGCTGTGTATTTATACTCACAGCACATCTCAATTCCAGCTCCCCACCAGTGCTCAGGTATGACTGGGACTACAGTGTTGGACCCTGTGGATCTAAAAGAGGACTCTTCGTGCACACCTGGGAATAGGAAGACCAGTGCGTTCTGAGGCATCAGAAAATATAGCTCGGCTCTTTACCAGTTCTTAGAACTTTTATTATGTCACCTGGAACCACACAGCTAACAACTAGCTTAGACCTGTCATCTAACACCACAAGGACTTCAAATATTTTGCCATGCCTAACTCACATGAAAAGAATTTGGAGAAGACATACAGATGGAAAGAGGAAAGAAGGGAGGGAGAAAGGAGAAAAATAGAAATCTTAAAGCATATCATTATGGTATTTTGTAATAATTCTCAAAATGTGGTCCATAGACCCCCTAAGAGTCCCCAAGATCCTCTTGAGGAGTATGTAGTCAAAGGTTTTAAAAGAAGAAGGAAGAAAGAGAGGAGGAGGAGGAGGAGGAGGAGGAGGAGGAGGAGGAGGAGAAGAAGAAAAAGAGGAAGAAGAAGAAAAAGAGGAAGAAAAAGAAAAAGGAGGGGGAAGGAGGAGGAGCAGGAAGAGGAGAAGGAAAAAGCTTCTTTGCTTTGTTGTCACTTATGCTGAACGATGCAAAAGAAATGGTGGGGAAGCTGCTGGTGCCTTGGTACAAGATAAAGGCCATGGCACCAACCTGTGTTAGTGATCACCATGCTCTTCCCTACTAGACACATCAAAGGAAAGAAAAAAGCCAGTTTCACTTAAGGATGACCATTTTTCTAAAACAGTGAAAAAGGTTATTTTTATTGATCTTAACTCAAGATACACGTCTTTTTCATGTTCTATGTGACAAAATGGAATTACATATAAAGCACTTTTGCTGCATGTTGAAGTATGCTATTTTTCTATAGAAAAGCCCTTGTATGATTAAGTTATGAGCTGAACTAGTCTCTATTTTCATGAAATACCATTTTTACCTGGAAAAAAATGCCTGAGAGACATGATTTACAGAATTGGGTATTAGACATATATTTCCTTGAAAAGTATGTGATGGAAAAGAATGGATAGCATATATCATTAGGAAAAATTCACCTTTCAAATGAAAATTAGAATTATAGAAAGCATAGCCATCGTCATGAGCTCACCTTCCTCACAGTCAGACTTTTCTGATGTTATCGGTAATAATATCTTGAAATGTGACTTTTTCAATGTTATATAAAGAACTGTGCCAACATTTGGAAAATCTATCTGGATAAGTCATTGAACTAATATTTTTCTAATGACCATTGAATGAGGTTTTTAAAAGCACTTATGGGTAAAAGATTCATCAAAGTGAAAGAGAAACCAATGGCTTTTGATGTAATAGGGCACATAAAGTGTATTGGTGTCATTTGAGACAGCACAGTGCAACTTTAAGAAAGTGCCATTTGTAGATTTCCACCTAGTATCCAAGAAGAATATTTACAATTATCTGAAAATGCTGTTAAAATACTCTTTCATTTCCCTATTGCATATCCACGTGAACCCATATTTTATTTTCTTCCTTTTTTTATTTTTTAATCCTCACCTGAAGATATTTTTCCCATTGATTTTTAGAAAGAGTGGAAGGAAGAGGGAGAGACAGAGAGAAACACTCATGTAACCAGGGCCGGGAGCCTACAACCAAGGTATGTGCCCTTGACTGAAAGGAACCCGGGACCCTTCAGTCTGCAGGCTGACGCTCTATCCACTGAGCCAAACCGGGTAGGGCCCATATTTTCTTTATGTACCTCAACCAAAACATATTATAGCTGATGAACATGGAAGCCTATCTGTGTATCTGCCTTCTATTAAGCCAAACATTTGCAAAAGTGTCAAGCACTGACACCATTCTCACTATTTTTTTAAAGATAGTTTTTTCATAAAATATATTATTTATGTTAACATGCAGTGAGCTTAATATTCTTAACTTAAAATGATTTAACAAACAAAATATTTTTTAATTTTTGATTCACAATATAATAAATATTGATAGATGTATCCCACATAAATGATAGCTTCTTAGAATTCTTAATAATCTTTAAGAGTGTAGTGGGGACCTGAGAGGAGTAGAATGAGCACAAAGGTTTTATCATGGAAACATAGTTTGATACCTTGGTTCAGGCCTCTTCCCAGACGTGTAACCTTGATCACTTACTAGACTCGTAACCTTGGTCCCGTTACTGATTGGGAATCATGGACATAATGGTCGGGCATATTACTTGGTACCTGGAAACCATTGAAAACTGTTGGCAATCATTATATTTGTCACCATAGCCCTGTCCAGATTATCTCCCTACAGTTGTTCTCTCTCAGTTCAACTGTATAAACTTACTTGGGAATAAACTATAATTTCCCATCAGCAGTGTCACTCCCTTTGATATAAACAACTCATTGTCTACACTGGTGAACTGGATGGACTGCCATTGTGGGGCGTGAGGGGGGCGAGTATGCTACAGCATGTTGGAAGTCCTATGGGACTGCTTAGGAGTATATTTATTCCTGCTGGTCTGTACTGGCTCAGAATCCTGCAAGTTGGCAGGTGGCACCCTCACACAGTCCTCCTCTTTGGCTGACAGGAGACACACTCTTGGAAGCAGACGGCTAGCTATGGGTGTGAGAAGAACTCTCTGGTCTTACCATCTGTTTATCATTTTGAGGCCCTGAGCACTTTACTCTGTGAGAAATGGCATGATTTTGGCACCGGCTGAGGAAGGGTGGAGCAGGGAAATGGGAAAGGAATCTCTCTGTAGGTGACATTTGGCAGGAAAGTGCTGCTTCCCACGTGCACGCATGAGGGCTTGAGCGTGGAGAGTTGAGGAGCTCTACTGTTTCTGTTCATTCTACCTTGCAATGCTGTCCAATTTGGAAGGATGTTTACACTGGGCTGCTTGATTGAAGTAATTTCTCATGTTTCCGTCATATAGTGATTCCATACTGTATGGATGGATTAAAATTTTCCATGTGGATAAACATGTATCCTGCCCATAACCCCAAAGTCATACCATTTAGTAGAAGTATATGATGGAGACCTTTTATCTTGTTCCAGTTAAGCTAAGAGTCCAGGAAATCCCTTTCTATAATAAACAGAAACATGAATTGGACTTCACCTTCTAAGCCTTGGCCATAATAAAGCATTTTGAATAGAGAAACACATTTGTAATGAATAACAAAGGAGACTTAATGTTTTTTCCCTATAACATCTTTCTGATTAAACTAAAAGAATTATCCATTTATCAAATTGGAAGAGTCTGTAATGCATATACCATAAATGTGGCTCAGTAGTAGATAATATGAAGCTAAAAGTAAAGAAAATAGATCACAGGTTATGGAAAATAATTTTTATTCATTGAATGTTTTCCTCATCAATTAGAATTCCCAAAAATATGTAGATTGTAGCATATTTTAAAATGTCTTGGAACATAGTAATGGAAGGAAGATCTTGTTTTACTTTGGAAGTTGCTGGGATCTTTGTAAGTCCCCAGTAGAACTTCATCAGTTTTCGTAAATGTCTAGTGATGAAACTATAAATCACTTTCAGGTCATCTTTCAGGGATGTGCAAATAAGACAACAAGGTTTCATTTTTCAATTTGTAATCTACTCAGGAGACAGGAAGTTCGTGTTGATCATCCAGCTGCTTGCACTTCCAAAAAGCAACCTCCTTAGTTACCGCCCATCAGCGAGAAGGTAAAAAGAATTACCATATTTAGTAACTCTTATCAACCACATTTTTCAAGCATGAAGAGATGTGGGAGACTTTTTTTCCCGGATAAAATTTCACATTTATAAAGTAAACTATGATGCCAAAGTTACGCAAAGTAATATCGATCCAATTTTATGAGGATTCAATATGATAACTAGTCAGGACTCTTCTACTACACACATTATGTTGCCAGTGGAAGAAATCATGACCTGATTTAGTATAAAATTGTAACTCATGGCATGCTTTTAGACCAAAACCAATTTCATATACCCTCCTTCAGAAGTTCCTTTCTCTAGATCAGTGGTTCTCAACCTTACTAATGCCGCAACCCTTTAATACAGTTCCGCATGTTGTGGTGACCCCCAATTTCATTGTTACAAATTGAACATAATTACAGCATAGTGATTAATCACAAAAACAATATGTAATTATATATGTGTTTTCCAATGGTCTTAGGCGACCCCTGTGAAAGTGTCGTTTGACCCCCAAAGGGGTCGCAACCCACAGGTTGAGAACCGCTGCTCTAGAAGCTTGCCCCTCATCACCACTGCGGACTGTTTCCTGTTTCACTGTTGGAACTGCCTCACACTAATTTCCTATCCTTGTATATTTTTTCCAAAATCATGGCAGACGCCTGTTAGTGGAGGACTCTGAAGGATTAATGGCTACATTCATTCTTGTAAGCTCTCTGTGAACTGTGAGTAGACAGTGTCGGAAACTAGCGTTTGGTGAGCATATGTGGGAGCATGTAGGCTGTGGGCTCTTGTCTACGTGGGACAGTGCTCATTTGCTGGAGTGCTGAGTACCTTTCTGTTGCTCCCAGCGGCCTGAGTGCGATTCATTGTCATTGCTAAAATAAATGTGCTGCAGCTGCAGCTAGGTTCTCAGCGTCTCTGAGAAACTCTTTTCTGTGTTTCTGGCTACGTCTTTTGTTCATATTGCACAACTGTTTTAAAACGTATCTTTCTAAAGTTTTTTTTTTATTATTATTATTAGTTAAGGTATTACAAATGTGTCCTCATCCCCACCTTTAACCCCCAACCTCCCCCCCCACACAAACTCATGCTCCCATCCTAAAGCTTTACACACATTGCTAACACACTCCTCCATCCATTGTGCCTCCTATTATGCAATAAAAAAGAGTCCAACAGGAGTGCGTCCACTTAGTTTTCCATGCCCACATCTACAATCTTATTTTTTTTTAATATATTTTATTGATTTTTTTTACAGAGAGGAAGGGAGAGAGATAGAGAGTTAGAAACATCGATGAGAGAGAAACATCGACCAGCTGCCTCCTGCACATCTCCCACTGGGGATGTGCCCGCAACCCAGGTACATGCCCTTGACCGGAATCGAACCTGGGACCCTTCAGTCCGCAGGCCGACGCTCTATCCACTGAGCCAAACCGGTTTCGGCATACAATCTTATTTATATCTGCTTTGCCATCTTATTTTTTTTTATCACCAATTTTAAAAACAAAGATGTTCCTCCTTCTGTCTACAAAAGGAATGTTTATCCCCCTATACTCTCATCTCCTCCCATCTTGTCATGGACCCTTTCCATTAGTCAAGCAATTATTACTTAAAGAAATCCTTCCCATGCAGAGCATGTGCAAGACATCGAACTAGATGTTATGAATACAAAAATGAAAACCATTCAGCAGGACAAGAGAGGAGCTACAGTTGATTATAAGATACTGGTAGGCTCTTCTCCGAGGAGTCCACGAAGGGTACAGCAGGAGCACAGGCTGCCGAAAGGCCCGTGGCGAGTGGGGCTTGGGGAACTGTGGCTGTAGGGACCACAGGAGCCTCTAGAATATTGGAGTCTCCTCACTGGAGGCTGCCGCAGCGAGGTCGTGTGCAAGGCGAGATGGGATGACTTACAAGGATAGAGAGCTGGCACTTCCTCCATCAAAGAGAGCAGAATTTTTTCTGGTCTGCGCGATAGAAACAAAATACGTGTGTGTACACGTGACAGACATCATTGGAGCCTTGCTTTGTTATAATAATCCTTTATAAGTCTGTGGGGAGGTGCTTTATGAAATTTTTGGTTGTTACCGCTACTACCACATGATGTAAACAACCGATCTGGGTCAGTTAACAAAAACGGGCCGCCTGGTTTTTCCTCTGTCCGTCCTTTAATTGGAAAGACTGAGGACATGGGCCCTCCTTGCTTGTCTGCTGGCGTAGTTCCTCAACTGGATGGTGCCTGGGGCTCTTGCTTCAAAGGCCCATCTCAAGGTCCAGACGGCAGCACTGCATGTCTGTAAATACACATGGTTAGCGGGTCACACATGCGGTCAGGTAACGGAGACGTAGCTGACTTCCTGAGGCTGATGCCGCTGGGTACAGGAGGTGGGTCCCACACGGTCACAGGCTCTGTTATCGCGGGGGTTAGAAAGAGCCAATTCCCTTCCTTCCATAGCAAACAGTGCAGGAGTAGGAAAGGAAGCAAATCTGTTAGGAGGAGCTCAGAAATGAGAAGTGCTGGGAGGGAAAGGCAGACACTTCCAGAAAGCCCAGCAAGGCAGGCTGGTCAGCAGCATTCTAAGGTGGCCCCAAACTGCCTGCCTCGTGAGTCCTCCTCCATCTGGTTATTTACATGCCAATCCAGGTATGGCTGTGAGGGGATTCCATGGGACCATCACGGTCCACATCAGCTGACTTTGAAATCAGTGATAAGAAGGGCCATAATAAGGGAATAATAAGACTTATTCCAGGAGGCTGGAAATGGGTCTGCAGCTCAACACGCTGACGCCGGTCGGCTTCAATGAGAGGATTCGCTGAGATTCCGGAGACTGTCCCAGTATTGAACCTCAGATTAACAATAGCACCTATTTATGGATTCCCTTACTCCATATGTTTCTTTAATCTGCAGGACCGAACAAAAATTAAACATACAGTATGAATTCATATGACAGGTGCAATTCTATGTCACTGCTGGCAGAGTTACAGAATGCAATGGCTTCATTATTCTGCACTCACTGAAAATATGATTTAAAAAAGGGTGAATGTCTCCATAAAGTGGAGTAAGTTACATTTCACACAATTTCGAGTTACCTACTGCACTTATCTCCAGGATGCGGCTGCTCCTGGTTGTTGGGAGAAAATGCCCACTCGCCTCCTGTCTCCGTATGCTTTATAAGCAAGGCACTAATCGCTCTTTCATCCCAGACCAAGATGTGTGTACAGTGACGAGGCTTGAGAAAGTGGGTTTCTGTTTAGAGCCAAAGGCAGATTCCCTTGCTGCTCAGTGTAACGGAGAGAAGGTCTTCTGCCAGAACAGAGGACAGGTTTGCTCTAGTCCAGGCGGTGTGTGTGTGTGTGTGTGTGTGTGGTCTGCTGTGAGGCACACTTGACTGTGTGTGTGGCATCCACATGGACCCATGTGCATCACCCTCATAATCCAGGGAGGTAACACATGTGCTGTGTCCATGCTTCTCTGAGACACAAATAATAGTTTGTCTTAAATCCAGGGGTCTCTTGTCTTCTGCTGACATCAGTGAGACTATGAAAGAATAACTACTTAATTGCACTTAATTTAAAATCTACCTTGGACACTGACCAATGAACTTATAAACCCAATAGGTTCACATACACCCTAGCTGTTTCCACGGTTATAAAACAGGATTTTGGTAAAAAGTAAAAAATGTGTTTTTCCCTTGTTGATCTGTATAAAATATCTAATGAGATTACTTTCCTATATCAACCTCTGGATGTATGATTTATCTTTAAAAGATTAAAATGAGTACTTCAAGATCTTAATACACTATTATCTTCCTAACGTCATTTGGGGAATTCAGCTTCAGCCATGTCTCCTACATTTATCAACAAAAAGAATAAGAATGAAGGAATGTTCTTTGCTCATTGATTTAGAATTGCCAAAATTTTAGGGTGGATAAAGAATACCTTTTCAGACCTTACCTTTTTTTGGTTAAATATGGAAACAAAATATTCTCATTAATTTTTCTTTCTCAATGCTCTATCAAATTCCTTGCATGAGCACTATTCATTTTCTTTAGCACTTACTATAGAAAAGTTATTTCAGGATATTAATGAAAGTGAGAACAAATATGATACACATCGACTTTAAGCACTTGGTTCTATTCAGTGGTTCAGTTCAATCTGTTCAGCCATAAACTGACCTTTGTTAATGGAAATACTTCATTTTTAAAAAAATATATTTTATTGATCTTTTATAGAGAGGAAGGGAGAGGGATAGAGAGTTAGAAACATTGATCAGCTGCCTCCTGCACACCTGTCACTAGGGATGTGCCCGCAACCAAGGTACATGCCCTTGACTGGAACCGAACCTGGGACCCCTCAGTCTGCAGGCCAACGCTCTATCCACTGAGCCAAACCGGTTAGGGCAATATTTTCATTTTGTATATACATTTTTAAGATCCTGCGTCTGAGGTAGATCATAGTGAGTTAATGACTCTGTAGGCACCGTGGCTTCAAACCTTCTTGCTAAACTGCATCTGTACCGGCCTGCTCAGCTGGGTGGATGTCTGTCCAGCCAGCCTTTCTCTGGACCCACTGCCACTGGGGTAAAGCTGGGGAAATGCGCTAAGCGCCTGCTCTGCAGTCCTGCCCGAGTGTCCATGATGGACCCCGTCGTTTTGTCTCACTTTGTGTTGCCTCCGGAAGTGTTGGTTACTCAGTCCTCTGGCATCTCTACACTATAGTGGTTTGGGTGTTTCCAAGGACAAGAAAACACAAAAACATTTTCAACTGAGTTGAAAGCCATCCCAATAGTTCAGAGTAGGTTATATGATCTAGTCCACAGCCTGGGACTTGTTTTAGAAGATACTATTCTGGAAGAAAAGGAGTTGGGGAGACAGACAGAGAGAAGGAGAGGAAATGACACTTCCTGGGAATCAAGCATTGTCATCTTCTACATTGACGACAAGAGGCTCTCCTTCCTTACAGGCACTGCGCCACGGTCACAGGCGCTGTCTTTACTTCCTGCAGAAGATTGATCGTGTCCTTTGAGCTCTGGGCCCTGTGACCTCCTCATAGCAGATATATATTACTTGCACCATGAGCATCCCATTTGTCAGTCGTAGAAAAAGCTGCCAGCCCTTAGGAATCTTATAATTAAATTGTGCTTTTCTTCTATATCTTTGATAATCCTTAGAACACCTGGGGTCATGAAGAACTGGTTCAAATATTGAGTGAAATATTGAATTAACTTTAAATTCTCTAGAATGTTATGAATAGCCCATTTTGCTACATCCCAGGGGACAGAGATTGTAAGCTATAAGTCTACAAGGAAATTGGTGCTTGGGGGGTTCGGGGGATGAGCAGATAGTTTGAAGGAGGAGGAGAAGGTCTGGCAGCTGTAAACACTATAATTCCTTATTTGTCTTTTTTGTTTCAACTTGAAGAAACGATGAGTTAAATGAACTATCAACACAGAAGACTTATCGTTGTGCCTTTTCTAGCTCTGAGGAGTTGACCCTTCATCACTTGCATTATTCCACTGTCCCAGTCTTAGCTCAGGAAGAGAAGGGAGGCTTTGCAGCTAAGATATCAGTGTATTGCTTTTGTAGGAACCCCAAACCTTGACACTCAATCAGTCCTTTGGTGAGTGGTGCTAATGAGGTCAAGTTTCCAAATCTGGACTTCATCTGAACCTACTATATGGCAGCAGATCACTTCATTATTTGTTGCCCGAAACTTTATTAAAATGTGCAATGATTCATTTACTCACTTATTAATTGAACTATATTCATGGTTCCTGACTATATATTAGGCATTATACAAGGCCTTAGTGGTATAATAATGATCAAGGTAACCAAGATTGTCAACTATAAGGAGCTTATAGTAAAGGAGATAAAAATGAATGAATATACAAAATATTAAGCAATTGGGCTAAACATAATTTAGTAGGCAAACAGAATGATAAGGTAGAGAATTATAAAGAGGGATACCTGAAGCTACAAGGATGAGCATGGTGAACATGGCTCAGTGGTTGAGCGTGGACCTATGAACCAGGAGGTCATGGTTCGATTCCCGGTCAGGACACATGCTCCAGATAAAGGCTCGATCTTCAGTGTGGGTCGTGCAAGAGGCAGCCAATCAATGATTCTTTCTCATCATTGATGTTTCTATCTCTCTCCCTCTCCTTTCCTTTCTGAAATCAATAAAAAATATATTTTTAAAAAAGAAACAAAAAACTTCAAGGATGAGAAGGCCTCAGCCTTGGGCAGAGCAGGTAAAGGTTGTAGAATAGTGTTCCAGACAGGTGGGAAAGAAGTTGCTGGGTTAGAGAAACTAAAAGGAGGACGAGGTGACTTCCATGAGGTGAGCATAAGAAGAAGTGCATTGAAATGAAGCTGGAGAGGAAAGCATGGGCCAAATTACTTGTGCGTAATAGGCTGTGGAAAGAATTTGGACTTGCCCTAACCTGTTTGGCTCAGTGGATAGAGCACCGGCCTGCGGACTAAAGGGTCCCAGGTTTGATTCCGGGCAAGGGCACGCACCTTGGTTGTGGGCACATCCCCAGTAGGGAGTGTGCAGGAGGCAGCTGATCGATTTTGTTTCTAACTCTCTATCCCTCTCCCTTCCTCTCTATAAAAAAATCAATAAAATATTTTAAAAAAAGAATTTGGACTTTAAGTTCACTAAGAAGACAGTGATGGCTCTCAAGCAGAGGTCTGGTAAAATCCATGCATCCTTTAAATTGATGCTAAAGGATGAGAACTAAGAGTAGAAATCAGAAGTCACATAGGAGATTGCAGTGGAAGTATTATTGTTGACTCACACAGACACACTCTTCTCTATCCTTCACACTTTCCTGGGCCCTTGAGGTGGACTGCACAGCCTGCAGCACCTGGCAGCTTTCCCTTCCTTGTGGCCTCCAGCTCTATTTGGCCAACGAGGAACATGGGCAGGAAATGAGAGAGAGAGAGGGGAAGAGGGAGAAAGAGAGAGAAACAGAGACAGAGAGAAAGGTAAGATTAAAACATTTGATGTGACTGAGTCTCTGCTAGGTTGTTAATTTTGTCTGTGTCCCTCTATTGGACACAGACAAATGAGCGTGGTATTGCTCTTGGTCCTCACACTCTCTGTACAGATTCTGATAACCCTTTCTTGGCATTCCCTCCTTGTTACTAATCTTGGCCTATTGTACTTTACCTTGTTGTATTTGTATAAACCCTCCACTAGATTTGTAAATAATCATTTCTGTTTGTTTATTTTTTAAAAAAATATATCTTTATTGATTTCTGAGAGGAAGGGAAGGAGAGAGAGAGAGATAGAAACATCAATGATGAGAGAAAATCATTGATCAGCTGCCTCCTATATGCCCCACACTGGGGATGGAGTCCACAACCCAGGCATGTGCCCTGACAGTGAATTGAACTGTAACCTCCTAGTTCATAGATTGACACCCAACCACTCAGCCATCCTGGCAGGCTAAATAATCTTTATATCAAAACTTCTTCAGTTACTAAGCTCTGTTGTCCCATGTGTCTCTACCCAGGAATCTGCATCTAGAGCAGCCGTGGGCAAACTATGGCCCGCTGGCCAGATCCGGCCAGTTTGAAATGAATAAAACTAAAAAAAAAAAAAAAAGACCGTACCCTTTTATGTAATGATGTTTACTTTGAATTTATATTAGTTCACACAAACACTCCATCCATGCTTTTGTTCCGGCCCTCCGGTCCAGTTTAAGAACCCATTGTGGCCCTCGAGTCAAAAAGTTTGCCCACCCCTGATAGAGGCTACTTTAATATTTCAGGCAAAAGATAAGGATGGTTTGATTTAAGGACATGGCTGTGAAGACTGAATTACATTGACTTGAGATGCATTTTAAAGGGAGACACAAAGGATTTGTTGAATGATATGATGTGCAATTTAAGAAAAAGGACAAATCCAGGATGACTCCATTTAACTAGATGATTCCAGTCCAAACAAGTGTTTCAGGGCTAACACCACTTATCAGGGAAAACTAGAAATGGAACAGGCTTCCAGGAGAGAGAAAGGTCAATAAAATGCCAGTTTAAAGTGCTTGGGAGATTTCCAAATGGAAATATCATGTTGTCATTAAATAAATAATTGTGGATTTCAGAGGAGGCCCAAACCGTAAATATACCTTTGTATTTGTCACCTCACCCATGGCTCAGGAGTGATTGCATCACAGAGAAAGTGGGCAAATTAGAATTTTGAGGTCTGACCCCTGGGTGACATCAGCAATTGAGAATGAGAAGGAATAGCCAGTGAGGAAGGAGGAACCTGGGAGAAAGGAGCCATGAAAGCCCTAAAGAGGAACTCTCAAAGAGGCATGCTGGGAAAATCTTAGAATTTGTTAACATTTGCAGATGGTTTGAAACTGATGAGAATGGCTAGGTATTCACTGGATTTTGCTGCTGGTTCTGACAACATTAATTTCTGTTGCGTACTTTGACCAAACAAGACTGAAGCAATCTGAAGAATGACAGGGAGAGGAGCAAGGGAAAACGTCATTTGTACGTAACGCTTCTGATAAGTTCTTTCAGGAAATAAATGTCCTAGCAAGGAAAGAGCTGAGACAGCTGGCATGTGAGAGGAAAGGAAGATTCTTTTTGTTGTTTTCAGGTGGGATGCGTTTGAATGAGATGATGGATGAGGTGGGAGTATCTAATGCAGATGGAGAAGCACAGAGATAAGGAGCAAAGTCTGAAAAGGTGTGAGAGCAGCAATGAGCTTTTCCTAAAAAAAATTCAGTAACTTAACAAAAGTAGATTTGACTTTGTCCAAGGAAGGTAGGGCACTTTTGAGATATTATACCGAAGAGAATGATATGGTGTGTGCTTTAAAGCAATCATTATCAACAAGTTAGAATTAGCACACACAAACAATGAAAAGTATACAGGAACAATGATCAAAAGCTATTGCCTTTTCTGCAAGTGCAGGGTGAACTTAGACTTGAAATATTTGCACCAAGAGAGCTGTATTCGTTTTTCCATGCTCTTCTCCGAGTAGCAAAACAAATGACATTAATTTTTGCTCAGTGTCCCAAGGCATATAAATTCACGAATTATTACATGTTTTTGATACTTGTGCTATGTTCCTCTTTCAAAATTTTACACTTTTGGTTTTCTATGTGCACTGATTAAGTATTTATATTTATCTCTTATAGCATACTTTTTTTTAAACAACAGAAATTTGTTTCTCACAGTTTTGGAGGTTGGGAAGTCCAAGATAAGGGTATCAAGGTATAGCGGGTAGGCAGCCACCATCTTGCTGTGACTTCACATGTCCTCTTCTTTGTGTGCAGGGGGGCGGAGGGGGGGGGAGAGAGAGAGAGAGAGAGAGAGAGAGAGAGAGAGAGAGAGAGAGAGAGAGAGAAGTTCTCCAGACAACCACCTTGGGGATTTGGGCTTCAATATATGAACTGTTGAGGGTCACAAAAATTCAGTCCACAGCATTAGAAGATACTAACATAGCATACTTTAATTCTACTCTTAAAAGCTTCCCAAAAAAAGTTGCAAAAAAGAAAGAGCCAGCAGAATGTATTGTTTTTAACAACTATCAAATTGTCAAAAGAAAATCAGAGAACTTTATTTGGTATGAATATTTTATTGCATTAGGAACAAAACTTTTGAACAAAGAGACAAACCCAGAGGCGGCACGAAGCTCAGAAGCCTGACGTCACAGGACGGCTCATGCAGTGAGTGAGGGAGGTGTTCAGCCTTCGCAGGGATTGGCTATTACAGAGGGAGCTTCGGATGGCAGGGGTTGGTTCAAAGTAATCATCTTTCGCCATTTGAGGAAGACACTTAAGCTTCTTTTATGATTACCAGAGGCATTAATAGGAAATAACCTAAATTAAGGTTCACTTACATTTATGAGATAAAACTAGATTAAGTTTTGCTACTTGGCATAACAGGTTATGTCTGCTTGGGGAGTTTTCAAGTCTGGTCTGCATTTTATATCATTTTAACATGAGCGATAGGACAGAAAATACCTATAGACTGAAGTCTTTCTGTTCCAGTGTTTATAACTTAAAGCTTATTAACACAACTCTAATTATTACTCTCTCATGTCCATTTTGCTTGAAATATTGGACTCCGAGTTTTTCCCCCAGTGTTTGTTTTCTATAATATCGGTTATTTTGAATCTTACCTTTGGAAAAATGTAACATAACACAAGCAGGATATTTGAAACTTTATAATTCCAATGAATGTGTTTAAGGAATGAAAATGAACTGCACTTGTATTTAAAATGAATATCCATATACATATGCAGTTAGTTTATATCCTCTGGCAAAATAGTATATTATAAAGCTACCTGAGATCTTTGGTAAATACTTCCTGAAGTCATTTTCCAGCAGCCCAGCATAGATGAGAGAACAGACCTGGAGGCAGGTGGCCCTGGAGGCAGGTAGCGCTGGTCTAAGTCCCAGTCACCACACCTATCTTCTATAATAATAAAAGCGTAATATGCTAATTAGACCAGACGTCCTTCCGAACGACCTTCCGGATGAAGCCGGGGCTCTGGGGGAAGCCTGTATCCCGGGTGCCAGAGGGAAGCCGGTGCTGGCAGCTGAGGGGGGAAGGCCTACTCTTGCATGAATTTTGTGCATCGGGCCTCTAGTGAGTTATATAATAATAGACCAATAAAAATACTCAAGTCAAAATATTGTTAGAGTACATGAAAGAAACCATGTAACAATAAAAGTAGTAGTTTTCTGGGTACATATAAGTGTTTTATTTTCATTTTCCTTACTCAATTTCCATATTTTGTCTTTAAAAATGCTTCTTTTTTATTCCTTCTATGCCTTCTTCCACCTCCAGCCACACCCAAAATAAAATAAAATGAAAATACTTCTTTTTATTCTAGTAAAAACACACAATATAAAATTTATCATCTTACCCCTCCCCCCAACCCCCTAACACACACACTGCTAGGTCACAGGCATTCTACTTCCTGTTTCTATGACTTTGATGACTTCAGATACCTCATATAAGTGGAATCACTCAGTATTTATGTTTTGTAACTGATTTACTTAGCATAATGTGTTCAAGATTCAGCCACGTGGTAGCATGTTACAGGATTTCCTTCCTTCTTAAGGCTGAATAATATTCCATTGTATGTATATACCACTATTTGTTTACCCACTCATCCATCAGTGGACATTTAGGTGGCTTCCACCTCTTGGCTGTGTTAAGTAGTACTGCTATCAGCACAGGTGTGCACACACCTCCTGGAGACCTGCTTTCACTTCTGTGAATATATATATATATATATATATATATATATATATATACATATATATATATATATATATATATATATATATATATACAGAAGTGAGATTGCTGGATCAGATGGTAGTTCTACTTTCAATTTTTTGAGGAAACTTTATACTGTTTCCTATTGCAGTTCGACTGTTTTAAAATCCCACCAACAGTATACAAGGATTCCAATTTCTCCACATCCTTGCTATTTTCTGTTTTGTTTTTGTTGGTTTTTGTTCATTGTTTTGTTTTGTAATAGCCATCCTAATGGCTGTGAGATAATATCTCATGTAGTTTTGATTTACACCTTTCTAAAACTTATTTTTATTTTTGACACTATTACAGATGTCCCCATCCCCCCACCCAGCTTTGCCCACCTCCATCCACTCTTGCCTCTCTCGCTCTGGCCGTCACCACATTGCTGTCTGTGTCCACGTGTAATGCATAGATGTTCTTTGGATAATCCCTTCACCTTCTTGTATCCAGTCCCCCCTCCCACAGCCCTCTGACAGTTGTCAGTCTTGTCCATGTTTCCGTGCCTCTGTTTCTGTTTTGCTCATCAGTTTATTTTGTCCATGAGATTCCCCATAGAAGTGAGATCATATGGTATTTGTCTTTCTCTGACTGGCTTTTTTTGATGATCGGTAATGTTGAGTATTTTTTCATATGCTTGTTGGTCATTCATATATATATCATCTTCAGAGAAAAACCTATTCAAGTTCTTTGCCTAGTTTTAATTGGCTTATTGTTATTTCTGTTGTGAAGTTGTCAGACTTCTTTATATATTCTGGCTATTAATCTCTTATCAGATACATGTTTTTCAAATCCTTTTGTCATAAAAGTTCTTAAGTTTGGTGTAGTCCCATTACTCTATTTTTGCTTTTGTTCTGTGGGTTTAATGTCATATCCAAGAAATCATTGCCAAGTCCAGTGTCATGAAGTTTTTCCTGTTTTCTTTGAGGAATTTTAGAGTTTTACATCTATCCACTTTGAGTTAATTTTGCTTTTGGTATAACGTAGGGTCCAGCTTCATTCTTTTGCATATGGATGTCTAATTTGCCCAGTACAGTTTGTTTTGGAGGCTGTGTTTTCCACAGTCCTAGTAAGTGGTCTTGGCATTCATGTTGAAGATGATTTGATTACATACACAAGGATTATTCCTGAGTTTGCTATTTATTCCATTGGTCTCCTTGCCTGTCCTTATGTCAATAAAATACTGTTTCAATTACTGTAGCTTTGTAATATGTATTGAAATGAAGAAGTGTAAGTGCTCTTTGTTTCGCTCTCTCAAATTTGTTTTGCACTATTTGGGGGATCCCTTTGATATCCCATGACTATGGAATATCATTCTATTTCTTTAAAAAAATGCAGTTGGAATTAGATAGGGATTGCATTGAATCTGTAGATTGCTTTGGGTAGTATAGACACTTTAACAATATTAAGTCTTTTAATCCATGAATATGGGATGTCTTTCCATTTATTATGCCTTTTAAAATTTAGCAATGTTTGTAGTTTTCATTGCATAAATCTTTCATTTCCTTGATTAACTTTACTGATAAGTATTTTGTTCTTATTGATGTTATAGTAAAAGAAAATTGTTTTCTTAATTTCCTATGGGAGATAGTTTGTTGTCAGTGTGTAGAAACAGAACTGATTTTATGTCCTACAACTTACTTTGTTCATTATTTCTAAGTGTGTGTGTGTGTGTGTGTGTGTGTGTGTGTGTGTGTGTGTGTGTGAAGAGTCTTTGGAGTTTTCTACTCCTATGATCATGTCACCTGAGAACAGATTATTTTACCTCTTCCTTTCCAGTTTGGATATCTGTTACTTATTTTTCTTCCCTGATCTAGTCTTCATTACTTCCTCTGCTAACTTTGCTAACTTTGTTTAATGTGCTCTTTCTTCTAATTTTTTGAAATGTAAAATTAGGATGTTGATTTGAGGTCATTTATAATGTATGCAATTACAACTATAAATGTTCCCTTTAGCACTGCTTTCACTGAATCTAATAAGTTTTGCTATTTTGTGTTTTCATTTACATTTCACTTACATTGCATGACTTTTTTGTATTCACATGGTTTGAGTCCCTTCTCATTTCCTTCCTATTTTAAGTGGGCTTACTATATGTTTTTAGAAACCATTGTTACTTGGTTTATTGAATGCCAGTCAACTCATGTTAAAGGAAGCTTATACTAATGAAAGGGTATTTACACAAGATTGAAATTCTCTATTAGTTATTTAAGGTCACTATATTTGTAGCCTGTATTTAATATGTATGGCCACCATATAAAAGTCTAGGCAAATAAGTTTTAACATTTAAAGATATAAAATTCCTAAAATTTATACTGAGTTTTATGCAGAATTTATGGCAATAGCACATTTTTCAAGATCATCTATGCCCCCAAACTCACCACTTTTTATTATTATATATAAATCAATAACTTCAGAAGAATATTAAATGGCAACTTGATTAGGAATTGAGAGCCAATCAATTTTAATATATTGTTTAGAAATAGCAGAGCTAAAAGTTTTTTCTTCAACTTGTGGATCATAAATAAATATGGTTTTAGGTTTGTAGACTTTTGGTATATGCATTACTCTGTTTTAAATAATTAACAGAGTCATCTCTTCAGTGATAATGCGACAACAATTCAACCACATAGGGGGATCTATATTCTTACATTACTTTATTGTAAACAAGATGTCTGCTTATGATTGTGGATATTGTTAAACTTACAAATCCCTTTGCAACAGCCTTATAAGTCAATTGTAATAAAGCTTTGAAAACAAAATCTTAATTGATCACGAGTTTACATTAATTAGAAATATATTATGTGCTTCCCCTTTGGAGATAACTTTGGTCTGCCCAACATTTAGCTGCAGAAAATTTCATGTTTAACTTTTAGTCATATTTTGGCAAAACAGAGATCCTCACATGGTTGCCAAATGGGCCCAGATGGAAAAGTTGATCTGATGGCACTGCGGCGTCAGCATCTCCATTTCCAAGTGTTTCCATTCATCTCCGAGTCCCGGCGTCCTCGTTCTCATCACACAGAGTCCCAGCAGAACGCGTGTCCCTGTGCACGCAGGACCTTCAAACTGGGAAGAATGCAGTCTCCACGTGTCAGTGGGACTTGGTTGCTGAACGTTCAAAATAAATTCCAGGAATAAATAGCCTAAAAATAAATCACACTTGTCTAGTAGAGATAAAGAAATGAAACACATTTTAGATTTATTTTTTACTTTTTCTTGATTGTTTTCATTTGATAGATACAACTCAAGGATCTATAAAGCTTGAACACTCTATTTTGTTTCTGACATAAAAATAAATTTCTTTGCATGTATAATGAATTGTAATAGCAATAAACATGGAAGTAAAAGAAAACATTTCAGCTGAGAACGACTATTAAATCACATGAGCATCCTTGTAGAATTTTGCCAAAATTCCTTAGAAAATGGATTGAATAATATTATTACTGTTTTTATTAAAACAAACTCTAAAAAACATAATTTTCCAGTAGTAAACATTTCCTTTCTCCCGAAACCTTGGAGAGTTTTTAAAAAGTAATTATTCATAGTCACACTTTAAAGGCACATCTTAGAAAATATTTTTTTAATTTTCTAAATAATTCCCCATAGATTGTGTTGACTTTAAGTGTTTCTGAATGTTTGCTTTCAAAGTGTGTGTCACTGCAGCAGGAATGAATTTAAAAGTTAACACAAATTTGGAATCTTACGCTAAGTTAATTTTATAAAATAGTTTTTTATTTTTTCCAATTAAGAGACATGTCTTCACTTTTTTCTTTTGTCCCTCTTGTCATCAAAGTTTTAAGATTTTTATATGAAACTGGTACCACTTCTGATTCTCTTATAGTAAGTAAGCAAAGTATCTATGATTAGACACACCTCTTTTTAAGGACGATCTTCTTCTGCCCTGGCCGGTGTGGCTCAGTTGGTTGGACGTTGTCTGGGGCAGAGGTCACCAGTTGGATTCCCAGTCAGGGCACATGCCCAGGTTGTGGGCTTGATCCCCAGTGCGGGGTGTGCAAGAGGCAGCCAGTCAATATCATGCTGTCACATGGATGTTTCTCTCTTCTCCCTTCCTCTTTCTCTAAAACAATAAACTATTATTTCTTGGAGAAAAAAATCTTCAATCTTCTATACCTAAAATAGGGTACAGGTAGCTCTGATCCTAATTTATTGAAAAACAGACTGTACTTAGTGTCAGTTGAAATAATGCCGGTTGTCTGTCATCCTCTCTGTAGAATGTCCAGCCTTCCATATGTAACAGTACACTTGGCACACAGGTGATATTTTAATAGCTCATGCAAAGCATTTCTTGGTCTTTGTTTCTCTTTCTTCCTTTTCTAACGTTACCTTAATATCAATCAAGAGGATATGTGCAGAAGTATACTTGGGAATGAAGCGTATAAGACAGTATGTGAAACTGAAAACGGTGCACAATTTGGCATTAGCATGAGACCTTGTCAGAATGTTCCCAGTGGCGGAACGATGTATGAGGGCGGACAGATTTTTATACCTGAGAGATCCTAAGTTCAATTTATAAAGTAGTGAATGAGATAAAAGAAGAGATTTTTAACTATTTAAAATTATCAAAGCGTGTCTGTGACCTACCTGTGTATGAATATAAAGTGTATGCGTGTTGTGCTTCTTATTGAAACTATAATAATCACATTGTAAGTCTACAAGTTGTCCCACAACTAGGCATGGTAATAATGTATTTATCACCTTTCTTCATGATGCTCACCTCCACGTACAATCTCTTATACTTCATTTCACCTATTCAAATGCAAGGCTGAGCTTAAATTCTCCTTTCTTGGCCTCCCTGACTACTCCGTTCTGCACTAACGTTTTCCTCCTCTGTTACCCAATTCACTTATGTCTTCTGTCCTATGGTTAGACTTGGCACTATGTATCATGCGTGCATCTTGTTTAGCTAAATATATGTTCATTTCCTTGTTTTAGGGTCTGTTTATCATACTTTTGAATGTCACACAGGACTAGTATTTATCATAGCAAGTTTGGCCCTCATTCTAGGAATATTTTTAGAAATACATCATGATTTCTGTTTCTTAAATTGATGGAGATAATTTTCTCTTTGGAAATTGTTGAGGAAAACATCCTCATAACCATTTTTGGCTGTGAAACATTCGCCCTCTCCATGTTCCTCCTCCACCAGACACTTTAGATAAGAGAAACTAAAAATTAAAACACTATGGTATGCATGAATAGTTATAGATTATTCCCAATCACCTCCAGAAAAAAAGGGTTTGTAAGCTCAAGGACACCGAACATTATTGCAAATGGTCTTTACAAAATTCATTAGAGTTGTGAAATTGCCTTTCCATCTGTTTATACAAATAAAACAGCTAGATTTGAAAAATTTTTAATTGCCTAATAAAAAGATAAGGGCCTGTCATTTAAGACTTTTAAAATCCTTTTGTTTCTCTGTAAAAAGCTGTATAGCAATAGAAAGAGCATTATCACCAAGAGCCACACTTCCATTTATATCAGTAAATGAGTGTTCCTTCAACTTTCTACCAGGAAAGTCAGTATACGCCTCTTTCGCAGAATATCTGTAGAAAGTAGCACTATTTAAAATAAAAACACTATCGCCTGGCTGGTGGGGCTCAGTGGTTGAGCATCGACCTATGAACCAGGAGGTCGAGGTTCAATGCCTGCTCTCCCGGCATTGATCCCAGTTGTTACCTTAATCCCCAGTAGAGGCAATGCAGGAGGCAGCCAATCAATGATTCTCCCTCATCATTAATGTGTCTATCTCTCTCTCCCTCTCCATTCCTCTCTGAAATCAATAGAAATATATTTAAAAGTAAATAAATAAATAAAAACACGATTCACATAAATAAATCCCAGTAAATGGTATTGGTGGCTGGCTCACTGGGAGCAGCCAAGTGGTTAAGATCGCACATCTAAAAATCAATACTCCTGGTAGATTCGCCTTCCTAGAGCAGAGGTGTTTTTAAAGCTGACAGAAACTCAAGAATATAATTGCCCAAAGCTCAGGCATAACTGATACCCTTCTCGAGGAAGCCATTTGGGAGAAAAAATCTCATTATGATTACAAAGCTATTCAGTGAGCAGAGAATCAGAACAAGAGGAATTAGGAATTATTAAATACTTACTGTCACTTGCTATCATAACTTGGTAGCATTATGGTCATTGGTTTAGGGAAGGAACAAAACGGTAGCAGAAATGATTCTGAGTGTGGGGCAGACATACAGTTGACCCTTGAATAACACGGCTTTAAGCTGCAAGGGGCCAGGTATACGCATATTTTTTTCCCAATAACTACCTGTACTGTTTTATATCCTTGATTGGGAGTCCATGGATGTGGAGGACCAGCTGGGTATATTGCTCTGCGCCATTTTACATACAAAACCTGAGGATCCTTGGATTGTGGTACCCATGTTGCTCCTGGAACCAATCCCCCATGGATACTTACGGACAACTAAGTTAGGGGGGAGTCAAAAGTTACATGTAATTTTTTTTATTCCTGAGGAAGGGGCCAGGGCTCCCAACCCCTTTGTTGTTCAAGGTCAGCCTTTCCTGATGAATGCTTACACAGGTAGTAGAAAAGACTGAGGAACCAGGAAACAGTATTAGCAACAGTGGGAAGTCATTACCTTCTCCAGGCCAGAGGGGCACAAAAGGAGAAGGCAGGTTTGTAGAGCCTACTGGGTCAGCTGGCCAAATGGAATCGAGTGAGTCCATTGGGTGCGGGGGCAGGGGGGAGCCGGGGGGGGGGGCGGGGGGGGGGGGTCCTGGAAGAGCAACCTTGCCTGAGATAACATCCCAGGCAGACAGGGAAGGGGAGGGATACCCCAGCGTCTCGCTTCCTCTCACCTTCCCATCGCCCCACAATGCCCTTCACTGGCTGAACCCATGCACAGTCAGCGTTTCTTGGATTCTTTTCCACATTTTTTTATTTACACTTTTAGGAGAGGGTCACTTTTTTTCTATTCTTTTGTTGTTTTCTCTAGAAATTTTAACTCACAGACTTATTTTTTCAAAATCTAAAATTAAAACCCATACCCTTTCCCAAACTACAGAAGTATATTCACCACTCCCATCTCTAAGGCAATTATTTTAATGTAACTTCAGGTCTTTTTAACCTCACACGGCATTGCCGTTCTTGGTTTATACAGTAGTCGTAATAAACATAACACACACACTCTATGTTCCAGATACTTCGCCAAATACTTTATTATGCTCTTTCATCTCATCCCCACAGTCACCCACAAGGGAAATGGTGTTATTATCACCAATTTACAGAGGAGGAGAGAAGGGCACACCGAGGTTATTAAGATGGCATCACAGTCGGGCTTCCAACCAATGTTACAGGCTCTCAAGGCCAAGCTCATTCTCACTCCTTAGAGCTTCTGTCTACGAATGTTGCCTTGTGTCTTCCACATTTTCACAAATCCCTTCGCTTTGTAACACTTCATCTCTCAGCCTGCTATCTGGAAACATTTTTTTTTCTTGTCTACAGTTTCTTTAATGTGGATTTATTGGTGGAAACCTCCATTTTTATTACCTAAAATTGTCTTTATTTTCCCTCATTCTTGAAAAAGATTATTTTTATTGGCTACAGCATTCTAGGTTGACAGTTATCTTCACTTAGGATATTAAAGACATTATTCTGCTATCAGTCTAATTATTGCTCCTTTATCAATAATCAGAATTCCTCTGGCTATTTTAAATATTTGGCCTTTGCCTTTGTTATTGTTTTAATTTCACTATAATATTTAAGTGTAGAATTCTTGTACTTATTTGTGGTTTTTTAGTTGTTTTCATGTTGTATTTATTTTTATTTAAAAGTGTTGTGTTTTGTGAATCTGGGTTTGGCGTCTTTCAAATTCAGGCCTGGATGGGGATTCTGCTGTACTATGTCAATATGCAAGTTACTCAGATTTGGGGCACATTACTCAAACTCCCTAAGCTTCAGTGTTCTTATCTGTACAAGGAGAAGAATCATCATCATCATCATCATCATCATCTTCATCATCAGCCTGGCTGGCATGGCTCAGTGGTTGAGTGTCAGCCTATGAACCAGGAGGTCACTGGTTCAATTCCTGGTCAGGGCACATGCCCAGGTTGCAGGCTCAATCCCCATTAAGGGGGGCATGCAGGAGGCAGCCAATCAGTGATTCTCTCTCATCATTGATGTCTCTCTCTCTCTCTCTCTCTCTCTCTCTCTCTCTCTCTCTCTCTCTCCCTTTCTCTCTGAAATCAATGAAGATATATTTTAAAAAATAATATTAATAGTGCCCATCCTATAGGGTTGTGAGATAAAGTCCATTGCCATATATGCACACTACTAAATATTGTACCTGGAATGTCATGCGTAAGTGAGTGATAGACAGACATCATTATCCCACTCACCGGAGGCTCTGCACTACACCGGCTAAGAGCGCAGGCTCCTGTCCCCATGGCCACAGTTGCTTCGTCTAGGAGTGGGCACTAACCTGGAGAGTCTAGTCTTCCTTGGGCCTCTGTGGTAGGGCCCCGTGGCTCTGAGGTTAATAAGTGGGGTCCCCGTGGTTCCTGTCATTTGCTGGAAGCCGCTCTGCTGCAGGACAGAATGAAGCAACACAGGAGATGGTGAGAGGGTTTCCTCTGTCCCCTGAGCTCCCCTCTCTCCAATGACAGTGATCTTATCCTTCAAACGGCCCCTCCTTTCCAGCCAAACCATTCCGGATGGCAGGCTGTCAGAGTATTTAACACTGTATAGGACTGACCATGCGGGCACCCTCTACAGTACTGACATGCTTTGTGGTCCAGAGGGAAGAGGAGAATTTATCTTTCAACACTTATTTACCCGGTGCAGCATTCTTGTGAACACAGAGTTGCCATTCGCAAACAGTGTGCCAAGGCAGCCCTTCCTGGATACGTCACAGGTTTCCGGGTTATCGCAAGCATAAGATATTTTAACCATTAATAACGTTCAGAGATAAAACTCTGGGGAAAAATTACTAGTGCCTGGCATAGTTCGGATTTTTTTTCTACAAGAAACTTAGTCTATTTTAGTACAGAGTCAGCGTAGCAGTTACCATGTGACTTTGCGTTAGAGAAAGGAGGAGACCATCGACAGCTGGGTATGTTCTCTTAATGCAGTGCATGCTAATTGCATATGAACATGCAGAATTATAAAATCTACAATTGGGATCAATAAGTGTTCGTCCACTCACACTATGCTGATGTGTTCATAAAGCACTGCAGATGGTGAATTTTCCTAGAAAAGGAACAACCAGCGTACCTGTCTGCCAATCAGAGACGTATCTGCTGGCGTAAACATATTTCCCCCAGACACCCACGCATCTGTTTCTACGTTATTGGTTCTCAGCAGCCCCACTGAAGAATCTGGTGGCAATAGCAGACCCCAGTAACTGTGTGACCCCTGAGTGTAACAGATGTTCCATACACTGAGCCCCACATGAGCCGTCCTCCCTCCCTGCCAGTTTCACACTGTTCCCCGCGTGACCTTTCTCCTGGCTGAGGAGGCCGCTCTGAAGGAGCTGCGGGTCTGGAATATCCCTGGAACCGTTTCAGCTTCCCTGGACGTCACAGAGTCCATCACCATTTTTACGTTTAAAAGTTGAGGGAATGGCCCTAACCAGTTTGTCTCAGTGGATGGAGCCTAGGCCTGTGGACTGAGGGGTCCCAGGTTCGATTCCGGTCAAGGGCATGCACCTTGGTTGGGGGTACATCCCCAGTAGGGGGTGTGCAGGAGGCAGCGGATCGATGTTTCTCTCTCATCGATGTTTCTAACTATCCCTCTCCCTTCCTCTCTGTAAAAAAATGAATAAAATGTATTTTTTTTAAAAAGTTGAGGGAATTAAGCTGTGCAAAAGCAACTGAAATCATGTTTACAATGAAATCATGTTTACAATGAAAATAGTGGCAATATTTGATCAAGGTTGGCTATCTATGTCTATACATAACATTAAATGAGCTATTTCCTTTTTCAAGTTGCTTTTTTTAAAAATTAAATCTTTATTGTTCAGATTATTACAGTTGTTCCTCTTTCCCTCCCCTCCCCCCATAGCTCCCCTCCAAGTTGCTTTTGATATACAAGAAAAATTGTAATGGGAAACGTCCTGCCCATAACATATTAGTGACTGTCCTATTATTTTAGGGAAATCAACCTTACTATTATCAGAGGCCAACTGATCTTATTTACAACATGTATGTGCCCTCTTCCAATGCAGATGTGCATCCAAATTCCTAAAGTAAAATCTCTTGCTGCCCCCAAATAATTCTGGAGCCAGACAAAGCTGGTGGGAATGGCCTTCCCTGAGTTGTCGGCACAGCGACGGCACATTCCTGTGCTGGGCTCTCGCTGTGATGTTTCTCTCCTTGTGTCTGCACCCGCTGCTGCTCTTCGCGGTTGATGGCAAGACCGAGGTTGAATCCGGGCAATGCTTGCCTGGTTGTGTGGTAACTCCATCTTTCCCGGGTACACTTCTCAAGGTTACTCGACCCTTCGTGGTGCCCTGAGTGGGAGTCAGCATCGGAAATCATGTTCGTCAGGTGGCTTCAGAGTCCGCACTGGATGGAAGCCGCACGTTGACGGAGGGTGCTGTGGAGCTGACATGACCCGGTCAGCCCTTTCCCAGACACTGGAGGTTACGTTTTGAAAAATAGCCTCCAGCCCCACCTCCCCTCCAGCCCTCCGCAGAGTGAGTGCCCTGGCCACAAGGAGCAGGAAGGTGGTTCAATTAGAGCCGCGAGGGCAAGCTCCGGCCATCAGCGTTTACTACCCCGCCACGCAGAGGGAGATAGGGTTCCCAAACCGGGGCTGTGTCTGCCAAGAGCTAATTAACAGGATTAAGCTTCAGAGTTTCTTTCTTCGCACTGGGCAAACTAAAGCATTGGGAAAGACACCCCATATCTAATCTGAAGCTAGTCTGTGCTACCACTATGTTTATGTCTAAACTGCAGAGTGTAGTTAGGAGATACCAACACAGTTAGAACTATAACATGATAACAAGTAATGAAACGTATACAGTGAAAGGAGTCGATCTAAATACAGCACATTTCTAAGAGTACTCATTGTCTTAAGAATAAAAAGTTTTAAAATTTACTGAATTTATGGTCTGAACTTAACCAGTATAACTGAATTCATTATTTACATAAAAATATGTACTAAGTCGATCCTTTGAAATGCTGTCTTTTAATGCTAACCAACAGTTTTTAAAATAATAGGATGATTCCACAATCTATAATAATAAAAGCATAATATTCTAATTAGACTGGACAGCCGAACGACCTTCCGGACGAAGCCGCAGGGGTTTGGGGGGGCCAAGGCAGATGTGGTTAGGGGCAGTCAGGCAGGCAGGCAGAGGGGTTAGGGGCAATCAGGAAGGTAGGTGAGTGGTTGGGGTGATCAGGCAGGATGAGTGGTTAGGGGCAATCAGGCAGCAGGTGAGTGATGAGGGGCAATCAGGCAGGCAGGCAGAAGTGGTGAGGATTGATCAGGAAGGCAGTTTAGTGGTTGGGGTGATCAGGCAGGCAGGTGAGCAGTTAGGGGCAATCAGGCAGGCAGGCAGCCCAGCGGTTAGGAGCCAGCAGTCCCAGATTGCGAGAGGGATATCAGACTGCTGGTTTAGGCCCGGGAGTCAGACATCCCCCAAGGGGTCCCAGATTGGAGAGGGCACAGGCCAGGCTGAGGGGACCCCCCCTCCTTGTGCACAGATTTTGTGCACCATGCCTCTAGTATTACATAATATATTGTAAGTTCTTCTATTGATGATGCTGTCATTTTCCGTAGACTTGCTTGGTTGTTTCCATGAAAGGATTTGCTGAGAAACTGACAGTGGAAACTATAGGGTTAGAGAGATTGGTGTTCGGAGAAGGCCTGGGGGAGTGAGAGAGAGCAATTCACATTAAGATTTCCATTGTTTTGGGTATTTTAGGACATTATCAGTGTTTAAATTACTACAAAATGTGATCGAATCCCAGTTATAAAAATGTAACTGCTGATTGGAAATATTTTGGAGAGTTTCTCAAAGTCTCTTTAGGAGTTACTCTGTTATTTGGAATAAAAGCCTTTTTTATTTAAAAAAGGTGACATAATATTTACATTACCCTAAATGTGTGAACTTTCTAAAATGGTTTAAATGATAAACTTTCACTTTCTTTTATTACTAAGAAACAAAATTAGCTTATCACTTACTTGGATTATTTTACATTGAACATATATTTTTTCCCTATATTAGTTCATTACTATGTGTTTCCTTCCCCATAAGAAACAAATAGTCTTTCGGCCTTCTGAATGTCCTCTTTTGAAAAGTGTCTATCTAGGTCCGTTGCCCATTTTTTGATTGGATTGTTTATCTTTCTATTGTTAAGTTTCATGAGTTCCCTGTAAATGTTGGAGATTAAACCCTTATCAGTGATATCATTGGCAAATATGTTCTCACATGCAGTGGGTCTTCTTGTTGTTTTGTTGATGGTTTCCTTTGCTGTGCAAAAGCTTTTTATTTTGATGTAGTCCCATTTGTTTATTTTCTCTTTAGTTTCCATTGCCCTAGGATCATTATCAGAGAAGAAATTCCTTCGGCATATGTTTGCGATTTTGCTGCCTGTGGATTCCTCTAGTATTTTTATGGTTTCCCGTCTTACATTTAAGTCTTTTATCCATTTTGAGTTTATTTATGTGTATGGTGTGAGTTGGTGGTCTAGTTTCATCCTTTTGCCAATTTTCCCAACACCATTTATTGAAGAGACTGTCTTGACTCCATTGTATGCTCTTGCCCCCTTTGTCGAATATTAATTGGGCATAGTGGTTTGGGTCGATTTCTGGGTTCTCTATTCTATTCCATTGATCTATATGTCTGTTCTTGTGCCAGTACCAAGCTGTTTTAAGTACAGTGGCTTTGTAATACAGTTTGCCACCATTTGTTGATCAATTTCCCTGTTGATTAGCATTTGGGTGATCTTTAGTGTGAGACACTCCAAATAAAGATAACGTTTTGTTTCTCTTGGGTAAATATAAGAGCAGAATAGATGGATCTTGTTGGAGTTTCTCTTTAAGAAACTCAGTTTTCTGATGTGATTGCACCATTTTACATTCCCTCCAGAGTTTACCCAGGAACTTCAGTTGCTCTACATTCTCACCAACACTTTGAATGCTCATACACCCCAAAGCTTAGAAAACTCATCACCTCCAGTTCTCCACTAGAAGGAAGTGAGAGGAAGTTTCCTTCAAGTGGAAGGAAATGGTACACAAAAGGAACATGATTTATACAAAGGGATAAAGAGCACCGGAAATGGTGACTGTGTGGGCCAGTACAAGGACTCCTGTCTTTATTCTGTAAATCTCTTTAAAAGCCAGGCACATAACAGTGCAATGAGATGCATAGCATATCAAGTAGTAAAATGTCTAAAGCTAGGAGAGAAGAAACAGAAGTATGTTATTTTCAGATTCTTACAGTAAACTAACACCATATAATATTGCTTGAAGTAGACTGTAATAAATTAAAGATGTGCACTGTAAACCCAAAAGCAACCATGAGGACATTATATAGTGTTTGTTATAGGAAGTGAGCTAACAAAGGAAAAATAATGTAATTATTTTTATATAAAAAAAAGAGGGAAAAGGAATAAAGAACAGATGGGACAAGTGGACAATAAGTAGCAGATGGTTGGTTGATTTAAACCCAAATGTCCCACCCAAACACTCAGTCTGGAAAGTCCACAGCCTGCACAGTCCCATGTGCAGTTTTGACAAGAGCCCAGTAGCAAACCTTTCAAAAGGAGTCCATCTGGCCCCGTGTCAGTCTGGGACCCATGCCAGTGTGGGACCTGTGTCAGTGTGGGACCGTGTCAGTGTGGGACCCGTGTCAGTGTGGGACCCGTGTCAGTGTGGAACCCGTGTCAGTGTGGGACCCGTGTCAGTGTGGGACCCATGTCAGTGTGGGACCCGTGTCAGTGTGGAACTCGTGTCAGTGTGGGACCC
Organism: Myotis nattereri; assembly: GCF_964212035.1. Classification (NCBI taxonomy): domain Eukaryota; kingdom Metazoa; phylum Chordata; class Mammalia; order Chiroptera; family Vespertilionidae; genus Myotis; species Myotis nattereri. The sequence continues at coordinate 3,297,260 of NC_138076.1, read as the reverse complement.
GTGTCATTGTGGGGCCCGTGTCAGTGTGGGACCCGTGTCAATGTGGGGCCTGTGTCAGTGTGGGACCCGTGTCAGTGTGGGGCCCGTGTCAGTGTGGGACCCGTGTCAGTGTGGGACCCGTGTCAGTGTGGGATCCGTGTCAGTGTGGGGCCCGTGTCAGTGTGGGACCCGTGTCAGTGTGGGGCCCGTATCAGTGTGGGGCCTGTATCAGTGTGGGACCCGTGTCAGTGTGGGACCCGTGTCAGTGTGGGGCCTGTATCAATGTGGGGCCCGTGTCAGTGTGGGACCCGTGTCAGTGTGGAACCTGTGTCATTGTGGGACCGTGTCAGTGTGGAACCTGTGTCAGTGTGGGACCGTGTCAGTCTGGTACCTGTGTCAGTGTGGGGCCTGTGTCAGTCTGGTGCCTGTGTCAGTGTGGGGCCTGTGTCAGTGTGGGACCCGTGTCAGTCTGGTGCCTGTGTCAGTGTGGGGCCTGTGTCAGTGTGGGACCGTGTCAGTGTGGGACCCGTGTCAGTCTGGTACGTGTGTCAGTGTGGGACCCATGTCAGTCTGGTACCCGTGTCAGTGTGGGACCGTGTCAGTGTGGGACCGTGTCAGTGTGGGACCGTGTCAGTGTGGGACCTTGTCAGTGTGGAACCTGTGTCAGTGTGGGACCCATGTCAGTCTGGTACCCATGTCAGTGTGGGACCGTGTCAGTCTGGTACCTGTGTCAGTGTGGGACCCGTGTCAGTCTGGTACTTGTGTCAGTGTGGGACCGTGTCAGTCTGGTACCTGTGTCTATCTGGGACCCGTGTCAGTCTGGTACCTGTGTCAGTGTGGGACCCGTGTCAGTCTGGTACCTGTGTCAGTGTGGGACCCATGTCAGTCTGGTACCCGTGTCAGTGTGGGACCGTGTCAGTCTGGTACCTGTGTCAGTGTGGGACCCGTGTCAGTCTGGTACCCGTGTCAGTGTGGGACCGTGTCAGTGTGGGACCGTGTCAGTGTGGGACTGTGTCAGTGTGGAACCTGTGTCAGTGTGGGACCCATGTCAGTCTGGTACCCATGTCAGTGTGGGACCGTGTCAGTCTGGTACCTGTGTCAGTGTGGGACCGTGTCAGTCTGGTACCTGTGTCAGTGTGGGACCATGTCATTCTGGTACTTGTGTCAGTGTGGGACCGTGTCATTCTGGTACCTGTGTCAGTGTGGGACCATGTCATTCTGGTACTTGTGTCAGTGTGGGGCCTGTGTCAGTGTGGGACTGTGTCATTCTGGTACCTGTGTCAGTGTGGGACCATGTCATTCTGGTACTTGTGTCAGTGTGGGACCGTGTCAGTCTGGTGCCTGTGTCAGTGTGGGACCGTGTCAGTCTGGTGCCTGTGTCAGTGTGGGACCCATGTCAGTCTGGTACCTGTGTCAGTGTGGGACCGTGTCAGTGTGGGAACCGTGTCAGTGTGGGACCTGTGTCAGTGTGGGACCGTGTCAGTGTGGGAACCATGTCAGTGTGGAACCCGTGTCAGTGTGGGACCTGTGTCAGTGTGGGGCCCGTGTCAGAGTGGGACTCGTGTCAGTGTGGGGCCCATGTCAGTGTGGAACCCGTGTCAGTGTGGGACCTGTGTCAGTGTGGGGCCCGTGTCAGAGTGGGGCCTGTGTCAGAGTGGGACCCGTGTCAGTGTGGGGCCCATGTCAGTGTGGGACCTGTGTCAGTGTGGGGCCCGTGTCAGAGTGGGGCCTGTGTCAGGGAGGTTGTGAGCTCTGGAATCAAAGGAGCGCCTCTGGCTGGAGCCTCCTCCGTCAGCCAGCATCTCCAGCAGCAGCTCCAGCAGCATCTCCAGCAGCAGCTCCACCAGCAGCTCCACCAGCAGCTCCACCAGCAGCAGCAGCAGAAATCACCAAGTTGCAGCCCAGTGGGACCATGAAAATCTGGGGCCCACAGGTGGAGAGCTCCCGTGGCTGGAAGCGTCCGGCCTGTTGGAGCCTGTTCGTAGGGCGAAGCTTTTCATGTTGTCTCCATAAGTGACCAAAGAGAAGGCCCCAGGAAGGCATGAACTGCACCGGGACGCAAAGAATCAGAGGTTTTGAGGCTTTCCTTTTGGTGATGGAGGCAGCAAAAGCATCCCTTCCCCTGAATCCCGAGGGATGGGGTGTTGCAAATCCAGCCTCATATTCCCAAGAGGCCTTATTCACAGGGGAAGTCCTGGACTTCTTTGGAGTTTATCAGCCACCCATGCAAGCAAAGGTGTGTGTGCTGCCTCCAAAGGCAGGGGTCTGGGGGCGGAGGCATCTGACTCGCCGCCTAACAGAGCCTCCTCAATATATTGGCCGCTTCCGGAGAACTGCGGTGCGCATCTCCTCTGACATGCCCGCTCAGCGTAAATGGCAGGCGGTGTGCCTGTACTCACAGCGCCTCCCCCTCAGGAGACTCCCTCTCCCACACGTGGAACAGAGAGCCTGGAACAGACAGGCACAGCCGTAGAACATCAGCTGCAGGTGTACAAGCAACAACAGTGCACGGAAGTGCCCAGCACCCCCTCCCCAGTCACGTTGGCTTCCTTTCCCCACCATCACCCCTGCCCTACCTCATCAGTTGAATTTGGGTGTAACCTTCCCCAAGGGGAGGGGTGGGAGTGTGACTTGGCTCACTTTGTCCAACAGAACCATAAACATGTTGCCTTCCTCACAGTTCCCCAGCACACACTTGACTGTGCACATCTTGGCACCTTTGTCTTTTATTATTATTATTTTTTTAAATATATTTTATTGATCTTCCACAGAGAGGAAGGGAGAGAGATAGAGAGTTAGAAACATTGATGAGAGAAACATCGATCAGCTGCCTCCTGCACATCCCCCACCGGGGAAGTGCCTGCAACCCAGGCACATGCCCTTGACCGGAATCGAACCTGGGACCCTTCAGTCCGCAGGCCGACGCTCTATCCGCTGAGCCAAACCGGCTTTGGCGGCACCTTTGTCTTTTAATTGGAGAATTTAATTAATTAAATTATTGTTATAGGTTCCTATCGACTCTACCACTATTTGTTTTTAATTTAACCCATCTGCTTAATGGTTCCTTTTCTTTCTTGCCTTTTAATAATAAAATATTGTATTACTATCCCATTTTGCTCTATTCAGTTGTTAGACTTACTTTTACTACTCTTTTTAGCAATCATCATAATAATTACATGTATTTTTGCCTTATTACAAGTTAACAAACATCATTGCCTTTACTCCTTCCCCTTATGGTAGACCCTCAGGACACTTTAACTCTATTTATTCCCTCCCAACTTTGGGTAAAATTATTGTCATGCATTTTAATGCTCACTTGTTATTTAAATCAAGACTAACATTATATTGCTGCAGTCAGTATTCATTTGTTTACCTGTATATTTAAAATTATACTTTGTTTTGATTACATTTCTAGTTTCCCTCTAGGATGTATTTTATTCTACCCAACGAATGCCATGTAGTGTTTCTTTGAATGATCTCAGCATTTTTCTCTAAAAACATTTGCATTTCTCTTCAGTTGTAGAGGACGCTGTGCTGGTTAGTGGGTTCTGTATTGGCATTGTTATCTTCCAACACTCTAGCTATCCATTGTGTTATCTCTGGTTCCCAGAGTTCCCCTGAGAAGCCAGCTGTGCATCTCAATGTTACTCCTGCGAAGGTGATTTTCTTTTCCGTGGGTTACTTAGCAGTGTTCACGGTCTTTGCTTTTCTGTGGTTTTACCAGCACACGGAGTTTCTCTGCGTTCATCTCGCCTGTGTGTGTGGCAGAATTTCTAATCCGCTGTTTGATGTTTTGCATCAGTTTTTCAGAATCCCGCCCTCTATATCTGAAAATATTGCCTCTGCCTTATTTGTCCCTTCTTTCCTTTTAGAACCCCCCATTACATGCCTATTAGACTGTTCATTGGCCTCAACACTTCCTACACCTGTCTTATTTTTAATGCCTTTTTTCTCTCTCTCTGTGCTTCACCTTTAAATGTGGCATGAACATGCCAATCTCGGTCACCTTCTCTGCTGATAGGGCTCTGCTGTGATGACCAGTTAGTTCTAGGCGTCTTCTTTCCTCTTATAGGTGACAGTTCTCTGCCTAAACCCCCATCTTCTCATCCGTTTTCCTGGACTGTAATATATTAATCGTAAGTATTTTGAAGTCCTTCTTCTCAGGTAGCACCAGTGTCTCAGTCATCTGGGAGCTATTTTATTAACTCCACTTTTGGTCCTGATATTCATTTTGTGAGCTAGCAATTTTTATAAAAGGCTAGTTGTTCTGCAGTAAAACAGCTACAGAGTCTTCAGGCGATGATGCGTTTCTGCAGTCGGTGTTATCTTCCCCTGCGAGGCTAAGGCAGTGCGGGCGTAGCTGTAAGTCTCCTGGGTCATGGCCACATCACAGCCCCAGTGACACATATTCCACTTCCAGTTTACCCGGACTCAGCCCAGTGCTGTGGGTGTGGTCCATGACCCTCCAGCTTCCGGCCTTAAAGTGTCCTGTTGGCTTTCGAGGCTCTTGGTGGCCCTGGTATGCTCTTCAGAGCTTCCCACTGGCTTTTCGACCTCCTGCCCCCTGGAGCCCTCCCCATATTTTCAGGGGAGAATGACTCACCTGCTTGGAGAGGCTCAATTCCTCCCACACCGCTGCGGAGCCCTCTGACCTTCCGCAGCGCCCTCCATGGGCTCAAGGCTTAGATTCTGAGCCCCCTGTCCCTGCCTAGAGTCATCTGCTGACCCCAGACTCAAAGCTGGTGCAGAAATTATTTCACCTCTGCAGAGCCTGCTCCTGATGAAACCTCTGTGCAGTTCCAGGCCCAGCTACAGGCCATTACCAAAGCTCCTGGACAGACCCCAAGGGGAAGGTGACCCAACCTTGGTGCACAGCAGTGCCTTGAAGTCTCTCAGGGAGTTGTGGTCAAGGACACAGGCCACTGGCTGCCATACTCTTCTCACGTTTAAATTCCAGCCCCAGGGTCTCATGCCAGATCTCATCTAGCCGTTGGGCCAAGGTCCTCTAGGTGTCTCTGCCATGGCCTCCTTATGGGGCGGGGAACCAAGATTGTCCACTAACTCAGCACCCAGTACTATCCCCTCCCAACCTCCCCCCCTCATTCCCCCCACCCCAACCCATCATTCAGGGCTCCTTCGACTGTGGGATGACCCCCACATCCGAGCTTATGCACTGACCCTCAACTGGCGCTCCTTCCGACGGGTAAACGAACGGGGCTTTTCTCTGGTCTTAGCCTCTCTTCTACCCTCTCAGGAAGCGATGAAAGCTTCCCTCTCGTTTCTGGCTGCCGCGGAAACCAGCTCTACAACCCCTGCCCCTCGGCGAGCTCCTGACAGCGGCCTTCAGCTCTCCCCTGGCTCTCTATCTCTCGACTCCACTAAGCCTTTCACTTCCGCACGTTCTCTGGGTTGTGCCGTTACTTTGGGCAGAAGTGCTGTTGTACTGCTATCTAATCTCTCCAGCCAGGAGTGGATTCCACCCTCTGCCTTCCCATGGAATAGCCCGGAAGTAGCCCATGCCACTTCTGATCACATGCCACTAACAGGCCTTAGTTACGTGGTGCAGCTAGCTTCCAGGGTGTCTTCCCGAGAACGGCCCCACTTCTGCCTGTGGGTGAGGAGAGCGGGGAGATGGCTCTGAAGGCAGGGAACTGCCGTCTCTTCCATGTGTTCGCACTCCTGCCCGGGACCCATGTTGCCCGTTCCTCCGGCCCTTTGCGAGCTCTTGTACATTGAGCTCCGGCAGAACCGGTGATGCAAGAGATGCTGAGTCACTAGTCACAGGTCGGGCCTGAAGTTAGAGTCATGGTCCGAGACTGGACAGTTGGGGAATTCTCAGCACCGGTGGCAGTTGGGGTGGCCCGGAAACAAAGAACAGCATGTGCTAGTGAGAGGAAGGCATATGCCTGACAGATAGAAATGTAGTTGATTACATCAATGTATTTTTTCAATTTTATGAATACTGTGTTGGCTGACAGTTCCAATGGTTCATGTGTCCCTCAAAATGATCTGACATAACTTTCAATCTTTTTCTTGTTGTGCAGACTACTCTTAAAAAATGATACTAAAAAATTAAGTGTGACAGTAGAGTCATCCTAATTACAGACAGTTATTTTTTTATCTCAAAGTGCTGGAAATCTGTCCCCCCTGCCAACGCCAGGGGACAGGACATTGCTGAGTCAGTCCCTCGTTCTCCAGCCTACCGCTCTAGTCGCTACCACCCCCTACTGGCACAGCCGGGAGCATCGGGCAAAGGGGCAGTGTGGCTCAGGAGTGCCAACCCTGGCATCACAAAGCAGAGACAGAGGCAAGAGCTGAACTGAGGAAATAGCTTAGCACCGAGCACAGAGATCTTACATGTGTCATCCAATGGGACTCCGGGTAATATGTTTCCTATTCACTCGGCAGGGTTTAAAGGAAGATACTATTAATATTCTTAACTATGGACAAAATAAAATGAATTTGAAATCATGTCCCCTAAAAGGGAAAAAAAGGGAAATCATGTCCCCCAAATTCAAGTGGATAACTAATCTCATTAGCAAAGACTGAGGAAAAGGAAAAAGAGAAAAAGCCAAGTGGGTTTAGACTATAGTAAATGTTGTTTGTGTGCACGCATCGCCTATATTTTATTAGACAGTCTTGGTTTCAAAAAAGTGAAGCTTTAGTTAGAATTTTTTTTTTTTTGTAAATATATTTGTGTTGACAGTTTAGGGCTTGTGCAGTGTGTGTGTGTGTGTGTGTGTGTGTGTGTGAAGTGATTTTAATATATAGCTAGAAAAGTTACATCATTTTGATTGAGATTTTGGACTGAGAAAAAGTAGATTACCATAACTGAGACTCTAAGTTAAATTTTCTCTGGCCTCTGGCACAGATTCTGAAACAGTGAACCACAACTGGTCTTGGAGAGAAGTGAGGATGACATTTGGCTGATGCAGAAATATATTTGGGTACGTTCCACCTCATTCTGGAAGAATAAAAGAGTGTTTGAGCAAATGATACAAGTGAACTAAAAATATAACCTCAGTTGTTATAGGCAACCTCCGCCTTCCAAGGGGAAGAAAGGATCAGGATAGGAAACATGTGGGAAGAAGGACACACGATCTGAGAGTATGCACAGGAGAGCCGTAAGAGTAACGCGAACACATGTGCTCTATGCAGCTAAGCAGGCAAATGACCAGCCAAAACCGCCCCGTGTCCCTCCACGGAGTCTCATTTACTTCGAAGAGAAGTTTCCGCAGACCCGCTTCCCTTCCAGCTGGCAGCGAGCAAGTGGAGGGAACCCGTTAGGAAGAAGGAGAAAGGGGTCATTCTGAGTAATTCAGTGCGCACAGCGGTGCTAATCGCTCCTCTTTGGTTGCACCTAAAAACTCTCGTAAAAGGAAGGGAAACTATTCTGTTGACCAAGTCATAGAATGTGTGCTAGCGCTTGTCACAGGAGTCATATACCATGCACACTTTTTATTTTGCTTTGTCACCCACAGAATCTGAGGTTACAATTCTATATTTATTGATTATAAATTTATATTTTTGTAAACTTTCCCATTTCCCCATTGTCGGTCTCAGTTCTAAGTACCCACTGATGCTTTACTCATATGGTGCTCCACTCTCTTAGGTAACAGCATGGACAGCAAGTGTGGGCTTCGTTTTGTCTGTGTAGCTTTTTGTCTTTTATTTAGCTTTCTTTTGCTGTGAGCAACACGGGAAAGCCAAACCCAGAGATTTGCCACACAAAACCTAGCCCGGACCCGTTTCATGATAAAACAAACTCCTAAGTGAATGTGCCACCATTTCAAAAGCAAAGCATATAAGACAAGAGGGAGACTTTGGGAGGGTTGATAGGTTGTCAATGAACAAAGCAGCAATCAGTACACAAATGAGGAAAGGGCGGACAGAAATTCTCATTATTTAGGAAAAAATGTGAAAAATAAAACAGCAGCAAAACATACAACAGAGAAACCAAAATTAAGGCCGTTGCTCTGATGGTTGGTACTGTATTGCTTTTCCCTTGAGTTAACTAGTGAGTTTAATCCATATAGTTTTATCGTAAGTGTGAGCATATTTGGACCTGCGTCTGCCATTTCAAACCTGTAAGCATCTCCTGGATTTTCCTTTCCTCTCATTTAGGTCACTTGATCCATACCTATACTCAGTGTTGGTCTTTGTGTGGCAAATCTCCTCAGGCCTTGAATGTCTAGTAGTAATTTTCATTAAATTATGTAATAATAATGGGAAATGATGGGCAGCTTGGCTGAATGTGAAATTCTAGGCTCTAAGTTAATTTCCTTTAATACTTGAAAGTACAAATCCATAGTCAACTTGCATCCAGAGCTGTTAAAAACTTTTTATTAAGCTAAAAGTTGGTCTGTGTAAATAATAGTCTCTCTGTATACTTTTAATTTCTAATCTAATCTGATATTCATAAATTTTACTAGGTGTTTGGTTTTTGCTTTATTTTTCCATATTCCTCCCCTTTGACGCTCTATGGGGCTTTTCAATCTGAATCATTTAATTTTTTTCACTTTAATTTTGGAAAATTTAGCTCCACTATTTCTTATGCATATTGCTTCTAAAATTTCATTTTTCTCTCCTCGTGGACTCCTATCTAGATATATGGACTCCTATCTAGAATTACCATAATTCTACATACCATCTTTTCTATCATATGTTCTATTTTTTTTCCTTTCCCCTGGGAGTTTTCCTATCCCTTAATTAATTCTTCTACTCTATTTAAATAGTGTACTATTTATTTCTAGCTCTTTACTGAAGCTATTATTTATTTGCTTCATACCTATCTTCTGTTTTCCTTCTGTGTTACATTCATACCTCTCTGTCTCTCTCAGTATGTTCACCACACTGATTTTGCTTCCGTGGTCCTTCTCTTGTCATCTTTCTGGCTCAGATGGGATCCACAACACACTGGATGCCTCCCTTTGAAAGAACCGTGCTCCGCAAATGCTTTGCTGTTTTGGGGCGCGAGCTCATGGGAGGCATTGGCTGCTCTCCGAGGCAATGAGTGTGAAGATGAGGCACTGGCCCACTCCTTATTCATGAGCTCAGGGAATGTGGAGTGGGGAGCCACAGGCACCAGATACCGTGGGCATGAACCGGACTCCACAAAACCACTCCCTGGGCTCTGATCTGCTTTCACGGAGAAGCAGCATTCAAAGGAGCTGCTTATAGGCCACAAGCCATTCTCTTGGTGATGAGCTGGGAGGGAGATGAGGAAAGTGGCCACCCCATGTAGACTAGTCTCCACCGGTTTTCTGAATTGCTTTCCAGGATAGAGCTCCCACCCTGCACCGATTTTACTCCCTGGGCCAGCGTGGGAGTCACTACCGGGCTGAGCAGGGGCACCTGTCCATGGGCCCCGGGGGACTTTCCTCTGATTTACCCTGGCCCAGCTGTACCAGGTCATCTCCCCTCCAGGCCAAAACCACTCGCCTTTCCAAGTAAAAGCCAATGTCGGTAAATCCCAGGGTTTTTTTGCTGACATTTTCCAGGTGTTTTAAGTTGTTTCACTTTTTCCTAGCAGTTAGAAAAATCTAAAATTTTCTTTGTAGATGTAGACAGAATGATGTAAGTCTAGCCCAGTGATGGCGAACCTTTTGAGCTCGGCGTGTCAGCATTATGAAAAACCCTAACTTAACTCTGGTGCCGTGTCACATATAAAAAAATTTTGATATTTGCAACCATAGTAAAACAAAGACTTATATTTTTGATATTGACTTTATATATTTAAATGGTATTTAACAAATAAAAATCAACCAAAAAAATGAGTTCGCGTGTCACCTCTGACACGCGTGTCATAGGTTCGCCATCACTGGTCTAGCCAATGATAGCAAAACCAAACCCGATTTTGTTGTTATGCATTGGACATTTTTCTAATACGTTGTCAAGCACACTCCTGCACATGAATGCTATTATGAGACAGCACTCCCCCCCCCCCCCACTTTTGGACTTTGAGACCAGTTCCCTGTGTGTCCGCAGAAAGCACTGTGTTTTCTGCACCATTGCACCAGGTGGAGAATGGCAGGCAGCGGACAGACGGAGAGGGAGCTGACCACGCGGATGGAGGGAACAAATTAAAAAAAAAGTTTACAAAATAATCTACATATGGCTTTTTAAAAATAACAATTGGTTGTGTTTCTAATTTTAAAACATTCCAGGAAAAAATATATTGCTGCAAAAAAAGCCATAACCAAAAAAAGAAACTGTTCAAAGTCTTCATTCTCCGTGATAAGCTTGCCTCCTCTCACTGATGAAGGGCTGGGCAGTAATCATATCTCCTAACAAAACTGTATCTACTTGACTCTATAGTTGATGCGTGGATTCATTAAGAAATTTAAAAGCCAGTAATTTTTTAAAGCCCAGGTGATATTAGAGATGAAATCACAAATTTCTATACTCCATAAAAATTGCCAACAATACTGAGCAGCAGGACAGCTTATCTAAATGACAATTCACAGAAGAAGAACCCCAAGGATCCTGGATTAATGATGATTTGAGAAAGCAGGATGAGATGGGAATGTCTAAGAAAGGCAATCAGAAGTCTAAAGACCTTATCCAGCAAATGTAACTGAGATTCATTGTCTGGATGGCTCCCTCTTTTATTTACATAAGAAAAGAAATGGGAAACAGTGTTTTGGGTCCCTGTAACCTGTACCCAGACACCTTTCTCTCCAGTTGTTTTGTTTGTGGCTGTGAGCAGGAAGCTGTCTTTGACTTTGTTCACTGACTTAGAGCCGATGTCTACAGCAGTTAAATGTTGAAGACAATGTCCCCACACAAGGGACAGTCAGCCGAGAAACAATTGAGCTGCTCTTTGAATGAAGTTGAGCTTCCTGAAAGCAAAATCCTAAGCCCCTCTCTTTCTGAAACCTCACGTGGCTCGGAGACTTGCTCTAAGTCCCTGTGCAGTGAATCTAGGGGAAGTCGTGCTGAGCACTGGTGGTCAGTCCCCTCATTTCCACATGAAAGCATTGCTGGTAGCTTCTCATACAGAAAGCCGACTTGATGCGAAAAGCTTCCAGGAAAGATCCTACATGTTTTATTTTCTCAGGATAGCTTCAAGTTTGTGAATATATTTCAGACATGTCTACAAAGAACAGGAAAGCATGTTGAAAACCTCTAAAAGCCTCATGAAACACTGGGACTGTTTATTTTCCTGGGTAGTCAAGCTGTCAAGCTACATCTGGTCATGGCGGGGCTTTGGTGCCATCGGTGGGGTAAACAGGCGTTTGGGCTGTTGCTTTCAGAAGTGTGTGTAACGCTCTCCAGAGGACAGCCCGCCATGGGAAGCCTTAATCCCCAGGGATAAGAAAGACTTTAACAGCAAGAGATAATTTCACATTTGTCAGAACCTAGAAAAGAAGCTGTAATGTCATTTCCCACCTAATTCCAACTCTTCTTCCCACACTCACTCCATCTTGGACTTTATATAATCATCTTAAGTCTAATTTCGTGTGATTTTACCCTAAGTATGCTGACATTACTGTATGCTGACTAGAGATCACCAGAAGACAGGGAGTCATTAGGAAACTGATTTGGAGAAATGTTGATTGAATATTGCTAATAGGACATTATTGCTTTACTCAGATGATTTTGGGAATATATTTGGAACTCATATGGTTAAACAAAACATCGACAGCGGAGGAAAAAGGCGACTTATATAATACTTTAAACAATAAAGAATTTAAATTTTAAAAAAATCATTGAAAATAAAAAATAAAAAAAGGACATTGAAGGGGTCCTAGATTTTGCCTAGATATTCTGACTCTGATTACACAGTAACTGATTACACAATAACTAAATTAGTTATTCATTGCTGCAGTTAATTTTTAATCTAAAAAGACAAGTGAATAAACCAATTATTCCTCTGTTAGAAAAGCAAGCATTACACATTGACTCTTTGACTCTGAGTGTTGGAGAAACCAATCCAAATCTACTTCTGAATCTCATGAAGAAGCTATGGAGACTTATGTTCAGATATCAAATTCAAGCCATCTTATTTGAAGGATAATTAAAAAAATCCCATTATTTTACAAGATATATACATAATTTAGTTTTCATTAGTTTCATTTATATTCATAGGATTTAAGTACAAAGAAATAGCATAAGACAGGTCAGGGTAGCCTTGTATGTAGGACAGTGAAATGTGAACCCTGTTAGTTTTAGAAATTTAAAAGCTTAATCAGGAAACTGGAGAAACATACTTCAAACTAACGTGTGTGACAATGTTGGCTGCCATTAGCAGTGTCACCATATTATTGCCTAAACCACAGGAGTGGTAACTATTGACCTTAAACAGAGCATTTGTTTCCTTTTCTCTCTCTCTTATTTTTTTCTATGTCAGTTTGTTTCTCTCTCTCTCTCTCTCTCTCTCTCTCTCTCTCTCTCTCTCCCTCTCCCTCTCCCTCTCCCTCTCCCTCTCTCTGTCTATAATATAAATGCTGGAAACTATAAAAGTAGAATGTCATTATCTTCTGGTATTCAAATGACGATGACGAAATGTAAGAAACACAAAAAGTTCCTTAATCACATAATTGGCCTCCTCTTTTTAGATTTTTTTTAACAATAATAATTTACAAGTAGGATTACCAACAATAATGTTACCCCCGCCATATACTGGGTAGAAAGCAGCTGCTAGAAGATTTCAGTTTTACGTGTAACATGTTTGAGGAGCCATGAGACAGGCTGGTGGCTGTAGCAATGTGCTTGAGAGGAGACTGGCATGGCATGACGAGTAAATTCACACACAGTGGCACCACGAACAGAAGTGCCATTTATTTTAGAAGGCCGTCCAGCGTGTGGTGGGTGGAAGCATAAGGATCTGACCAACGGCCAGAATAAGAGGAAAGAAAACCTGGTAACTCAGAGTGAAAGGATGGCGTTTCTTTCATTTTCTCTTGGTTAAGGAAACGTCTGTGCTGGTGCCAAATTGGAGACCAACCCAGGAAGCTCCGTTTACAGCCACAGGCGTGCCTGGCACAGCTGCCCCTGAGCAGGGTCCTGAATTGGGGTGGGCGAAGATGCTAACAATAGGCCTTAGAACTGTGTCTTATTGTTACAACCCATCGGCTTCTATTCTGGCTCCATCCTTGCCAGCATCCCTACTTTACTTAATCATCTTTCTTACTATTTTATTATTTTTTTGGCCTTTTAAAAAATATATATTTTTATTGATTTCAGAGAGGAAAGAAGAGGGAGAGAGAGTTAGAAACATCAATGATGAGAGAGAATCATTGAGCAACTGCCTCCAGCACGCCCCCTTGAGCCTGCAACCCAGGCATGTGCTCTGACTGAGAATGGAACCCTGACCTCCTGGTTCATAAGTCAACACTTACCCATTGAGCCACACTGGCTGGGCTGGCCTTTTATTTTTTATGCTGGATGATTTTTCTGTGGTTTACCCTGCCACAGTCTGTTTCTCTTAACTTACTCTGGTGGCAATTTTAGTCTTTAATGCACCCTAACATGGATTTTGATTGTTTTGTGCTTTCTTCTTTCTTGGCTGCTTTTTGTATTTGGACATCATCCTTACCTCTCTCTCTGCCTTCCAGGCTGTTCTCTGATGATGGTACTCTGCTTCTGGAATTTAGAACATGAGTAACCTTGCAACTTTTTTAAAGGTCAACACTCAACTTTTTTCTGGTATGTTCTTGTAATTCTTGTAATTTTAGGTCAAAATATTACAATAGCTGAACTTTTTTTTGGTACCAAGTGTTCATTCATCTGTGAAAGGCTTCTGGACTGAGGACAGATCATCAGCTAAGAGGGGTGGCTCCCTTCAGGAAGACATTCCATGGGCTCCATCCAATGTAATAACTGCAAGGACATGCCCTTTATGTCCCACTTCCCGTTAGTTGACTACATGGCCAAAGGGGCCATTGTTTGCACCCATCCCTTTCTCTTTCCATTTTGCCAGGTACTGAGACTGAACTCCAAATGGCTTAGACATTTACATAGTGTGTATATGTTTTTCTTTCTTTGACAAAGGATGAGGCCTTAGTTTTATGCTGTTCTGTTCAGATCAAAGGCAGCTGCCTGCGTCTTGGGGAGCACTGCCTGGTTCAGAGAGGCAGGAGCGTGCACAGAGCGAGTCGGAGTTTGCTGCGTCTTCTTGTAGGATCTCGCTTCTATTCTGTTTCAGAAGGTGGGGGCTGTACAGTGGTTCTCCCAGAACTCTCCCTTTAAGTACATCCGCCCATATTGAGAACAATCAATGAAGATTCAGGCCTGAGGCTTCTTTTTTAAACTAGTATTTCTGGTTTCGATCCTTTTGTGAGTTATCTACACATCTCATTGGCATATTGGAAACCAAAGATTGGCTGTTACTGATCTAACATTATATTTAACGTAGAGTTTTCAATAATTTTGTCAGTATTGTATCTCAGTTTCACTCACGGTATTCAAAACTGTGCCCTCCCAATTTACCAAGATTCATTTATTCATTTGAGGCAGGGACTAGAAATGCTAGCGTTCTTCCTGCTGTGTTGAGTAAAGTAATCTCTATGTAGGAGGAGATGGATTAACAAGTGAATTTATCAAGTTAACAAAATATTTTCTATAGCCATTTGGACACTATATGTATAGACTTCTGTGATCAAGATTAAAGTACAGAAAGGCAAAGGCAGTATATACATTAAAATAGATAAGCTTTTGTAAACACACACATATGTGCATGTGCATATTTACACATGTGTTGAAAATGTGTTTTGCTAAAGTGACCGAAGACTTTTGTTATTTGCTAAAGTGTCCAAATGTCATTGTGGTGAACATGTATCTCAGCAAAAGCCACCTTCTTCGGGATTGTGGTCACCAGTTTCACCTCGTGGGAGGGTAAAAAGGCGTAGTCATATCTTGATCTGTTGAAAGTCAATACAAAACCAGTGCACGCCTGTGCTCTTGGAGGCAAATGAAGGTGCAGTGCCCTGGAACAAGCACGGCACCCCACAAGGGCGCGCCGATCGCCCGTTTGAGGCGTCCGATGGCGCGAGATGTTTAGGGAAGACACTGAGTCACTGGGGTCCTCATCTGCTAAAACTGGACAGTTAAGCCGGCAGGTGCTAATGATAGGGGTATTCATTTCCCTTTGCCGCCGTAACAAATTACTACAAAATTAATGCAAACAACGCAAATAGATCATAGTTCTAAAGATCGGAAGTCTGAAGCAGGTTTCGTTGAGCTACAATGAAGTTGTTACAGGGCAGCCTGGGAATGCTCTGGGGAGAATCTGCTCTTTGCCTTTCCAGCTTCCCACTGCTGCCATGTGGCTTGGCCCAGAGCCCTGTGTCACTCCAACATCTGCTGCCGTTGTCACACAGCCTCTTCTCCCTCCACCTCTGTCATCGTGTTACCTTCTCTCGCTCTAACCCTGCTGCCTGCTCCTCATAATAAGACCCTCCTGATTATATCGGGCCCACCTGGAGAATCCAGGGTAATTTCCTGATTTCAAGATCCAGCACTTAATCAAAACTATAAAGTCCCTTTTGCCATGTAAGGGAACATATTCAAACTAGAAAAAATCAGAAAACTCTTGAGGAAACAGGAAGAGCTCCATTATAAAAGTAAAATTGCAGAAGCACCAGAAATATCCTTATGACTTTGTACAGTGAGCCGACCACCAACACACGTAGACATTGTGTGCTCATAACTGAAACCCGTGAGTGTGTGTTTGTGAGCGTGGTTGTGTGTGTGTGTACGTGAGCACATGTACGGTGGAAATAACTAGTAGATGTGAACTTTAAATGAGCAGCCATACTTTGTTGGAATCAGTAAATATTTCAGTCCCTACAATATGCAGGATGGATTTACATCAACCCTCTTTTTAATATAAATTAGAATTATTCTTTGTCCTCTGCAGGACAACTTTCAAAGATCCTTCCCGTTACCTTGGCGACAAGATGATAAGAGACTTACAAAACCACAAAATTATCAGACACCGCAGTGTTCATAGCATTCTGTAGAGAGAGAATCCGAATCCCAGGTACCATCTGGCGAGTTAGCGGCAGGAAAGAACAGGAGCCAAACCTCCAGTTTCAAATTTTCTGTTTCATTAATAGAGACAGAAGTGGCTTTGCCTCTCCCCGAAATCTAATCCATATTTAGCTGCAAACATCTGTGCAGATGCCAGAACGCATCATCTCATTGGACCATTTGAGTTTGCCATATATCTTGAAATATTTAATTGAAGGTGAGTTGTGTCCTTGAGGATTTTATTTTGCTAAACTTAAGTACTGGTAATATAAATTGCCCTATAAAGTTACAGTTATATCTCAAACTCATGTGAAGTGATAATCTTATTGAGGATAAAGAAAACAGAAATAACCATTTTTGTCACTAAAGGGAAAAAATAAGCTATTTTAAATATAGGAGGTGCCGGTGAAGTTATATGAATTACAACTGAGAGATTGTTACTTCATACTGCTGACAAATAGATATTCAGACATGTTGGGATACCACATTTAAAAAAGAAATTCAAAATTTTAATGGTTTGAAGAACTTTCAGGAATTATAGAGCATTTATTGTAATATTAAAATCTCACATTTGTTGCATTATTAGACATGGTAGGCACAGACAATGCATGGAAAATGACACACACAAATCTTATCTTCATGTCTTGGTTGGTGGTAGTAAAGGATCTTTTTCTTTTGTATATTTTAGAGTTATCTTAATGTATGCATTCGTATTCTTTTAGTGTTTTCATTAAAAATGACAGTTACAAGTTAAAGCAGCATGTAAGGAATGATTAAGTGTGCCAAACATTTTTAAAAAATAACTACATGTAAAAGCCCCTAAATTGGGGGTTGTCATATGAATTGTAGCTTATGGTCCAAGATTCCTAGGTGTCTGCGTTGATTCATTAGCTCTGGGAACAGAGTGCCTTGTGAACACCCGGGGCTCCGCCTTAGCGTCTGCAGGACAGAGGATGAAAAGAGGACCTGGAATAAGACAGAGACACGATTTGAACCACGCGTGTCTCCCTGAGACTTCGGTACCAGGCATTGCTAATTCAGAGCACACAGCATAGGTGCAGATGACACATAAATGTCTGCCATGTGTATAGGTGAAAAGTATACCCCACTTACTTCTTTTACAATGTGGCACTTCACTCTCAGAGGGAGCGTCTGTCGCCTGTATTAAGACCAGATTTTAAAGAAGGACTTCAGGTGTCGTTCAGGGCAAGTCACCACACGGCTGCAAAAATGAAGGAAAGTAGAGCATGTAGACACTCATCCTTCCTGGGTGTGTCCAAATAGGGATTTTACTGCGCAGGCGCTACCCCGCAACGTGAAAAATAGAGGGGGAAAAAGACAAAGTAATACATTTTGATGTCACTATTATTTTGATGCAACTCCATGGAGAGCTGAATAACTACGCAGACACTTTCTTTTATTTCCACTTCATATTCACAAGAGGCATCTTTTGCCCTCCTTATCATGTACCTACCTAAGCTCTCCATTCCTCTCACCTCCTCTGAACTTCATCTTCCCCTCCCCCTTGTCTTTGCTATTGTCAAATGGAAAGATATTAGAAGAGCTGGGCTATATTTACTTCTATTTTAATCTCAAAAATTGTGAAAAATTTTTGTTTATTGAAGGATTTTTTCATGTTATTTTTAATCTTTGAACTTTTCACTAAATTATCACCCATTTGCACCTCGTTAATGCTTTCCCTCCTTTACATGTGAATTGCGACCCTCTATCAGAATTCCCCGCCCTGGACACCCACAGTGGCTTTGTGAATGTTCGGATCATCCGCTCCAGGCTTCAGTCTCAGCGAAGAGCCTCGAACTAAGTAGTTCCATCCGACAGGGACAGGGACTGGTCCTTTATAAACTATCTAAACAGAAGATGTTTGTGACAATGCACGTTTGTCACTCCATGTATGTTCTTTAAGCTCATTTAAATTATTTACTAAGGCTATTTTTAAAAAGACAGAAGGAATGCTTGGTATTTTAAGCGCTTCTACATTTTCATGAAGCGCAGACCCTTTCCCAATGGGCCAGGGACGAAGGATGTTGAGGAATGGAGCGGGGCAGGGTGGGGAAATGGTGAAGTCTGGGCCACGCCTGGGGAGGGGGATCCAAAGCTGAACCATGGCCAGCAGCAGTATTGTCTCTTGCCTCTGTTCCTTCACAGCAAGAAGCAGGGAGAGCTCGGAGGGAGGGGAGACGGTGAGGGGCAGGACCCAGGCCCAGGGCTGCAGCAACATTAGTGTCTACAATCGCCAGTACATTTTTTTGAACATGGAAAAGATAGTTTATTTGTTGTATATGACAAATCATCTCTAGCACCCACCGGTACGGTGGTATCAAAATGTTGTGTGACATACTGTATATTGAAAAAAACTTTATTAAAACAACTATATGTAATTTTTATGTCATGATAAAATTAATAATGTAATTGATGAGTGAAATGTAGAAGTTTTCTTTTAAGAAATTCCCCCCAAAAGAAATGTCATAAATATCAGCGATCAAGGAATTCTTCAGAATGAACAAAAACTGGAGATGGTGGGGAGAAAATAATCAAATAACTCAAGGATTTTAACCTAGATCCCTTTGTGCATCCCAGATGCCTATAGCTGGGGTCTAGATCACAAGGTAGTATAAACAGAACGGTACCTTTCTTCCCAAAAGATGCCCATGCCCCAATCCTGGGACTCTGTGAGTGTGTTATGTGCACCGCAAAAGGGACTGTGCATGTGTGATTAAAGGTGTGGACCTTACAATGCTGTGATTATCTTGGATCAATCAAGTGGGTTCAGTCAATCACTTGAGCTCTTAATTGTGGAAGAGGAAGGCAGGTAAGGGTCAGAGAGATGGGAGCAAGAGAAGGATTTGCTGGCTCCTTGCTGGTTCTAAAATGTAAGCGACTACATGCAAGGACCAGAAAGAGGACTATTGATGAGGGTGTTTCCCAGATGACAGCCAGCAAGAAATCAGAAACTTCAGTCCTACAATCTCATGGAACTGAATCCTGCCAACACCTAACTGAGCAAGGACATGGACTCTCCTACAGGGCTATAGAGAGGGACACAGCCCTGCTCACACCGTGGTTTTCATCCAGGGAGATCTCTGCTGGGCTTCCACCCCCAGGACTGTAAAATAATACATTTGTGTGGTTTTAAGCCACTAAATTTGTGGTAATTTGATATGTCAGGAATAGGAGACTTCTATACAAGGGTTTCCTGGAAGTGTGTGCAATATTTTGTGTATTTGTGTGTGGCCATTTCTCTGATGAAAGAGGCTATGTATTTCATCAGCCTTTTAAGCGTCAATGACACGCTAAGAAAAGCAGCCGTGACTGAACCCTGTTGTCCTTTCCATATCATAGTCCTTCCCCACATCCTCATGCCTGAGAAGCAGAACGTATCTCATTTTATATATTCATCTGGGAAAGTGTGTTTTTTGACAAACAACTCCCAGGTTATTGTTCCTTAGCCTTCGTCCTACCCTCCGTATCTCTAAGCCAGGCAACATTTGGTCGTGGTGTTATTATGTTTCCTATGGACTCTGAGCTGCTCTGGTCACTCAGGGTGGATTGTGAGTCCCTAGAGAACAGAATATTTATTTTTTTTCCTTTTAACTCTCCGGAAACACTGCCTAGCGATGGTAAGCCCTACAAAAATGTCCACGTGATTGAGTGGAAAAGGTAAGGTTCTGTCTCAAGACAGTGACCTGAACTATGTACCCATTGAAATTCTGCCCAGACCAGTGATACAGTCTAGATATTAATTTATTTTTAGTCATTGCTATGAAAAGGAGAGTTTTCAGATTTCTATGGAAAAATATAGCAATGCCTTCAGATTAATTTCCAAACAGAGGGTTGGCTGGATTATGTGGAAATATTGGTGTAGGAGTGTTGACATTTCCCATTGATTACCTTGACTCTCTATGGAATGTTTTCTATTTCAGAATAGCCTAATCCACCCAGGCTCTAGTAGAAGCCAGCTTAATAGTCAGAAATATAATCAGAAGCTTAGTGATATTTATTAAACAAACCATTATGGGCCAAAGTTTATTTGGATAAACTGCAAAATTCACAGATAGAAGTCCTGGGGGTAAATGACTACATCAGAAATTAAACAGGAGAGCCCTGGCCTCCATTGCTCAGTGGTGAGAGCATAGACCCGCACACTGAAGGGTTTCAGGTTCAATTCCCGGTCAAGGGCAAGTACCTGGGTTTCAGGTTCAATCCTAGGAGCAGGGCCCATGCAGGAGTCAACCAATCGATATGTTTCTCTCACATCAATGCTTCTCTCTCTCTCTCTCTCTCTCTCTCTCTCTCTCTCTCTCTCTCTCTCCCTCTCTCTCTCTCTCTCTCTCCTTCTTCTTCTTCTCTTTCTCCCTCTCTAGCCCCCCTCCCTTCCACTCTCTCTAAAATTCAATAGAAAAAGTATCCTGGGAGAGGATTAACAACAACAGCAAAATTAAACAGGAGCGGGGTGAGAATTTGAGTCTCATAGACTTGCAGGTTATGTCAGAATCACTTGAAATAATGAAGCGATTGAATGCTGGCAAACAGCAGACCAAGAGGAGGAGGAGGACTGGGACTGACTCTGCATGTGGTGATCTGCTTCATGCTCCATCTCATTTAAATATCTTCACAGGATATCTGGAGTTGATGAAGCATTAATAAAATGTGCAGAGGTTCTCAATATACAGGTGCACTGAGCACCCATCCATCCAGAGGGAATATGAGGGGACAAAGCTCTACATAAGTTTACGATATGGTGAAAAAAAGAAATAAAATGAGATTTTGAAATAATGAGAGGGAGTGTGTCTAATCAGAAACAGATATTCGGGGGAGAGAGGCAACTGGAAAGGAGTCAAACCAAACAGAACAGAGGGGAGAGGATGCTGGACAATAAGTTAGATGAGACCGAATACTGTGACAATTGCAGGGAAAGCTCAAATTCATCTTGGTGGCCACATCATATATTAAACAAGAAAGGATGCCTGAACTGGAATTCCCTTTGAGATCGTGTTCCTGTCCTCTTTCTCTGTGTTACAGGACTCAGAGGAACTGGAATTCGAAAACGAACAGCAAATACAATTAAGAGTCTAAGCGATTGATTTATGTAGTGAGAGGGAAGAAAGAGAACAGGAAAGCCTTGGCTAAGGACATCCAGAGAAAAGATAATTTTCAAAAGTCTTTACAGTATTCAAGTACCAAGTCAGTGGACGGTGATTTCGTTCAATGAAAGGTAATCTAGGCAGAAGCAGAGGGTGATGCATGTAAACTCTAGCGGTGAAAACATTTCTCTAATTTTTATAAATACTAAAGTCTATCAAACGGTGCTGACTCAAAGGTCTGCTTTGTTTGTTGTTGGTGTTTACAACCCATTCTGCGATTTGTGTGAGGGGTCCCAGGGAGACAGTTATTGGAAAACTCTTTCCATCGGTCATTCTCTTTCTAGAGAGCATCGCGGTCCTTTGGTGGCCTCCCCCTCAAAGCATGTAAATAACTCCTGATCGTAATATCTTAGCTTTATCATACGTCCTCCTATCTGTCAGGCCAGCCCTGCTACATTCTTCTTCTTCCTTTTAAAGACTCTGCTTTGCTGTCTATTTTGGCCCTTTACACATACTCTGTGTACTGACCGATTTTAACAGATTATTTTATTAGTCCCCTCAGGCCTTCATAAAAAACACACACCATAGACTGGGTGGCTTAAACAACAGAAATTTATTTCCGCACAGCTCTGGAGTCCAAAAGTTCAAGATCAACTACAGAAACTTAGAGCATAGAATGATATCATTATAGTGTATTAACTTGAAGGACCACTATTCAACCACTATTAAGAGCAATGGAATTGTGTAATAAGAAAAATAAATTAATTATAACCTCAATGATGTTTAATTGATTATGTTAGTAAGAAAAATAAATAACATCTCTCTCTCTCTCTCTCTCTCTCTCTCTCTCTCTCTATATATATATATATATATATATATATATATATATATGTATATATATATATATATATATGTATATATGCATATGTGATATGTGCTGGCTATCATTGTTATTTTGTATGAATAGTAGAAAGTAGGAATCAAGGTCAGTTACCACCATTTGACCAGTTTCAGTGAGGAATATAGTAGTTGAGTGTTTTTTACTATGTTTTGAATGTGTGTACATGTACGTGTGTGTGTGTGTGTGTGTGTGTGTGTGCCAATTCTTTTCCTTCCTTGTACTGTTCTTAGTGAGAACTGTCCAAAAGAGGAACGTTTCTGATAGCAGTTAGGCAGAAGTGAAGCAGTGGCCTTCGCTTTGAAGATCATCGTGGTTAGGTGAGGTAAAGGAGAGACACGGGCTCCCTGCTGGACTACAGCTTGTCTTACTGTCTTCTCTGCAGCTTGACATCCAGCTCTTCCTTGACGCTGGCCCTGCTGCTCACAGTCACTGCCATCCAACCCAGACCCAGAGATTAGCTCCCGGGGCTAAGCCAGCCTCCCATGGCTCCCTCCCAGGCTCCTCTAATCTTCCAACCCTTTTTCCACTTTGAATCCCCCTCCACCCAGCTCCCTCCCTGTGTGAAGTCTAATATAGATAATGACTTCTTTGCTCCTCAGTTCATACTGATTTTTCTCTTCTAATGGAACTGATAGACAAAACACAGTTTTTCCTTAAATTATCTTTTACAAGGCTTATTATAGATAGATAGTACACTGCCTTTATAAAAAGAATTTGGAAGATTTCTTTCCATTTCATGTTCTGGCAGGATGAAAATAGAAAGAGAATAAAATGGGCATC